>NW_027252746.1:15000-315000 GCF_044704955.1 Pristiophorus japonicus
CAGTGTAGAGGGAGCTTTCGTCTGTATCTAACACATGCTGTACCTGCCCTGGGAGTGTATGATGGGACAGTGTAGAGGGAGCTATACTCTGTATCTCACCCCCTGTACCTGCCCTGGGAGTGTTTGATGGGACAGTGTAGAGGCAGCTTTACTCTGTATCTAACCCCCTGTACCTGCCCTCAGACTGTTTGATGGGACAGTGCAGAGGCAGCTTTACTCCAAATCTAACCCCGAGCTGTACCTGATCTGGGAGTGTTTGATGGGAGGATATCTTCGCTGGGCAGGAAATGGAGAAGCAAGTTTTGTTGCTTTGAATAAGGTGTAAATTCGATTGTGTCGCCCTCTCACAGATGCACAGGATTGAAGCTGTTTACCATCAATCCCCTGAAAGAATGAAATGGTGTGACCAACTTCAAACTCTTCAAACACATGAAGGACCAAGAGACTGGGACCAATACACAAAGTCCCGAGCCCAGGCAGGTAAACCAGGTTTGTTCACTGATCACCTAGAGACGTGTCCTGGTGTAAAATGGTAACCACGCATCTCATGTAAAATGGGTGCTCAATTTTACCCAAACTAATCCCACTGCCCCGCTCTCTCCCCATAGTCCTGTATCAATCCCCAAACTAATCCCACTGCCCCGCTCTCTCCTCATCGTCTATATCAATCCCCAAATTAATCCCACTGCCCCGCTCTCTCCGCATAGCCCTGTATCAATTCCCAAACCAATCCCACTGCCCCGCTCTCTCCCCATAGCCCTGTATCAATTCCCAAACCAATCCCACTGCCCTGCTCTCTCCCCATAGTCCTGTATCAATCCCCAAACTAATTCCACTGCCCCGCTCTCTCCCCATAGTCCTGTATCAATCCCCAAACTAATCCCACTGCCCCGCTCTCTCTCTCCATAGTCCTGTATCAACTTCCAAACTAGCTATCTCTCTGTCTCTCTCTCTCTATTTATATATATATATATATATATATATATATATCGCTCTCTCACTGTTCAGTTCTCTCTCTGTCTGTCTGTCTCTCTGTCTGTATATATGTGACTCTCTATATATCTCGTTCTTCTATATGTGTTTCAACTCTCTGTCTCTCTGTCTCTCTCTCTCTCTCTCTCTCACTGTCCCGCTCTCTCGGTCTCTCTGTCTGTCTGTCTGTCTGTATCTCTTTACCTCTCTTTATACCTCGTTCTCGCTCTGTTTGTTTCAAGCTCTCTGTCTCTGCCTATCTCTCTCTATCTGTCTCTATCTCTCGCTCTCTCTGTGTATCTCTTTCCCTCTATATATCTATATTTTTCTCTCTCTGTTTCTCGCTCTCTCTCTCGATGTCTGTCTCTCTGTCTCTGTCTCTCGCTTTGTCTGATTATCTATGTCTCTCTCTCTGCTGCCGATATCTCTGTCTCTGTCTCTCTCTCTCTGTCTCCCTCTCTGTCTCGCTCTCTTGCTCTCTCGCTCTCTCTCTCTGTCTGCATCTCATTCTCTCTCTATATAGCTCCAACTTTCTCGATCTGTTTCTAGCTCTCCTTCTCTCTCTCTCTGCCTGTCTCTCGCTCTATCTCTCTCTCTCTCTGTCTCTCGGTATTTCTGTCTCTCCCTGTCTTTCTCTGTCATTCCCCCTATTGCTCTCTCTCTCTGTCTCTGTTTCCCTCTCGTTCTATCTTTCCCTCTCTCTCTGTCTCCCTCTCCCTCGTGTTCTGTCTCTCTCTCTCCCTACCAATCTCTGTCTCCCTCTCTGACTATCTCTCCCTGTCTCTTCCTCCTCTGTCTCTCTCTCTGTAACTCTCACTCTCTCTCACCCTCTCTCTCTCTCTGTCTCTCTCTCTCTCTATATATATATATATATAATATATATATCTGCGTTTCTTTCTCTCTGTCTCTATTTCTGTGTTTTTCTCTCTCTCTATCTCTATTTCTGTCTCTCCATCTCTGTCTTTCTTTCTCTGTCTCTCATTCTCTGTCACTCTCTCTTGCTCTCTCTCTCTCGCTCTCTCTCTCACTCTCTCTCTCTCTGTCTCTCTCTCTCTGTCTCGCTTTCTGTATCTCTCCCAGTCTTTATCTCTGTCTTTCCCTCTCTCTCTACCAATCATTCTCTCTCTATCAATCTCTCTCTCTCTATCAATCCCTGTCTCTCTGTCATTCTCTCTCTGTCTCTCTCTATCTGTCTCTCCTTTTCTTTATCTCTCTCTGTCACCCTATCTTTCTATCTCTCTCTCTCACTCTCTCTCTCTGTGTCTCTCTCTCTCTCTGTCTGTCTCTGTCTATCTGTATCTCTCCCACTGTTTATCTTCGTCCTTCCCTGTCTCTCTATCAATCTCTCGCCTGTCTCTCTTGCTCTCTCTCTCTCTTTCTCTCACTCTGTATCTCTCTGTCGCTCTCTCACGCACTGTCTGTCTCTCTCTCTCACTCTCTCTCTGTCTCTGTATCTCTCTGTGTCTTTATCTCTATCTTTCCCTCTCTCCTGTCAATCTCTCTCTCTCTCTCTCTCTCTCTCTCTCTCTCTCTCTCTCTCTCTCACTCACTCTATCTGCCTTTGCCCCTCGCTCTCTGTCTATATCTCTCTCTGTCTTTCGCTCTGTCTCTCTCTGTGTCTCTCTGTTTCTCTGTCTCTCTCTCTGTCTGTCTCTCTATCTGTCTCTGTCTTTCACTCTCCCCCTGTCTCTCTCTCTTTCTCGCTCTGTCTCTCTCTGTCTCTCTCTCTCTCGCTCTGTATTATTCTCTGCCTCTCTCTGTCGCTCTGACGGGACTGGACAGGTTAGAGGCAGGAAGAATGTTCCCGTTGCTGGGGAGTTCCAGAAACAGGGCTCAAAGTCTAAGAATAAGTCGTAAGCCATTTCGGACCCAGATGAAGAGTAACTTCTTCACTCAGAGAGTGGTTAATCTGTGGACTTCCCTGCCGCAGAGAGTTGTTAATGCCAGTTCATTGGATATATTCAAAAGGCAGTCGGATATGGCCCTTAAAGCCAAAGGGATGAAGGGGTATGGAGAGAATGCAGGACAGGGTTACTGAGGGAATGATCAGACATGATCTTATTGAATGGTGGTGCAGGCTCGAAGGGAAAAATGGCCTACTCCTGCACCTATTTTCTATGTTTCTACATTTCTATGTCTATATGTCTCTCTCTGTTTTACTCTCTCTCTGAATCACTCTCTCAGTCGCATTCGCTCTCTCTGTGTTTCTTTCATTCTCTCTTTCCCTCTGTCTCTCTCTCTCTCTGTCACTCTCTGTATGTCTCTCTCTCGCTCTCTCTCTGCCTCTTTATATATCTCTGTTTCTCGATCTCTCTCTCTCTGTCTCTCTCTGTCTCCCACTCTCTCTCTCGCTCTCTCTTTCAGTCTCCCTGTCTCTCTCCCTCTCGGTATCTGTGTCCCTTATTCTTTCTCGCTCTTTCTTTCCGTCTCCCTGTCTCTCTCTCCCTCTCTGTATCCTTGTCCCGCTCTCACTCTCGCCCTCTGTCAGTCTCTCTGTCTCCCTCTCTCCGTCTTGCTCCCTCACTCTCTCCCTCGCTCCCAATTTCTATCCATCTATCTCTCTTTCACTTTTCCTCTGTCTCTGCTACTGTCATTTCCGATCCCTCTTTTTCTCTTTTCTGCCAACACGTTCTCTCTATCCCTAATTCTCCCACTGCTTCTCCCTGTCCACCTCTCTTCTTCTCTCTCCCTGTCTCTCATTCCGATTCTGACGTTTCCTTGATTGAAAAGACTCTGACATATTGCAGCCTAACTGTTCAAAGCCACAGCAAGCAATCACATTTCTGGGACATTTTTGAGTTGCTAACCATCCAATTGTGGGTTGGAATGTGTGGGGTAAATCTAATTTCTCCATCTAAAAGCTTTGACTGTTTCAGATTGAGCAGTGTATGGGATCAAAGGCTGATTCAGACAATGCTGCATTGTGGAACGGTGGGATTTCTTCGCAGGGCAGGAAATGGTGAAGCAAGTTTTGTTGGTTTGAATAAGGTGTAAATACGATTGTGTCGCCCCTCACAGATACACAGGATTGAAGCTGTTTACCATCAATGACGTTAAAGAATCAAATGATGTGACCAACTTCAAACTCTTCAAACACATGAAGGACGCTGAGACTGGGACCAATATACAAAGCCCCGAGTCCAGGCAGGCAAAGCAGATTTGTTCACAGATCACCCAGACACGTGTCCTAGTGTAAAATGGTCACCACGCATCTCATGTAAAATGGGTGCTCAATTTCACCCAAACTAATCCCACTGCCCCGCTCTCTCCCCATAGTCCTGTATCAATCCCAAACTAAACCCACTGCCCTGATCTCTGCCCACAGCCCTGTATCAATCTCCAAACTAATCACACTGCCCCGCTCTCTCCCCATAGTCCTGTATCAATCCCCAATCTGATTCCACTGCCCCGCTCTCTCCCCAGAGTCCTGCATCAATCCCCAAACTCATCCCACTGACCCGCTCTTTCCCCATAGTCCTGTATCAATCCCCAAACTAATCCAACTGTCTCGCTCTCTCCCCATAGCCGTGTATCAATCTCCAAACTAATCCCACTGCTCCGTTCTCTCCCCATAGTCCTGTATCAATCCCCAAACTAAGCCCACTGCCTCGCTCTCTCCCCATAGTCCTGTATCAATCCCCAAACTAATCCCACTGCCCCACTCTCTCCTCATAGTCCTGTATCAATCTCCAAACTAATCCCACTGTCCCGCTCTCTCCCCATGGTCCTGTATCAGTCCCAAACTAATCCCACTGTCCCGCTCTCTCCCCATAGCCCTGTATCAATCCCCAAACTAATCCCACTGCCCCGCCCTCTCCCCATAGCCACGTATCAATCTCCAAACTTATCCCACTGCCCCGCTCTCTCCCCATAGTCCTGTCTCAATCCCCAAACTAATTCCACTGCCCCGCTCTCTCCCCATAGACCTGTATGTATCCCAAAACTAATCCCACTGTCCCGCTCTCTCCCCATAGTCCTGTATCAGTCCCCAAACTAATCCCACTGCCTCGCTCTCTCCCCATAGTCCTGTTTCAATCCTCAAACTAATCCCACTGCCCCGCTCTCTCCCCATAGCCCTGAATCAATCCCCAAACTAATCACACTGCCCCGCCCTCTCCCCATAGCCCTGTATCAATTTCCAAACTAATCCCACTGCCCCGCTCTCTCCCCATAGTCCTGTATCCATCCGCAAACTAATCCCACTGCCCCGCACTCTCCCCATAGTCTGTATCCATCCCCAAACTAATCCCACTACCCCGCTCTCTCCCCATAGTCCTATATCAATCCCCAAACTATTCCCACTGCCCCGGTCTCTCCCCATAGTCCTGTATCAATCCCCAAACTAATCCCACTGCCCTGCTCTCTCCCCAGAGTCCTGTATCAATCTCGAAACTAATCCCACTGCCCCGCTCTCACCCCATAGTCCTGTATCAGTCCCCAAACTAATGCCACTGCCCCGCTCTCTCCCCATAGCCCTGTGTCAATCCACAACTAATCCCACTGCGCCGCTCTCTCCCCATATCCCTGTATCAATCCCAAACTCGTCGCACTGCCCCGATCTCACCCCATAGCCCTGCATCAATCGCGAAACTAATCCCACTGCCCCGCTCTCTCCCCATAGTCCTGTATCAATCCCCAAACTAATCCCACTGCCCCGCTCTCTCCCCATAGTCCTGTATCAATCCCCAACTAATTCCACTGCCCCGCTCTCTCCCCATAGCCCTGTATCAATTGCCAAACTAAACCCACTGCCCCGCTCTCTCTCCATAGTCCTGTATCAATCCCAAACTAATCCCACTGCCCCGCTCTCTCCTCATAGTCCTTTTGCAATCTCCAAACTAATCCCACTGCCCCGCTCTCTCCCCATAGTCCTGTATCAATCCGCAAACTAATCCCACTGCCCCGCTCTCTCCCCATAGTCCTGTATCAATCCCCAACTAATCCCACTGCCCCGCTCTCTCCCCATAGCCTTGTATCAATCCCAAACTCGTCCCACTGCCCCGATCACTCCCCATAGCCCTGTATCAATCGCCAAACTAATCCCACTGCCCCGCTCTCTCCCCATAGTCCTGTATCAATCTCCAAAGTAATCCCACTGCCCCGCTCTCTCCCCATAGTCCTGTTTCAATCCCCAAACTAATCCCACTGCCCCGCTCTCTCCCCATAGTCCCTGTATCAATCCCCAACTAATCCCACTGCCCCGCTCTTCCCTCTTAGTCCTGTATCAATCCCAAACTAATCCCACTGCCTCGCTCTCTCCCCATAGTCCTGTTTCAATCCCCAAACTAATCCCACTGCCCCGCTCACTCCCCATAGTCCTGTATCAATTCCAAACTAATCCCACCGCCTCGCTCTCTCCCAATCGCCCTGTATCAATCCCCAAACTAATCCCACTGCCTCGCTCTCTCCCCATAGTCCTGTATCCATCACCAAACTAATCCCACTGCCCCGCTCTCTCCCCATAGTCTGTATCCATACCCAAACTAATCCCAATACCCCGCTCTCTCCCCATAGTCCTATATCAATCCCCAAATTAATCCCACTGCCCTGCTCTCTCCCCATAGTCCTGTATCAATCTCCAAACTAATCCCACTGCCCCGCTCCCTCCCCATAGCCCTGTATCAATCCCCAACTATTCCCACTGCCCCGCTCTCTCCCAATAGCCCTCTATCAATCGCCAAACTAATCCCACCGCCCCGCTCTCTCCCCATAGCCCTGTATCAATCGCCAAACTAATCCCACTGCCCCGCTCTCTCCCCATAGCCCTGTATCAATCGCCAAACTAATCCGACTGCCCCGCTCTCTCCCCATAATCCTGTATCAATCCCTAAACTAATCTCACTGCCCCGCTCTCTCCCCACAGTCCTGTATCAATTCCAAACTAATCCCACTGCATCGCTCTCTCCCAATAGCCCTGTATCAATCCCCAAACTAATCCCACTTCCCCGCTCTCTCCCCATAGTCCTGTATCCATCCCCAAACTAATCCCACTGCCCCGCTCTCTCCCCATAGTCTGTATCAATCTCCAACCTAATCCCACTGCCCCGCTCTCTCCCCATGGTCCTGTATCAGTCCCAAACTAATCCCACTGCCCCGCTCTCTCCCCATAGCCCTGTATCAATCTCCAAACTAATGCCACTACCCCGCTCTCTCCCCATCGTCCTGTATCAATCCCCAACTAATCCCACTGCCCCGCCCTCTCCCCATAGCCCTGTATCAATCCCAAACTCGTCCCACTGCCCCGATCTCTCCCCATAGCAATGTATCATTCGCCAAACTAATCCCACTGCCGCGCTCTCTCCCCATAGTCCTGTATCAATCCCCAAACTAATCCCACTGCCCCGCTCTCTCCCCATAGTCCTGTATCAATCCCCAACTATTCCCACTGCCCCGCTCTCTCCCAATAGCCCTCTATCAATCGCCAAACTAATCCCACTGCCCCGCTCTCTCCCCATAGCCCTTTATCAATCGCCAAACTAATCCCACTGCCCCGCTCTCTCCCCATAGCCCTCTATCAATCGCCAAACTAATCCCACTGCCCCGCTCTCTCCCCATAGTCCTGTATCAATCCCCAAACTAATCCCACTGCCCCGCTCTCTCCCCATGGTCCTGTATCAGTCCCAAACTAATCCCACTGCCCCGCTCTCTCCCCATAGCCCTGTATCAATCTCCAAACTAATGCCACTACCCCGCTCTCTCCCCATAGTCCTGTATCAATTCCCAACTAATCCCACTGCCCCGCCCTCTCCCCATAGCCCTGTATCAATCCCAAACTCGTCCCACTGCCCCGATCTCTCCCCATAGCACTGTATCATTCGCCAAACTAATCCCACTGCCGCGCTCTCTCCCCATAGTCCTGTATCAATCCCCAAACTAATCCCACTGCCCCGCTCTCTCCCCATAGTCCTGTATCAATCCCCAACTATTCCCACTGCCCCGCTCTCTCCCAATAGCCCTCTATCAATCGCCAAACTAATCCCACTGCCCCGCTCTCTCCCCATAGCCCTGTATCAATCGCCAAACTAATCCCACTGCCCCGCTCTCTCCCCATAGCCCTCTATCAATCGCCAAACTAATCCCACTGCCCCGCTCTCTCCCCATAGTCCTGTATCAATCCCCTAACTAATCTCACTGCCCCGCTCTCTCCCCATAGTCCTGTATCAATTCCAAACTAATCCCACTGCATCGCTCTCTCCCAATAGCCCTGTATCAATCCCCAAACTAATCCCACTTCCCAGCTCTCTCCCCATAGTCCTGTATCCATCCCCAAACTAATCCCACTGCCCCGCTCTCTCCCCATAGTCCGTATCAATCTCCAAACTAATCCCACTGCCCCGCTCTCTCCCCATGGTCCTGTATCAGTCCCAAACTAATCCCACTTCCCCGCTCTCTCCGCATAGCCCTGTATCAATCCCCAAACTAATCCTACTGCTCCGCTCTCTCCCCATCGCCCTCTATCAATCCACAAACTAATCCTACTGCCCCGCTCTCTCGCCATAGTCCTGTATCAATCCCCAAACTAATCCCACTGTCCCACTCTCTCCCCATAGTCCTGTATCAATTCCAAACTAATCCCACTGCATCGCTCTCTCCCAATAGCCCTGTATCAATCCCCAAACTAATCCCACTTCCCCGCTCTCTCCCTGTAGTCCTGTATCCATCCCCAAACTAATCCCACTGCCCCGCTCTCTCCCCATAATCTGTATCAATCTCCAAACTAATCCCACTGCCCCGCTCTCTCCCCATGGTCCTGTATCAGTCCCAAACTAATCCCACTGTCCCGCGTTCTGCCCATAGCCCTGTATCAATCCCCAAACTAATCCCACTGCCCCGCTCTCTCCCCATAGCCCTTTATCAATCCCCAAACTAGTCCTACTGCTCCGCTCTCTCCCCATCGCCCTCTATCAATCCACAAACTAATCCTACTGCCCCGCTCTCTCCCCATAGTCCTGTATGTATCCCCAAACTAATCCCACTTCCCCTCTCTCTCCCCATAGTTCTTTATCAATCCCCAAACTAATCCCATTGTCCCACTCTCTCCCCATCGACCTGTATCAATTTCCAAACTAATCCCACTGCCTCGCACTCTCCCCATAGTCTGTATCCATCCCCAAACTAATCCCACTACCCCGCTCTCTCCCCATAGTCCTATATCAATTCCCAAACTATTCCCACTGCCCCGGTCTCTCCCCATAGTCCTGTATCAATTCCCAAACTAGTCCCACTGCCCCGCTCTCTCCCCATAGTCCTGTATCAATCCCCAACTAATTCCACTGCCCCGCTCTCTCCCCATAGCCCTGTATCAATCGCCAAACTAATCCCACTGCCTCGCTCTCTCTCCATAGTCCTGTATCAATCCCCAAACTAATCCCACTGCCCCGTTCTCTCCCCATAGTCCTGTATCAATCCCCAACTAATCCCACTGCCCCGCTCTCTCCCCATAGCTCTGTATCAATCGCCAAACTAATCCCACTGCCCCGCTCTCTCTCCATAGTCCTGTATCAATCGCCAAAGTAATCACACTGTCCCGCTCTCTCCCCATAGTCCTGTATCAATTCCAAACTAATCCCACTGCCCCGCTCTTTCCTCTTAGTCCTGTATCAATCCCAAACTAGTTCCACTGCCCCGCTCTCTCCCCATATTCCTGTATCAATCCCCAACTAATCCCACTGCCCCGCTCTCTCCCCATAGTCCTTTATAATTCGCAAACTAATCCCACTGCCCCGCTCTCTCCCCATAGTCCTGGATCAATCCGCAAACTAATCCCACTGCCCCGCTCTCTCCCCATAGTCCTGTATCAATCCCCAACTAATCCCACTGCCCCACTCTCTCCCCATAGCCCTGTATCTATCCCAAACGCGTCCCACTGCCCCGATCTCTCCCCATAGCCCTGTATCAATCGCCAAACTAATCCCACTGCCCCGCTCTCTCCTCATAGTCCTGTATCAATCTCCAAACTAATCCCACTGCCCCGCTCTCTCCCCATAGTCCTGTATCAATCCCCAAACTAATCCCACTGTCCCGCTCTCTGCCCATAGTCCCTGTATCAATCCCCAACTAATCCCACTGCCCCGCTCTTTCCTCTTAGTCCTGTATCAATCCCAAACTAGTTCCACTGCCCTGCTCTCTCCCCATATTCCTGTATCAATCTCCAAACTAATCCCACTGCCTCGCTCTGTCCCCATAGTCCTGTGTCAATCCCCAAACTAATCCCACTGCCCCGCTCTCTCCCCCTAGTCCTGTATCAATTCCAAACTAATCCCACTGCCTCGCTCTCTCCCAATAGCCCTGTATCAATCCCCAAACTAATCCCACTGCCTCGCTCTCTCCCCATAGTCCTGTATCCATCCCCAAACTAATCCCACAGCCCCGCTCTCTCCCCATAGTCTGTATCCATCCCCAAACTAATCCCAATACCCCGCTCTCTACCCATAGTCCTATATCAATCCCCAAACTAATCGCACTGCACCGCTCTCTCCCCATAGTGCTGTATAAATCCCCAAACTAATCCTACTGCCCTGCTCTCTCCCCATAATCCTGTATCAATCTCCAAACTAATCCCACTGCCCCGCTCTCTCCCCATAGCCCTGTATCAATCCCCAACTATTCCCACTGCCCCGCTCTCTCCCAATAGCCCTCTATCAATCGCCAAACTAATCCCACTGCCCCGCTCTCTCCCCATAGCCCTGTATCAATCGCCAAACTAATCCGACTGCCCCGTTCTCTCCCCATAGTCCTGTATCAATCCCCAAACTAATCTCACTGCCCCGCTCTCTCCCCATAGTCCTGTATCAATTCCAAACTAATCCCACTGCATCGCTCTCTCCCAATAGCCCTGTATCAATCCCCAAACTAATCCCTCTTCCCCGCTTCCTCCCCATAGTCCTGTATCCATCCCCAAACTAATCCCACTGTCCCACTCTCTCCCCATCGACCTGTATCAATTTCCAAACTAATCCCACTGCCTCGCACTCTCCCCATAGTCTGTATCCATCCCCAAACTAATCCCACTACCCCGCTCATTCCCCATAGTCCTATATCAATCCCCAAACTATTCCCACTGCCCCGGTCTCTCCCCATAGTCCTGTATCAATCCCCAAACTAATCCCACTGCCCCGCTCTCTCCCCATAGTCCTGTATCAATCCCCAACTAATTCCACTGCCCCGCTCTCTCCCCATAGCCCTGTATCAATCGCCAAACTAATCCCACTGCCGCGCTCTCTCTCCATAGTCCTGTATCAATCCCCAAACTAATCCCACTGCCCCGCTCTCTCCCCATAGTCCTGTATCAATCCCCAACTAATCCCACTGCCCCGCTCTCTCCCCATAGTTCTGTATCAATCGCCAAACTAATCCCACTGCCCCGCTCTCTCTCCATAGTCCTGTATCAATCGCCAAAGTAATCCCACTGCCCCGCTCTCTCCCCATAGCCCTGTATCAATCGCCAAACTAATCCGACTGCCCCACTCTCTCCTCATAGTCCTTTTGCAATCTCCAAACTAATCCCACTGCCCCGCTCTCTCCCCATAGTCCTTTATAATTCGCAAACTAATCCCACTGCCCCGCTCTCTCCCCATAGTCCTGGATCAATCCGCAAACTAATCCCACTGCCCCGCTCTCTCCCCATAGCCCTGTATCAATCCCAAACTCGTCCCACTGCCCCGATCTCTCCCCATAGCCCTGTATCAATCGCCAAACTAATCCCACTGCCCCGCTCTCTCCCCATAGACCTGTATCAATCCCCAAACTAATCCCACTGTCCCGCTCTCTCCCCATAGTCCCTGTATCAATCCCCAACTAATCCCACTGCCCCGCTCTTTCCTCTTAGTCCTGTATCAATCCCAAACTAGTTCCACTGCCCCGCTCTCTCCCCATATTCCTGTATCAATCTCCAAACTAATCCCACTGCCTCGCTCTGTCCTCATAGTCATGTGTCAATCCCCAAACTAATCCCACTGCCCCGCTCTCTCCCCATAGTCCTGTATCAATTCCAAACTAATCCCACTGCCTCGCTCTCTCCCAATAGCCCTGTATCAATCCCCAAACTAATCCCACTGCCTCGCTCTCTCCCCATAGTCCTGTATCCATCCCCAAACTAATCCCACAGCCCCGCTCTCTCCCCATAGTCTGTATCCATCCCCAAACTAATCCCAATACCCCGCTCTCTACCCATAGTCCTATATCAATCCCCAAACTAATCGCACTGCACCGCTCTCTCCCCATAGTGCTGTATAAATCCCCAAACTAATCCTACTGCCCTGCTCTCTCCCCATAGTCCTGTATCAATCTCCAAACTAATCCCACTGCCCCGCTCTCTCCCCATAGCCCTGTATCAATCCCCAACTATTCCCACTGCCCCGCTCTCTCCCAATAGCCCTCTATCAATCGCCAAACTAATCCCACTGCCCCGCTCTCTCCCCATAGCCCTGTATCAATCGCCAAACTAATCCGACTGCCCCGTTCTCTCCCCATAGTCCTGTATCAATCCCCAAACTAATCTCACTGCCCCGCTCTCTCCCCATAGTCCTGTATCAATTCCAAACTAATCCCACTGCATCGCTCTCTCCCAATAGCCCTGTATCAATCCCCAAACTAATCCCTCTTCCCCGCTTCCTCCCCATAGTCCTGTATCCATCCCCAAACTAATCCCACTGTCCCACTCTCTCCCCATCGACCTGTATCAATTTCCAAACTAATCCCACTGCCTCGCACTCTCCCCATAGTCTGTATCCATCCCCAAACTAATCCCACTACCCCGCTCATTCCCCATAGTCCTATATCAATCCCCAAACTATTCCCACTGCCCCGGTCTCTCCCCATAGTCCTGTATCAATCCCCAAACTAATCCCACTGCCCCGCTCTCTCCCCATAGTCCTGTATCAATCCCCAACTAATTCCACTGCCCCGCTCTCTCCCCATAGCCCTGTATCAATCGCCAAACTAATCCCACTGCCGCGCTCTCTCTCCATAGTCCTGTATCAATCCCCAAACTAATCCCACTGCCCCGCTCTCTCCCCATAGTCCTGTATCAATCCCCAACTAATCCCACTGCCCCGCTCTCTCCCCATAGTTCTGTATCAATCGCCAAACTAATCCCACTGCCCCGCTCTCTCTCCATAGTCCTGTATCAATCGCCAAAGTAATCCCACTGCCCCGCTCTCTCCCCATAGCCCTGTATCAATCGCCAAACTAATCCGACTGCCCCACTCTCTCCTCATAGTCCTTTTGCAATCTCCAAACTAATCCCACTGCCCCGCTCTCTCCCCATAGTCCTTTATAATTCGCAAACTAATCCCACTGCCCCGCTCTCTCCCCATAGTCCTGGATCAATCCGCAAACTAATCCCACTGCCCCGCTCTCTCCCCATAGCCCTGTATCAATCCCAAACTCGTCCCACTGCCCCGATCTCTCCCCATAGCCCTGTATCAATCGCCAAACTAATCCCACTGCCCCGCTCTCTCCCCATAGACCTGTATCAATCCCCAAACTAATCCCACTGTCCCGCTCTCTCCCCATAGTCCCTGTATCAATCCCCAACTAATCCCACTGCCCCGCTCTTTCCTCTTAGTCCTGTATCAATCCCAAACTAGTTCCACTGCCCCGCTCTCTCCCCATATTCCTGTATCAATCTCCAAACTAATCCCACTGCCTCGCTCTGTCCCCATAGTCCTGTATCAATCCCCAAACTAATCCCACTGCCCCGCTCTCTCCCCATAGTCCTGTATCAATCCCCAACTAATTCCACTGCCCCGCTCTCTCCCCATAGCCCTGTATCAATCGCCAAACTAATCCCACTGCCGCGCTCTCTCTCCATAGTCCTGTATCAATCCCCAAACTAATCCCACTGCCCCGCTCTCTCCCCATAGTCCTGTATCAATCCCCAACTAATCCCACTGCCCCGCTCTCTCCCCATAGTTCTGTATCAATCGCCAAACTAATCCCACTGCCCCGCTCTCTCTCCATAGTCCTGTATCAATCGCCAAAGTAATCCCACTGCCCCGCTCTCTCCCCATAGCCCTGTATCAATCGCCAAACTAATCCGACTGCCCCACTCTCTCCTCATAGTCCTTTTGCAATCTCCAAACTAATCCCACTGCCCCGCTCTCTCCCCATAGTCCTTTATAATTCGCAAACTAATCCCACTGCCCCGCTCTCTCCCCATAGTCCTGGATCAATCCGCAAACTAATCCCACTGCCCCGCTCTCTCCCCATAGCCCTGTATCAATCCCAAACTCGTCCCACTGCCCCGATCTCTCCCCATAGCCCTGTATCAATCGCCAAACTAATCCCACTGCCCCGCTCTCTCCCCATAGACCTGTATCAATCCCCAAACTAATCCCACTGTCCCGCTCTCTCCCCATAGTCCCTGTATCAATCCCCAACTAATCCCACTGCCCCGCTCTTTCCTCTTAGTCCTGTATCAATCCCAAACTAGTTCCACTGCCCCGCTCTCTCCCCATATTCCTGTATCAATCTCCAAACTAATCCCACTGCCTCGCTCTGTCCTCATAGTCATGTGTCAATCCCCAAACTAATCCCACTGCCCCGCTCTCTCCCCATAGTCCTGTATCAATTCCAAACTAATCCCACTGCCTCGCTCTCTCCCAATAGCCCTGTATCAATCCCCAAACTAATCCCACTGCCTCGCTCTCTCCCCATAGTCCTGTATCCATCCCCAAACTAATCCCACAGCCCCGCTCTCTCCCCATAGTCTGTATCCATCCCCAAACTAATCCCAATACCCCGCTCTCTACCCATAGTCCTATATCAATCCCCAAACTAATCGCACTGCACCGCTCTCTCCCCATAGTGCTGTATAAATCCCCAAACTAATCCTACTGCCCTGCTCTCTCCCCATAGTCCTGTATCAATCTCCAAACTAATCCCACTGCCCCGCTCTCTCCCCATAGCCCTGTATCAATCCCCAACTATTCCCACTGCCCCGCTCTCTCCCAATAGCCCTCTATCAATCGCCAAACTAATCCCACTGCCCCGCTCTCTCCCCATAGCCCTGTATCAATCGCCAAACTAATCCGACTGCCCCGTTCTCTCCCCATAGTCCTGTATCAATCCCCAAACTAATCTCACTGCCCCGCTCTCTCCCCATAGTCCTGTATCAATTCCAAACTAATCCCACTGCATCGCTCTCTCCCAATAGCCCTGTATCAATCCCCAAACTAATCCCTCTTCCCCGCTTCCTCCCCATAGTCCTGTATCCATCCCCAAACTAATCCCACTGTCCCACTCTCTCCCCATCGACCTGTATCAATTTCCAAACTAATCCCACTGCCTCGCACTCTCCCCATAGTCTGTATCCATCCCCAAACTAATCCCACTACCCCGCTCATTCCCCATAGTCCTATATCAATCCCCAAACTATTCCCACTGCCCCGGTCTCTCCCCATAGTCCTGTATCAATCCCCAAACTAATCCCACTGCCCCGCTCTCTCCCCATAGTCCTGTATCAATCCCCAACTAATTCCACTGCCCCGCTCTCTCCCCATAGCCCTGTATCAATCGCCAAACTAATCCCACTGCCGCGCTCTCTCTCCATAGTCCTGTATCAATCCCCAAACTAATCCCACTGCCCCGCTCTCTCCCCATAGTCCTGTATCAATCCCCAACTAATCCCACTGCCCCGCTCTCTCCCCATAGTTCTGTATCAATCGCCAAACTAATCCCACTGCCCCGCTCTCTCTCCATAGTCCTGTATCAATCGCCAAAGTAATCCCACTGCCCCGCTCTCTCCCCATAGCCCTGTATCAATCGCCAAACTAATCCGACTGCCCCACTCTCTCCTCATAGTCCTTTTGCAATCTCCAAACTAATCCCACTGCCCCGCTCTCTCCCCATAGTCCTTTATAATTCGCAAACTAATCCCACTGCCCCGCTCTCTCCCCATAGTCCTGGATCAATCCGCAAACTAATCCCACTGCCCCGCTCTCTCCCCATAGCCCTGTATCAATCCCAAACTCGTCCCACTGCCCCGATCTCTCCCCATAGCCCTGTATCAATCGCCAAACTAATCCCACTGCCCCGCTCTCTCCCCATAGACCTGTATCAATCCCCAAACTAATCCCACTGTCCCGCTCTCTCCCCATAGTCCCTGTATCAATCCCCAACTAATCCCACTGCCCCGCTCTTTCCTCTTAGTCCTGTATCAATCCCAAACTAGTTCCACTGCCCCGCTCTCTCCCCATATTCCTGTATCAATCTCCAAACTAATCCCACTGCCTCGCTCTGTCCTCATAGTCATGTGTCAATCCCCAAACTAATCCCACTGCCCCGCTCTCTCCCCATAGTCCTGTATCAATTCCAAACTAATCCCACTGCCTCGCTCTCTCCCAATAGCCCTGTATCAATCCCCAAACTAATCCCACTGCCTCGCTCTCTCCCCATAGTCCTGTTTCCATCCCCAAACTAATCCCACTGCCCCGCTCTCTCCCCATAGTCTGTATGCATCCCCAAACTAATCCCAATACCCCGCTCTCTCCCCATAGTCCTATATTAATCCCCAAACTAATCCCACTGCACCGCTCTCTCCCCATGGTCCTCTATAAATCCCCAAACTAATCCTACTGCCCTGCTCTCTTCCCATAGTCCTGTATCAATCTCCAAACTAATCCCACTGCCCCGCTCTCTCCCCATAGCCCTGTATCAATCCCCAACTATTCCCACTGCCCCGCTCTCTCCCAATAGCCCTCGATCAATCGCCAAACTAATCCCACTGCCCCGCTCTCTCCCCATAGCCCTGTATCAATCGCCAAACTAATCCGACTGCCCCGTTCTCTCCCCATAGCCCTGTATCATTCGCCAAACTAATCCCACTGCCGCGCTCTCTCCCCATAGTCCTGTATCAATCTCCAAACTAATCCCACTGCCCCGCTCTCTCCCCATAGCCCTGTATCAATCCCCAACTATTCCCACTGCCCCGCTCTCTCCCAATAGCCCTCGATCAATCGCCAAACTAATCCCACTGCCCCGCTCTCTCCCCATAGCCCTGTATCAATCGCCAAACTAATCCGACTGCCCCGTTCTCTCCCCATAGCCCTGTATCATTCGCCAAACTAATCCCACTGCCGCGCTCTCTCCCCATAGTCCTGTATCAATCCCCAAACTAATCCCACTGCCCCGCTTTCTCCCCATAGTCCTGTATCAATCCGCAACTATTCCCACGGCCCCGTTCTCTCCCAATAGCCCTCTATCAATCGCCAAACTAATCCCACTGCCCCGCTCTCTCCCCATAGCCCTGTATCAATCCCCAAACAAATCCCACTGCCCCGCTCTCTCCCCATAGCCCTGTATCAATCGCCAAACTAATCCGACTGCCCCGCTCTCTCCCCATAGTCCTGTATCAATCCCCAAACTAATCTCACTGCCCCGCTCTCTCCCCATAGTCCTGTATCAATTCCAAACTAATCCCACTGCATCGCTCTCTCCCAATAGCCCTGTATCAATCCCCAAACTAATCCCACTTCCCCGCTCTCCCCCATAGTCCTGAATCCATCCCCACACTAATCCCACTGCCCCGCTCTCTCCCCATCGTCTGTTTCAATCTCCAAACTAATCCCACTGCCCCGCTCTATCCCCATGGTCCTGTATAAGTCCCAAACTAATCCCACTGCCCCGCTCTCTCCACATAGCCCTGTATCAATCCCCAAACTAATCCCACTGCCACGCTCTCTCCCCATAGCTATGTATCAATCTCCATACTAATCCCACTGCCCCGCTCTCTCCCCATAGCCCTGTATCAATCCCCAAACTAATCCCACTCCCCCGCTCTCTCCCCATCGTCCTATATCAATCTTCAAACAAATCCCAATGCCCCGCTCTCTCCCCATAGTCCTGCATCAATCCCCAAACTAATTCCAATGCCCCGCTCACTCCCCATAGCCCTGTATCAATCTCCAAACTAATCCCACTGCCCCGCGCTCTCCCCATAGCCCTGTATCAATCCCTAAACTAATCCCACTGCCCCGCTCTCTCTTTTTAGATCTGTATCAATCCCCAAACTAATCCCACAGTCCAGCTCTCTCCCCATAGCTCTTTATCAATCCCCAAACTAATCCCAACTGCTCCGCTCTCTCCCCATCGCCCTCTATCAATCCACAAACTAATCCCACTGCCCCGCTCTCTCCCCATATTCCTGTATGTATCCCCAAACTAATCCCACTTCCCCGCTCTCTCCCCATAGTCCTGTATCAATCCCCAAACTAATCCCACTGCCCCACTCTCTCCCCATAGACCTGTATCAATTTCGAAAATAATCCCACTGCCCCGCTCTCTCCCCATAGTCCTGTATCCATCCCCAAACTAATCCCACTGCCCCGCACTCTCCCCATAGTCTGTATCCATCCCCAAACTAATCCCACTACCCCGCTCACTCCCCATAGTCCTATATCAATCCCCAAACTATTCCCACTGCCCCGGTCTCTCCCCATAGTCCTGTATCAATCCCCAATCTAATCCCACTGCCCTGCTCTATCCCCATCGTCCTGTATCAATCTCCAAACTAATCCCACTGCCCCGCTCTCTCCCCATCGCCCTGTATCAATCCCCAAACTAATCCCACTGCCCCGCTCTCTCCCCATAGTCCTGTATCAATCCCCAAACTAATCCCACTGCCCCACTCTCTCCCCATAGCCCTGTATCAATTTCCAAACTAATCCCACTGGCCCGCTCTCTCCCCATCGTCCTGTATCCATCCCCAAACTAATCCCACTGCCCCGCACTCTCCCCATAGTCTGTATCCATCCCCAAACTAATCCCACTACCCCGCTCTCTCCCCATAGTCCTATATCAATCCCCAAACTATTCCCACTGCCCCGGTATCTCCCCATAGTCCTGTATCAATCTTCAAACTAATCCCACGACCCTGCTCTCTCCCCATAGTCCTGTATCAATCTCCAAACTAATCCCACTGCCCCGCTCTCTCCCCATAGTCCTGTATGAATCCCCAAACTAATGCCACTGCCCCGCTCTTTCCCCATAGCCCTGTATCAATCCACAACTAATCCCACTGCCCCGCTCTATCCCCATATCCCAGTATCATTCCCAAAATCGTCCCACTGCCCCGATCTCTCCCCATAGCCCTGTATCAATCGCGAAACTAATCCCACTGCTCCGCTCTCACACCATAGTCCTGTATCAATCCCCAAACTAATCCCACTGCCCCGCTCTCTCCCCATAGTCCTGTATCAATCCCCAACTAATCCCACTGCCCCGCTCTCTCCCCATAGCCCTGTATCAATCGCCAAACTAATCCCACTGCCCCGCTCTCTCATCATAGTCCTCTATCAATCCCCAAACTAATCCCATTGCCCCGCTCTCTCCCCATAGTCCTGTATCAATCCCCAACTAATCCCACTGGCCCGCTCCCTCCCCATAGCCCTGTATCAATCGCCAAACTAATTCCACTGCCCCGCTCTCTCCCCATAACCCTGTATGAATCCCCAAACTAATGCCACTGCCCCGCTCTTTCCCCATAGCCCTGTATCAATCCACAACTAATCCCACTGCCCCGCTCTATCCCCATATCCCAGTATCATTCCCAAAATCGTCCCACTGCCCCGATCTCTCCCCATAGCCCTGTATCAATCGCGAAACTAATCCCACTGCTCCGCTCTCACACCATAGTCCTGTATCAATCCCCAAACTAATCCCACTGCCCCGCTCTCTCCCCATAGTCCTGTATCAATCCCCAACTAATCCCACTGCCCCGCTCTCTCCCCATAGCCCTGTATCAATCGCCAAACTAATCCCACT
This sequence comes from Pristiophorus japonicus, assembly GCF_044704955.1. Classification (NCBI taxonomy): domain Eukaryota; kingdom Metazoa; phylum Chordata; class Chondrichthyes; family Pristiophoridae; genus Pristiophorus; species Pristiophorus japonicus. The sequence continues at coordinate 34,738 of NW_027252746.1, forward strand.
GCCCCGCTCTCTCATCATAGTCCTCTATCAATCCCCAAACTAATCCCATTGCCCCGCTCTCTCCCCATAGTCCTGTATCAATCCCCAACTAATCCCACTGGCCCGCTCCCTCCCCATAGCCCTGTATCAATCGCCAAACTAATGCCACTGCCCCGCTCTCTCCCCATAGCCCTGTATCAATCGCCAAACTAATCCGACTGCCCCGCTCTCTCCTCATCGTCCTGTATCAATCCCCAACTAATCCCACTGCCCCGCTCTCTCCCCATAGGCCTGTGTCAATCCCCAACTAATCCCACTGCCCCGCTCTCTCCCCATAGTCCTGTATCAACCCGCAAACTAATCCCACTGCCCCGCTCTCTCCCCATAGTCCTGTATCAATCCCCAACTAATCCCACTGCCCCGCTCTCTCCCCATAGCCCTGTATCAATCCAAAACTCGTCCCACTGCCCCGATCTCTCCCCATAGCCCTGTTTCAATCGCCAAACTAATCTCACTGCCCCGCTCTCTCCCCATAGTCCTGTATCAATCTCCAAACTAATCCCACTGCCCCACTCTCTCCCCATAGTCCTGTATCAATCCCGAACTAATCCCACTGCCCCGCTCTTTCCTCTTAGTCCTGTATCAATCCCAAACTAGTTCCACTGCCCCGCTCTCTCCCCATATTCCTGTATCAATCTCCAAACTAATTCCACTGCCTCGCTCTCTTCTCATAGTCCTGTGTCAATCCCCAAACTAATCCCACTGCCCCGCTCTCTCCCCATAGTCCTGTATCAATTCCAAACTAATCCCACTGCCTCGCTCTCTCCCAATAGTCTTGTATCAATCACCAAACTAATTCAACTGCCCCGCTCTCTCCCCATAGCTCTGTATCAATCGCCAAACTAATCCCACTGCCCCGCTCCCTCCCCATAGCCCTGTATCAATCGCCAAACTAATCCCACTGCCCCGCTCTCTCCCCATAGTCCTTTTGCAATCTCCAAACTAATCCCACTGTCCTTCTCTCTTCTCATAGTCCTTTTGCAACCTCCAAACTAATCCCACTGCCCCGCGCTCTCCCCATAGTCCTGTATCAATCCCCAACTAATCCCACTGCCCCGCTCTCTCCCCATAGTCCTGTATCAATCCGCAAACTAATCCCACTGCCTCGCTCTCTCCCCATAGTCCTGTATCAATCCCCATCTAATCCCACTGCCCCGCTCTCTCCCCATAGCCCTGTATCAATCCCAAACTCGTCCCACTGCCCCGATCTCTCCCCATAGCCCTGCTTCAATCGCCAAACTAATCCCACTGCCCCGCTCTCTCCCCATAGTCCTTTTGCAATCTCCAAACTAATCCCACTGCCCCGCTCACTCCCCATAGTCCTTTTGCAATCTCCAAACTAATCCCACTGCACCGCTCTCTCCCCATAGTCCTGTATCAATCCCCAACTAATCCCACTGCCCCGCTCTCTCCCCATAGTCCTGTATCAATCCGCAAACTAATCCCACTGCCCCGCTCTCTCCCCATAGTCCTGTATCAATCCCCATCTAATCCCACTGCCCCGCTCTCTCTCCCTATAGGCCATGTATCAATCCCCAAACTAATCCCAATACCCCGCTCTCTCCCCATAGTCCTATATCAATTCCCAAACTAATCCCACTTCCCCGCTCTCTCCCCATAGTCCTGTATCAATCCCCAAACTAATCCCACTGCCCTACTCTCTCCCCATTGTCCTGTATCAATCTCCAAACTACTCCCACTGCCCCGCTCTCTCCCCATAGTCCTGTATCAATCGCCAAACTAATCCTACTGCTCCGCTCACTCCCCATAGTCCTGTATCAATCCCCAACTAATCCCACTGGCCCGCTCTCTCCCATAGCCCTGTATCAATCGCCAAACTAATCCGACTGCCCCGCTCTCTCCTCATAGTCCTTTTGCAATCTCCAAACTAATCCCACTGCACCGCTCTCTCCCCATAGTCCTGTATCAATCCCCAACTAATCCCACTGCCCCGCTCTCTCCCCATAGTCCTGTATCAATCCGCAAACTAATCCCACTGCCCCGCTCTCTCCCCATAGTCCTGTATCAATCCCCATCTAATCCCACTGCCCCGCTCTCTCCGCATAGCCCTGTATCAATCCCAAACTCGTCCCACTGCCCCGATCTCTCCCCATAGCCCTGTATCATTCGCCAAACTAATCCCACTGCCGCGTTCTCTCCCCATAGTCCAGTATCAATCCCCAACTATTCCCACTGCCCCGCTCTCTCCCAATTGCCCTCTATCAATCGCCAAACTAATCCCACTGCCCCGCTCTCTCCCCAAAGCACTGTATCAATCGCCAAACTAATCCCACTGCCCCGCTCATTCCCCATTGCCCTATATCAATCGCCAAACTAATCCGACTGCCCCGCTCTCTCCCCATAGTCCTGTATCAATCCCCAAACTAATCTCACTGCCCCGCTCTCTCCCCATAGTCCTGTATCATTTCCAAACTAATCCCACTGCATCGCTCTCTCCCAATAGCCCTGTATCAATCACCAAACTAATCCCACTTCCCCGCTCTCTCCCCATAGTCCTGTATCCATCCCCAAACTAATCCCACTGCCCCGCTCTCTCCCCATAGTCTGTATCAATCTCCAAACTAATCCCATTGCCCCGATCTCTCCCCATGGTTCTGTATCAGTCCCAAACTTATCCCACTGCCCCGCTCTCTCCGCATAGCCCTGTATCAATCCCCAAACTAATCCCACTGCCCCGCTCTCTCCCCATAGCCATGTATCAATCTCCAAACTAATCCCACTGCCCCGCTCTCTCCCCATAGCCCTGTATCAATCCCCGAACTAATCCCACTGCCCCGCTCTCTCCCCATAGTCCTGTATCAATCTACAAACTAATCCCAATGCCCCGCTCTCTCCCCATAGTCCTGTATCAATCCCCAAACTAATTCCACTGCCCCGCTCACTCCCCCTAGCCCTGTATCAATCTCCAAACTAATCCCACTGCCCCGCGCTCTCCCCATAGACCTGTATCAATCCCCAAACTAATCCAACTGCCCCGCTCTCTCCCCATAGCCCTTTATCAATCCCCAAACTAATCCCACTGCTCCGCTCTATCCTCATCGCCTTCTATCAATCCACAAACTAATCCCACTGCCCCGCTCTCTCCCCATAGTCCTGTATGTATCCCCAAACTAATCCCACTTCCCCGCTCTCTCCCCATAGTCCTGTATCAATCCCCAAACTAATCCCACTGCCCCACTCTCTCCCCATAGACCTGTATCAATTTCCAAACTAATCCCACTGCCCCGCTCTCTCCCCATAGTCCTGTATCCATCCCCAAACTAATCCCACTGCATCGCACTCTCCCCATAGTCTGTATCCATCCTCAAACTAATCCCACTACCCCGCTCTCTCCCCATAGTCCGATATCAATCCCCAAACTATTCCCACTGCCCTGCTCTCTCCCCATAGTCCTGTATCAATCACCAAACTAATCTCACTGCCCCGCTCTCTCCCCATAGTCCTGTATCAATTCCAAACTAATCCCACTGCATCGCTCTCTCCCAATTGCCCTTTATCAATCCCCAAACTAATCCCACTTCCCCGCTCGCTCCCCATAGTCCTGTATCCATCCCCAAACTAATCCCACTGCCCCGCTCTCTCCCCATAGTCTGTATCAATCTCCAAACTAATCCCACTGCCCCGCTCTCTCCCAATAGCCCTGTATCAATCCCCAAACTAATCCCACTTCCCCGCTCTCTCCCCATAGTCCTGTATCAGTCCCAAACTAATCCCACTGCCCCGCTCTCTCCCCATAGCCCTGTATCAATCTCCAAACTAATCCAACTGCCCCGCTCTCTCCCCATAGTCCTGTATCAATTACAAACTAATCCCACTGCCCCGCTCTCTCCCCATAGTCCTGTATCAATCCCCAACTATTCTCACTGCCCCGTCCTCTCCCCATAGTCCTGTATCAATCCCCAACTAATCCCACTGCCCCGCTCTCTCCCCATAGCCCTGTATCAATCGCCAAACTAATCCGACTGCCCCGCTCTCTCCTCATAGTCCTTTTGCAATCTCCAATCTAATCCCACTGCCCCGCTCTCTCCCCATAGTCCTGTATCAATCCCCAACTAATCCCACTGCTCCGCTCTCTCTGCATAGTCCTGTATCAATCCGCAAACTAATCCCACTGCCCCGCTCTCTCCCCATAGCCCTGTATCAATCCCCAAACTAATCCCACTGCCCCGCTCTCTCCCCATAGCCCTGTATCAATCTCCAAACTTATCCAACTGCCCCGCTCTCTCCCCATAGTCCTGTATCAATTACAAACTAATCCCACTGCCCCGCTCTCTCCCCATAGTCCTGTATCAATCCCCAACTATTCCCACTGCCCCGTCCTCTCCCCATAGTCCTGTATCAATCCCCAACTAATCCCACTGCCCCGCTCTCTCCCCATAGCCCTGTATCAATCGCCAAACTAATCCGACTGCCCCGCTCTCTCCTCATAGTCCTTTTGCAATCTCCAAACTAATCCCACTGCCCCGCTCTCTCCCCATAGTCCTGTATCAATCCCCAACTAATCCCACTGCTCCGCTCTCTCTGCAAAGTCCTGTATCAATCCGCAAACTAATCCCACTGCCCCGCTCTCTCCACATAGTCCTGTGTCAATCCCCATCTAATCCCACTGCCCCGCTCTCTCCCCATAGCACTGTATCAATCCCAAACTCGTCCCACTGCCCCGATCTCTCCCCATAGCCCTGTTTCAATCGCCAAACTAATCCCACTGCCCCGCTCTCTCCCCCTAGTTCTGTATCAATCTCCAAAATAATCCCACTGCCCCACTCTCTCCCCATAGTCCTGTATCAATCCCCAAACTAATCCCACTGCCCCGCTCTCTCCCCATAGTTCCTGTATCAATCCCCAACTAATCCCACTGCCCCGCTCTTTCCTCTTAGTCCTGCATCAATCCCAAACTAGTTCCACTGCCCCGCTCTCTCCCCATATTCCTGTATCAATCTCCAAACTAATCCCACTGCCTCGCTCTCTCCTCATAGTCCTGTGTCAATCCCCAAACTAATCCCACTGCCCCGCTCTCTCCCCATAGTCCTGTATCAATTCCAAACTAATCCCACTGCCTCGCTCTCTCCCAATAGCCCTGTATCAATCCCCAAACTAATCCCACTGCCTCGCTCTCTCCCCATAGTCCTGTATCAATCTTCAAACTAAGCCCAATGCCCCGCTCTCTCCCCATAGTCCTGTATCAATCCCCAAACTAATTCCACTGCCCCGCTCACTCCCCATAGCCCTGTATCAATCTCCAAACTAATCCCACTGCCCCGCGCTCTCCCCATAGCCCTGTATCAATCCCCAAACTAATCCCACTGCCCCGCTCTCTCTCCTTAGACCTGTATGAATCACCAAACTAATCCCACTGCCCCGCTCTCTCCCCATAGCCCTTTATCAATCCCCAAACTAATCCCACTGCTCCGCTCTCTCCCCATCGCCCTCTATCAATCCACAAACTAATCCCACTGCTCCGCTCTCTCTCCATAGTCCTGTATGTATCCCCAAACTAATCCCACTTCCCCGCTCTCTCCCCATAGTCCTGTATCAATCCCCAAACTAATCCCACTGCCCCACTCTCTCCCCACAGACCTGTATCAATTTCCAAACTAATCCCACTGCCCCGCTCTCTCCCCATAGTCCTGTATCCATCCCCAAACTAATCCCACTGCCCCGCACTCTCCCCATAGTCTGTATCCATCCCCAAACTAATCCCACTACCCCGCTCTCTCCCCATAGTCCTATTTCAATCCCCAAACTATTCCCACTGCCCCGGTATCTCCCCATAGTCCTGTATCAATCCCCAAACTAATCCGTCTGCCCTGCTCTCTCCCCATAGTCCTGTATCAATCTCCAAACTAATCCCACTGCCCCGCTCTCTCCCCATAGTCCTGTATCAATCACCAAACTAATCTCACTGCCCCGCTCTCTCCCCATAGTCCTGTATCAATTCCAAACTAATCCCACTGCATCGCTCTCTCCCAATTGCCCTGTATCAATCCCCAAACTAATCCCACTTCCCCGCTCTCTCCCCATTGTCCTGTATCCATCCCTAAACTAATCCCACTGCCCCGCTCTCTCCCCATAGTCTGTATCAATCTCCAAACTAATCCCACTGCCCCGCTCTCTCCCAATAACCCTGTATCAATCCCCAAACTATTCCCACTGCCCCGCTCTCTCCCCATAGTCCTGTATCAATTCCAAACTAATCCCACTGCCTCGCTCTCTCCCAATAGCCCTGTATCAATCCCCAAACTAATCCCACTGCCTCGCTCTCTCCCCATAGTCCTGTATCCATCCCCAAACTAATCTCACTGCCCCGCTTTCTCCCCATAGTCTGTATCCATCCCCAAACTAATCCCAATACCCCGCTCTCTCCCCATAGTCCTATATCAATCCCCAAACTAATCCCACTTCCCCGCTCTCTCCCCATAGTCCTGTGTCAATCCCCAAACTAATCCCACTGCCCTGCTCTCTCCCCATAGTCCTGTATCAATCTCCAAACTAATCCCACTGCCCAGCTCTCTCCCCATAGTCCTGTATCAACCCTCAAACTAATCCCACTGCCCCGCTCTCTCCCCATAGTCCTGTATCAATCGCCAAACTAATCCCACTGCCCCGCTCTCTCCCCATAGTCGTGTTTCAATCGCCAAACTAATCCCACAGCCCCGCTCTCTCCCCATAGTCCTGTTTCAATCCCCAAACTAATCTCACTGCCCCGCTCTCTCCCCATAGTCCTGTATCAATTCCAAACTAATCCCACTGCATCGCTCTCTCCCAATAGCCCTGTATCAATCCCCAAACTAATCCCACTTCCCCGCTCTCTCCCCATAGTCCTGTATCCATCCCCAAACTAATCCCACTGCCACGCTCTCACCCCATAGTCTGTATCAATCTCCAAACTAATCCCACTGCCCTGCTCTCTCCCAATAGCCCTGTATCAATCCCCAAACTAATCCCACTTCCCCGCTCTCTCCCCATAGCCCTGTATCAATCTCCAAACTAATCCCACTGCCCCGCTCTCTCCCCATAGTCCTGTATCAATCCTCAAACTAATCCCACTGCCCCGCTCTCTCCCCATAGTCCTGTATCAATCCCCAACTGTTCCCAATGCCCCGCCCTCTCCCCATAGCCCTGTATCAATTCCAAACTAATCCCACTGCATCGCTCTCTCCCAATAGCCCTGTATCAATCCCCAAACTAATCCCACTTCCCCGCTCTCTCCCCATAGTCCTGTATCCATCCCCAAACTAATCCCACTGCCACGCTCTCTCCCCATAGTCTGTATCAATCTCCAAACTAATCCCACTGCCCCGCTCTCTCCGCATAGCCCTGTATCAATCCGCAAACTAATCCCACTGCCCCGCTCTCTCCCCATAGCCAAGTATCAATCTGCAAACTAATCCCACTGCCCCGCTCTCTCCCCATAGCCCTGTATCAATCCCCAAACTAATGCCACAGCCCCGCTCTCTCCCCATAGTCCTGTATCAATCTTCAAACTAATCCCAATGCCCCGCTCTCTCCCCATAGTCCTGTATCAATCCCCAAACGAATTCCACTGCCCCGCTCACTCCCCATAGCCCTGTATCAATCTCAAAACTAATCCCACTGCCCCGCGCTCTCCCCATAGACCTGTATCAATCCCCAAACTAATCCCACTGCCCCGCTCTCTCTCCTTAGACCAGTATCAATCACCAAACTAATCCCACTGCCCCGCTCTCTCCCCATAGCCCTTTATCAATCCCCAAACTAATCCCACTGCTCCGGTCTCTCCCCATCGCCCTCTATCAATCCACAAACTAATCCCACTGCCCCGCTCTCTCCCCATAGTCCTGTATGTATCCCCAAACTAATCCCACTTCCCCGCTCTCTCCCCATAGTCCTGTATTAATCCCCAAACTAATCCCACTGCCCCACTTTCTCCCCATAGACCTGTATCAATTTCCAAACTAATCCCACTGCCCCGCTCTCTCCCCATAGTCCTGTATCAATCCCCAAACTAATCCCACTGCCCTGCTCTCTCCCCATCGTCCTGTATCAATCTCCAAACTAATCCCACTGCCCCGCTCTCTCCCCATAGTCCTGTATCAATCCCCAAACTAATCCCACTGCCCCGCTCTCTCCCCATAGTCTTGTATCAATCCCTAAACTAATCCCACTGCCCCACTCTCTCCCCATAGACCTGTACCAATTTCCAAACTAATCCCACTGGCCCGCTCTCTCCCCATAGTCCTGTATCCATCCCCAAACTAATCCCACTGCCCCGCACTCTCCCCATAGTCTGTATCCATCCCCAAACTAATCCCACTACCCCGCTCTCTCCCCATAGTCCTATTTCAATCCCCAAACTATTCCCACTGCCCCGGTATCTCCCCATAGTCCTGTATCAATCCCCAAACTAATCCCACTGCCCTGCTCTCTCCCCATAGTCCTGTATCAATCTCCAAACTAATCCCACTGCCCCGCTCTCTCCCCATAGTCCTGTATCAATTACCAAACTAATCTCAATGCCCCGCTCTCTCCCCATAGTCCTGTATCAATTACAAACTAATCCCACTGCATCGCTCTCTCCCAATTGCCCTGTATCAATCCCCAAACTAATCCCACTTCCCCGCTCTCTCCCCATAGTCCTGTATCCATCCCCAAACTAATCCCACTGCCCCGCTCTCTCGCCATAGTCTGTATCAATCAACAAACTAATCCCACTGCATCGCTCTCTCCCAATTGCCCTGTATCAATCCCCAAACTAATCCCACTTCCCCGCTCTCTCCCAATTGCACTGTATCAATCCCCAAACTAATCCCACTTCCCCGCTCTCTCCCCATAGTCCTGTATCAGTCCCAAACTAATCCCACTGCCCCGCTCTCTCCCCATAGCCCTGTATCAATCACCAAACTAATCCAACTGCCCCGCTCTCTCCCCATAGTCCTGTATCAATCCTCAAACTAATCCCACTGCCCCGCTCCCTCACCATAGTCCTGTATCATTCCCCAACTATTCCCACTGCCCCGCCCTCTCCCCATAGCCCTGTATCAATCCCAAACTCGTCCCACTGCCCCGATCTCTCCCCATAGCCCTGTATCATTCGCCAAACTAATCACACAGCCGCGCTCTCTCCCCATAGTCCTGTATTAATCCCCAAACTAATCCCACTGCCCCGCTCTCTCCCCATAGTCCTGTATCAATCCCCAACTATTCCCACTGCCCCGCTCTCTCCCAATAGCTCTCTATCAATCGCCAAACTAATCCCACTGCCCCGCTCTCTCCCCATAGCCCTGTATCAATCCCCAACTAATCCCACTGCCCCGCTCTCTCCCCATAGCTCTGTATCAATCGCCAAACTAATTCCACTGCCCCGCTCTCTCCCCATAGCCCTGTATCAATCGCCAAACTAATCCCACTGCCCCGCTCTCTCCCCATAGTCCTGTATCAATCGCCAAACTAATCCGACTGCCCCGCTCTCTCCTCGTAGTCCTTTTGCTATCTCCAAACTAATGCCACTGCCCCGCTCTCTCCCCATAGTCCTGTATCAATCCCCAACTAATCCCACTGCCCCGCTCTCTCCCCATAGTCCTTTATCAATCCGCAAACTAATCCCACTGCCCCGCTCTCTCCCCATAGTCCTGTATCAATCCCCAACTAATCCCACTGCCCCGCTCTCTCGCCATAGCCCTGTATCAATCCAAAACTCGTCCCACTGCCCCGATCTCTCCCCATAGCCCTGTTTCAATCGCCAAACTAATCGCACTGCCCCGCTGTCACCCCATAGTCCTTTATCAATCTCCAAACTAATCCCACTGCCCCACTCTCTCCCCATAGTCCTGTATCAATCCCCAAACTAATCCCACTGCCCCGCTCTCTCCCCATAGTCCCTGTATCAATCCCCAACTAATCCCACTGCCCCGCTCTTTCCTCTAAGTCCTGTATCAATCCCAAACTAGTTCCACTGCCCCGCTCTCTCCCCATATTCCTGTATCAATCTCCAAACTAATCCCACTGCCTCGCTCTCTTCCCATAGTCCTGTGTCAATCCCCAAACTAATCCCACTGCCCCGCTCTCTCCCCATAGTCCTGTATCAATCCCCAACTAATCCCACTGCCCCGCTCTCACCCCATAGCCCTGTATCAACCCAAAACTCGTCCCACTGCCCCGATCTCTCCCCATAGCCGTGTTTCAATTCCAAACTAATCCCACTGTCTCGCTCTCTCCCCATAGTCCTGTATCCATCCCCAACTAATCCCACTCCCCCGCTCTCTCCCCATAGTCCTGTATCAATCCGCAAACTAATCCCACTGCCCCGCTCTCTCCCCAGAGTCCTGTATCAATCCCCAACTAATCCCACTGCCCGCTCTCTCCCCATAGCCCTGTATCAATCCAAAACTCGTCCCACTGCCCCGATCTCTCCCCATAGCCCTGTTTCAATCGCCAAACTAATCGCACTGCCCCGCTCTCACCCCATAGTCCTGTATCAATCTCCAAACTAATCCCACTGCCCCACTCTCTCCCCATAGTCCTGTATCAATCCCCAAACTAATCCCACTGCCCCGCTCTCTCCCCATAGTCCCTGTATCAATCCTCAACTAATCCCACTGCCCCGCTCTTTCCTCTTAGTCCTGTATCAATCCCAAACTAGTTCCACTGCCCCGCTCTCTCCCGATATTCCAGTATCAATCTCCAAACTAATCCCACTTCCTCGCTCTCTTCCCATAGTCCTGTGTCAATCCCCAAACTAATCCCACTGCCCCGCTCTCTCCCCATAGTCCTGTATCAATTCCAAACTAATCCCACTGCCTCGCTCTCTCCCCATAGTTCTGTATCCATCCCCAAACTAATCCCACTGCCCCGCTCTCTCCCCATAGTCCTGTATCAATTCCAAACTAATCCCACTGCCTCGCTCTCTCCCCATAGTTCTGTATCCATCCCCAAACTAATCCCAATACCCCGCTCTCTCCCCATAGTCCTATATCAATCCCCAAACTAATCCCACGTCCCCGCTCTCTCCCCATAGTCCTGTATCAATCCCCAAACTAATCCCACTGCCCTGCTCTCTCCCCATAGTCCTGTATCAATCTCCAAACTAATCCCACTGGCCCGCTCTCTCCCCATAGACCTGTATCAATCGCCAAACTAATCCCACTGCCCCGCTCTCTCCCCATAGTCCTGTATCAATCCCCAACTAATCCCACTGCCCCGCTCTCTCCCCATAGCTCTGTATCAATCGCCAAACTAATCCCACTGCCCCGCTCTCTCCCCATAGCCCTGTATCAATCGCCAAACTAATCCCACTGCCCCGCTCTCTCCCCATCGTCCTTTTGCAATCTCCATACTAATCCCACTGCCCCGCTCTCTCCCCATAGTCCTGTATCAATCCCCATCTAATCCCACTGCCCCGCTCTCTCCCCATAGCCCTGTATCAATCCCAAACTCGTCCCACTGCCCCGATCTCTCCCCATAGCCCTGCTTCAATCGCCAAACTAATCCCACTGCCCCGCTCTCTCCCCATAGTCCTGTATCAATCTCCAAACTAATCGCACTGCCCCACTCTCTCCCCATAGTCCTGTATCAATCCACAAACTAATCCCACTGCCCCGCTCTCTCCCCATAGTCCATGTATCAATCCCCAACTAATCCCACTGCCCAGCTCTTTCCTCTTAGTCCTGTATCAATCCCAAACTAGTTCCACTGCCCCGCTCAGTCCCCATATTCCTGTATCATCTCCAAACTTATCCCACTGCCTCGCTCTCTCCCCATAGTCCTGTGTCAATCCCCAAACTAATCCCACTGCCCCGCTCTCTCCCCATAGTCCTGTATCAATCTCCAAACTAATCCCACTGCCCCACTCTCTCCCCATAGTCCTGTATCAATCCCCAAACTAATCCCACTGCCCCGCTCTCTCCCCATAGTCCATGTATCAATCCCCAACTAATCCCACTGCCCCGCTCTTTCCTCTTAGTCCTGTATCAATCCCAAACTAGTTCCACTGCCCCGCTCTCTCCCCATATTCCTGTATCAATCTCCAAACTATTCCCACTGCCCCGCTCTCTCCCCATAGCCCTGTATCAATCCCCAACTAATCCCACTGCCTTGCTCTCTCCCCATAGCCCTGTTTCAATCGCCAAACTAATTCCACTGCCCCGCTCTCTCCCCATAGCCCTGTATCAATCGCCAAACTAATCCCACTGCCCAGCTCTCTCCACATAGCCCTGTATCAATCGCCAAACTAATCCGACTGCCCCGCTCTCTCCTCATAGTCCTTTTGCAATCTCCAAACTAATCCCACTGCCCCGCTCTCTCCCCATAGTCCTGTATCAATCCCCAACTAATCCCACTGCCCCGCTCTCTCCCCATAGTCCTGTATCAATCCGCAAACTAATCCCACTGCCCCGCTCTCTCCCCATAGTCCTGTATCAATCCCCAACTAATCCCACTGCCCCGCTCTCTCCCCATAGCCCTGTATCAATACAAAACTCGTCCCACTGCCCCGATCTCTCCCCATAGCCCTGTTTCAATCGCCAATCTAATCGCACTGCCCCGCTCTCACCCCATAGTCCTGTATCAATCTCCAAACTAATCCTACTGCCCCACTCTCTCCCCATAGTCCTGTATCAATCCCCAAACTAATCCCACTGCCCCGCTCTCTCCCCATAGTCCCTGTATCAATCCCCAACTAATCCCACTGCCCCGCTCTTTCCTCTTAGTCCTGTATCAATCCCAAACTAGTTCAACTGCCCCGCTCTCTCCCCATATTCCTGTATCAATCTCCAAACTAATCCCACTGCCTCGCTCTCTTCCCATAGTCCTGTATCAATCCCCAAACTAATCCCACTGCCCCGCTCTCTCCCCATAGTCCTGTATCAATTCCAAACTAATCCCACTGCCTCGCTCTCTCCCAATAGTCTTGTATCCATCCCCAAACTAATTCCACTGCCCCGCTCTCTCCCCATAGTCTGTGTCCATCCCCAAACTAATCCCAATACCCCGCTCTCTCCCCATAGTCCTATATCAATCCCCAAACTAATACCACGTCCCCGCTCTCTCCCCATAGTCCTGTATCAATCCCCAAACTAATCCCACTGCTCCGCTCTCTCCCCATAGACCTGTATCAATCGCCAAACTAATCCCACTGCCCCGCTCTCTCCCCATAGTCCTGTATCAATCCCCAACTAATCCCACTGCCCCGCTCTCTCCCCATAGCCCTGTATCAATCAGCAAACTAATTCCACTGCCCAGCTCTCTCCCCATAGCTCTGTATCAATCGCCAAACTAATCCCACTGCTCCGCTCTCTCCCCATAGCCCTGTATCAATCGCCAAACTAAACCCACTGCCCCGCTCTCTCCCCATAGTCCTTTTGCAATCTCCAAACTAATCCCACTGCCCCGCTCTCTCCTCATAGTCCTTTTGCAATCTCCAAACTAATCCCACTGCCCCGCTCTCTCCCCATAGTCCTGTATCAATCCCCAAACTAATCCCACTGCCCCGCTCTCTCCCCATAGTCTTGTATCAATCCCCAAACTAATCCCACTGCCCCACTCTCTCCCCATAGCCCTGTACCAATTTCCAAACTAATCCCACTGGCCCGCTCTCTCCCCATAGTCCTGTATCCATCCCCAAACTAATCCCACTGCCCCGCACTCTCCCCATAGTCTGTATCCATCCCCAAACTAATCCCACTACCCCGCTCTCTCCCCATAGTCCTATTTCAATCCCCAAACTATTCCCACTGCCCCGTAATCTCCCCATAGTCCTGTATCAATCCCCAAACTAATCCCACTGCCCTGCTCTCTCCCCATAGTCCTGTATCAATCTCCAAACTAATCCCACTGCCCCGCTCTCTCCCCATAGTCCTGTATCAATTACCAAACTAATCTCAATGCCCCGCTCTCTCCCCATAGTCCTGTATCAATTACAAACTAATCCCACTGCATCGCTCTCTCCCAATTGCCCTGTATCAATCCCCAAACTAATCCCACTTCCCCGCTCTCTCCCCATAGTCCTGTATCCATCCCCAAACTAATCCCACTGCCCCGCTCTCTCGCCATAGTCTGTATCAATCAACAAACTAATCCCACTGCATCGCTCTCTCCCAATTGCCCTGTATCAATCCCCAAACTAATCCCACTTCCCCGCTCTCTCCCAATTGCACTGTATCAATCCCCAAACTAATCCCACTTCCCCGCTCTCTCCCCATAGTCCTGTATCAGTCCCAAACTAATCCCACTGCCCCGCTCTCTCCCCATAGCCCTGTATCAATCACCAAACTAATCCAACTGCCCCGCTCTCTCCCCATAGTCCTGTATCAATCCTCAAACTAATCCCACTGCCCCGCTCCCTCACCATAGTCCTGTATCATTCCCCAACTATTCCCACTGCCCCGCCCTCTCCCCATAGCCCTGTATCAATCCCAAACTCGTCCCACTGCCCCGATCTCTCCCCATAGCCCTGTATCATTCGCCAAACTAATCACACAGCCGCGCTCTCTCCCCATAGTCCTGTATTAATCCCCAAACTAATCCCACTGCCCCGCTCTCTCCCCATAGTCCTGTATCAATCCCCAACTATTCCCACTGCCCCGCTCTCTCCCAATAGCTCTCTATCAATCGCCAAACTAATCCCACTGCCCCGGTCTCTCCCCATAGCCCTGTATCAATCCCCAACTAATCCCACTGCCCCGCTCTCTCCCCATAGCTCTGTATCAATCGCCAAACTAATTCCACTGCCCCGCTCTCTCCCCATAGCCCTGTATCAATCGCCAAACTAATCCCACTGCCCCGCTCTCTCCCCATAGTCCTGTATCAATCGCCAAACTAATCCGACTGCCCCGCTCTCTCCTCGTAGTCCTTTTGCTATCTCCAAACTAATGCCACTGCCCCGCTCTCTCCCCATAGTCCTGTATCAATCCCCAACTAATCCCACTGCCCCGCTCTCTCCCCATAGTCCTATCAATCCGCAAACTAATCCCACTGCCCCGCTCTCTCCCCATAGTCCTGTATCAATCCCCAACTAATCCCACTGCCCCGCTCTCTCGCCATAGCCCTGTATCAATCCAAAACTCGTCCCACTGCCCCGATCTCTCCCCATAGCCCTGTTTCAATCGCCAAACTAATCGCACTGCCCCGCTCTCACCCCATAGTCCTTTATCAATCTCCAAACTAATCCCACTGCCCCACTCTCTCCCCATAGTCCTGTATCAATCCCCAAACTAATCCCACTGCCCCGCTCTCTCCCCATAGTCCCTGTATCAATCCCCAACTAATCCCACTGCCCCGCTCTTTCCTCTAAGTCCTGTATCAATCCCAAACTAGTTCCACTGCCCCGCTCTCTCCCCATATTCCTGTATCAATCTCCAAACTAATCCCACTGCCTCGCTCTCTTCCCATAGTCCTGTGTCAATCCCCAAACTAATCCCACTGCCCCGCTCTCTCCCCATAGTCCTGTATCAATCCCCAACTAATCCCACTGCCCCGCTCTCACCCCATAGCCCTGTATCAACCCAAAACTCGTCCCACTGCCCCGATCTCTCCCCATAGCCGTGTTTCAATTCCAAACTAATCCCACTGCCTCGCTCTCTCCCCATAGTCCTGTATCCATCCCCAACTAATTCCAGTCCCCCGCTCTCTCCCCATAGTCCTGTATCAATCCGCAAACTAATCCCACTGCCCCGCTCTCTCCCCATAGTCCTGTATCAATCCCCAACTAATCCCACTGCCCGCTCTCTCCCCATAGCCCTGTATCAATCCAAAACTCGTCCCACTGCCCCGATCTCTCCCCATAGCCCTGTTTCAATCGCCAAACTAATCGCACTGCCCCGCTCTCACCCCATAGTCCTGTATCAATCTCCAAACTAATCCCACTGCCCCACTCTCTCCCCATAGTCCTGTATCAATCCCCAAACTAATCCCACTGCCCCGCTCTCTCCCCATAGTCCCTGTATCAATCCTCAACTAATCCCACTGCCCCGCTCTTTCCTCTTAGTCCTGTATCAATCCCAAACTAGTTCCACTGCCCCGCTCTCTCCCCATATTCCAGTATCAATCTCCAAACTAATCCCACTTCCTCGCTCTCTTCCCATAGTCCTGTGTCAATCCCCAAACTAATCCCACTGCCCCGCTCTCTCCCCATAGTCCTGTATCAATTCCAAACTAATCCCACTGCCTCGCTCTCTCCCAATAGTCTTGTATCAATCACCAAACTAATCCCACTGCCTCGCTCTCTCCCCATAGTTCTGTATCCATCCCCAAATTAATCCCACTGCCCCGCTCTCTCCCCATAGTCTGTATCCATCCCCAAACTAATCACAATACCCCGCTCTCTCCCCATAGTCCTATATCAATCCCCAAACTAATCCCACATCCCCGCTCTCTCCCCATAGTCCTGTATCAATCCCCAAACTAATCCCACTGCCCTGCTCTCTCCCCATAGTCCTGCATCAATCTCCAAACTAATCCCACTGCCCCGCTCTCTCCCCATAGACCTGTATCAATCGCCAAACTAATCCCACTGCCCCGCTCTCTCCCCATAGTCCTGTATCAATCCCCAACTAATCCCACTGCCCCGCTCTCTCCCCATAGCCCTGTTTCAATCACCAAACTAATTCCACTGCCCAGCTCTCTCCCCATAGCTCTGTATCAATCGCCAAACTAATCCCACTGCCCCGCTCTCTCCCCATAGCCCTGTATCAATCGCCAAACTAATCCCACTGCCCCGCTCTCTCCCCATCGTCCTTTTGCAATCTCCATACTAATCCCACTGCCCCGCTCTCTCCCCATAGTCCTGTATCAATCCCCATCTAATCCCACTGCCCCGCTCTCTCCCCATAGTCCATGTATCAATCCCCAACTAATCCCACTGCCCAGCTCTTTCCTCTTAGTCCTGTATCAATCCCAAACTAGTTCCACTGCCCCGCTCAGTCCCCATATTCCTGTATCATCTCCAAACTTATCCCACTGCCTCGCTCTCTCCCCATAGTCCTGTGTCAATCCCCAAACTAATCCCACTGCCCCGCTCTCTCCCCATAGTCCTGTATCAATCTCCAAACTAATCCCACTGCCCCACTCTCTCCCCATAGTCCTGTATCAATCCCCAAACTAATCCCACTGCCCCGCTCTCTCCCCATAGTCCATGTATCAATCCCCAACTAATCCCACTGCCCCGCTCTTTCCTCTTAGTCCTGTATCAATCCCAAACTAGTTCCACTGCCCCGCTCTCTCCCCATATTCCTGTATCAATCTCCAAACTATTCCCACTGCCCCGCTCTCTCCCCATAGCCCTGTATCAATCCCCAACTAATCCCACTGCCTTGCTCTCTCCCCATAGCCCTGTTTCAATCGCCAAACTAATTCCACTGCCCCGCTCTCTCCCCATAGCCCTGTATCAATCGCCAAACTAATCCCACTGCCCAGCTCTCTCCACATAGCCCTGTATCAATCGCCAAACTAATCCGACTGCCCCGCTCTCTCCTCATAGTCCTTTTGCAATCTCCAAACTAATCCCACTGCCCCGCTCTCTCCCCATAGTCCTGTATCAATCCCCAACTAATCCCACTGCCCCGCTCTCTCCCCATAGTCCTGTATCAATCCGCAAACTAATCCCACTGCCCCGCTCTCTCCCCATAGTCCTGTATCAATCCCCAACTAATCCCACTGCCCCGCTCTCTCCCCATAGCCCTGTATCAATACAAAACTCGTCCCACTGCCCCGATCTCTCCCCATAGCCCTGTTTCAATCGCCAATCTAATCGCACTGCCCCGCTCTCACCCCATAGTCCTGTATCAATCTCCAAACTAATCCCACTGCCCCACTCTCTCCCCATAGTCCTGTATCAATCCCCAAACTAATCCCACTGCCCCGCTCTCTCCCCATAGTCCCTGTATCAATCCCAACTAATCCCACTGCCCCGCTCTTTCCTCTTAGTCCTGTATCAATCCCAAACTAGTTCAACTGCCCCGCTCTCTCCCCATATTCCTGTATCAATCTCCAAACTAATCCCACTGCCTCGCTCTCTTCCCATAGTCCTGTATCAATCCCCAAACTAATCCCACTGCCCCGCTCTCTCCCCATAGTCCTGTATCAATTCCAAACTAATCCCACTGCCTCGCTCTCTCCCAATAGTCTTGTATCCATCCCCAAACTAATCCCACTGCCCCGCTCTCTCCCCATAGTCTGTGTCCATCCCCAAACTAATCCCAATACCCCGCTCTCTCCCCATAGTCCTATATCAATCCCCAAACTAATCCCACGTCCCCGCTCTCTCCCCATAGTCCTGTATCAATCCCCAAACTAATCCCACTGCCCTGCTCTCTCCCCATAGTCCTGTATCAATCTCCAAACTAATCCCACTGCCCCGCTCTCTCCCCATAGACCTGTATCAATCGCCAAACTAATCCCACTGCCCCGCTCTCTCCCCATAGTCCTGTATCAATCCCCAACTAATCCCACTGCCCCGCTCTCTCCCCATAGCCCTGTATCAATCACCAAACTAATTCCACTGCCCAGCTCTCTCCCCATAGCTCTGTATCAATCGCCAAACTAATCCCACTGCCCCGCTCTCTCCCCATAGCCCTGTATCAATCGCCAAACTAAACCCACTGCCCCGCTCTAACCCCATAGTCCTTTTGCAATCTCCAAACTAATCCCACTGCCCCGCTCTCTCCTCATAGTCCTTTTGCAATCTCCAAACTAATCCCACTGCCCCGCTCTCTCCCCATAGTCCTGTATCAATCCCCAACTAATCCCACTGCCCCGCTCTCTCCCCATAGTCCTGTATCAATCCGCAAACTAATCCCACTGCCCCGCTCTCTCCCCATAGTCCTGTATCAATCCCCATCTAATCCCACTGCCCCGCTCTCTCCCCATAGCCCTGTATCAATCCCAAACTCGTCCCACTGCCCCGATCTCTCCCCATAGCCCTGCTTCAATCGCCAAACTAATCCCACTGCCCCGCTCTCTCCTCATAGTCCTTTTGCAATCTCCAAACTAATCCCACTGCCCCGCTCTCTCCCCATAGTCCTGTATCAATCCCCAACTAATCCCACTGCCCCGCTCTCTCCCCATAGTCCTGTATCAATCTCCAAACTAATCCCACTACCCCACTCTCTCCCCATATTCTTGTATCAATCCCCAAACTAATCCCACTGCCCCGCTCTCTCCCCATAGTCCATGTATCAATCCCCAACTAATCCCACTGCCCCGCTCTTTCCTATTAGTCCTGTATCAATCCCAAACTAGTTCCACTGCCCCGCTCTCTCCCCATATTCCTGTATCAATCTCCAAACTAATCCCACTGCCTCGCTCTCTCCCCATAGTCCTGTGTCAATCCCCAAACTAATCCCACAGCCCCGCTCTCTCCCCATAGTCCTGTATCAATTCCAAACTAATCCCACTGCCTCGCTCTCTCCCAATAGCCCTGTATCAATCGCCAAACTAATCCCACTGCCTCGCTCTCTCCCCATAGTCCTGTATCCATCCCCAAACTAATCCCACTGCCCCGCTCACTCCCCATTGTCTGTATCCATCCCCAAACTAATCCCAATACCCCGCTTTCTCCCCATAGTCCTATCTCAATCCCCAAACTAATCCCACTGCCCCGCTCTCTCCCCATTGTCCTGTATCAATCCCCAAACTAATCCCACTGCCCTGCTCTCTCCCCATAGTCCTGTATCAATCTCCAAACTACTCCCACTGCCCCGCTCTCTCCCCATAGTCCTGTATCAATCCCCAACTAATCCCACTGCCCAGCTCTCTCCACATAGCCCTGTATCAATCGCCAAACTAATCCGACTGCCCCGCTCTCTCCTCATAGTCCTTTTGCAATCTCCAAACTAATCCCACTGCCCCGCTCTCTCCCCATAGTCCTGCATCAATCCCCAACTAATCCCACTGCCCCGCTCTCTCCCCATAGCCCTGTATCAATACAAAACTCGTCCCACTGCCCCGATCTCTCCCCATAGCCCTGTTTCAATCGCCAATCTAATCGCACTGCCCCGCTCTCACCCCATAGTCCTGTATCAATCTCCAAACTAATCCCACTGCCCCACTCTCTCCCCACAGTCCTGTATCAATCCCCAAACTAATCCCACTGCCCCGCTCTCTCCCCATAGTCCCTGTATCAATCCCCAACTAATCCCACTGCCCCGCTCTTTCCTCTTAGTCCTGTATCAATCCCAAACTAGTTCAACTGCCCCGCTCTCTCCCCATATTCCTGTATCAATCTCCAAACTAATCCCACTGCCTCGCTCTCTTCCCATAGTCCTGTGTCAATCCCCAAACTAATCCCACTGCCCCGCTCTCTCCCCATAGTCCTGTATCAATTCCAAACTAATCCCACTGCCTCGCTCTCTCCCAATAGTCTTGTATCCATCCCCAAACTAATCCCACTGCCCCGCTCTCTCCCCATAGTCTGTGTCCATCCCCAAACTAATCCCAATACCCCGCTCTCTCGCCATAGTCCTATATCAATCCCCAAACTAATCCCACGTCCCCGCTCTCTCCCCATAGTCCTGTATCAATCCCCAAACTAATCCCACTGCCCTGCTCTCTCCCCATAGTCCTGTATCAATCTCCAAACTAATCCCACTGCCCCGCTCTCTCCCCATAGACCTGTATCAATCGCCAAACTAATCCCACTGCCCCGCTCTATCCCCATAGTCCTGTATCAATCCCCAACTAATCCCACTGCCCCGCTCTCTCCCCATAGCCCTGTATCAATCACCAAACTAATTCCACTGCCCAGCTCTCTCCCCATAGCTCTGTATCAATCGCCAAACTAATCCCACTGCCCCGCTCTCTCCCCATAGCCCTGTATCAATCGCCAAACTAAACCCACTGCCCCGCTCTCTCCCCATAGTCCTTTTGCAATCTCCAAACTAATCCCACTGCCCCGCTCTCTCCTCATACTCATTTGCAATCTCCAAACTAATCCCACTGCCCCGCTCTCTCCCCATAGTCCTGTATCAATCCCCAACTAATCCCACTGCCCCGCTCTCTCCCCATAGTCCTGTATCAATCCGCACACTAATCCCACTGCCCCGCTCTCTCCCCATAGTCCTGTATCAATCCCCATCTAATCCCACTGCCCCGCTCTCTCCCCATAGCCCTGTATCAATCCCAAACTCGTCCCACTGCCCCGATCTCTCCCCATAGCCCTGCTTCAATCGCCAAACTAATCCCACTGCCCCGCTCTCTCCTCATAGTCCTTTTGCAATCTCCAAACTAATCCCACTGCCCCGCTCTCTCCCCATAGTCCTGTATCAATCCCCAACTAATCCCACTGCCCCGCTCTCTCCCCATAGTCCTGTATCAATCTCCAAACTAATCCCACTACCCCACTCTCTCCCCATATTCTTGTATCAATCCCCAAACTAATCCCACTGCCCCGCTCTCTCCCCATAGTCCATGTATCAATCCCCAACTAATCCCACTGCCCCGCTCTTTCATATTAGTCCTGTATCAATCCCAAACTAGTTCCACTGCCCCGCTCTCTCCCCATATTCCTGTATCAATCTCCAAACTAATCCCACTGCCTCGCTCTCTCCCCATAGTCCTGTGTCAATCCCCAAACTAACCCCACTGCCCCGCTCTCTCCCCATAGTCCTGTATCAATTCCAAACTAATCCCACTGCCTCGCTCTCTCCCAATAGCCCTGTATCAATCGCCAAACTAATCCCACTGCCTCGCTCTCTCCCCATAGTCCTGTATCCATCCCCAAACTAATCCCACTGCCCCGCTCACTCCCCATTGTCTGTATCCATCCCCAAACTAATCCCAATACCCCGCTTTCTCCCCATAGTCCTATCTCAATCCCCAAACTAATCCCACTTCCCCGCTCTCTCCCCATTGTCCTGTATCAATCCCCAAACTAATCCCACTGCCCTGCTCTCTCCCCATAGTCCTGTATCAATCTCCAAACTACTCCCACTGCCCCGCTCTCTCCCCATAGTCCTGTATCAATCGCCAAACTAATCCCACTGCTCCGCTCACTCCCCATAGTCCTGTATCAATTCCCAACTAATCCCACTGCCCCGCGCTCTCCCCATAGCCCTGTATCAATCGCCAAACTAATCCGACTGCCCCGCTCTCTCCTCATAGTGCTTTTGCAATCTCCAAACTAATCCCACTGCCCCGCTCTCTCCCCATAGTCCTGTATCAATCCCCAACTAATCCCACTGCCCCGCTCTCTCGCCATAGTCCTGTATCAATCCGCAAACTAATCCCACTGCCCCGCTCTCTCCCCATTGTCCTGTATCAATCCCCATCTAATCCCACTGCCCCGCTCTCTCCCCATAGCCCTGTATCAATCCCAAACTCGTCCCACTGCCGCGATCTCTCCCCATAGCCATGTTTCAATCGCCAAACTAATCCCACTGCCCCGCTCTCTCCCCATAGTCCTGTATCAATCTCCAAACTAATCCCACTGCCCCACTCTCTCCCCATAGTCCTGTATCAATCCCCAAACTAATCCCACTGCCCCGCTCTCTCCCCATAGTCCCTGTATCAATCCCAAACTAGTTCCACTGCCCCGCTCTCTCCCCATATTCCTGTATCAATCTCCAAATTTATCCCACTGCCTCGCTCTCTCCTCATAGTCCTGTGTCAATCCCTAAACTAATCCCACTGCCCCGCTCTCTCCCCATAGTCTGTATCCATCCCCAAACTAATCCCAATACCCCGCTCTCTCTCCATAGTCCTATATCAATCCGCAAACTAATCCCACTTCCCCGCTCTCTCCCCATAGTCCTGTATCAATCCCCAAACTAATCCCACTGCCCTGCTCTCTCCCCATAGCCCTGTATCAATCTCCAAACTAATCCCACTGCCCTGCTCTCTCCCCATAGTCCTGTATCAACCCTCAAACTAATCCCACTGCCCCGCACTCTCCCCATAGCCCTGTATCAATCGCCATCTAATACCACTGCCCCGCTCTCTCCCCATAGTCCTGCTTCAATCCCCAAACTAATCTCACTGCCCCGCTCTCTCCCCATAGTCCTGTATCAATTCCAAACTAATCCCACTGCATCGCTCTCTCCCAATAGCCCTGTATCAATCCCCAAACTAATCCCACTTCCCCGCTCTCTCCCCATAGTCCTGTCTCCATCCCCAAACTAATCCCACTGCCCCGCTCTCTCCCCATAGTCTGTATCAATCTCCAAACTAATCCCACTGCCCCGCTCTCTCCCAATAGCCCTGTATCAATCCCCAAACTAATCCCACTTCCCCGCTCTCTCCCCATAGTCCTGTATCAGTCCCAAACTAATCCCACTGCCCCGCTCTCTCCCCATAGCCCTGTATCAATCTCCAAACTAATCCCACTGCCCCGCTCTCTCCCCATAGTCCTGTATCAATCCTCAAACTAATCCCACTGCCCCGCTCTCTCCCCATAGTCCTGTATCAATCCCCAACTAATCCCACTGCCCCGCTCTCTCCCCATAGTCCTGTATCAATCCGCAAACTAATCCCACTGCCCCGCTCTCTCCCCATAGTCCTGTATCAATCCCCAACTAATCCCACTGCCCCGCTCTCTCCCCATAGCCCTGTATCAATACAAAAGTCGTCCCACTGCCCCCATCTCTCCCCATAGCCCTGTTTCAATCGCCAAACTAATCGCACTGCCCCGCTCTCACCCCATAGTCCTGTATCAATCTCCAAACTAATCCCACTGCCCCACTCTCTCCCCACAGTCCTGTATCAATCCCCAAACTAATCCCACTGCCCCGCTCTCTCCCCATAGTCCCTGTATCAATCCCCAACTAATCCCACTGCCCCGCTCTTTCCTCTTAGTCCTGTATCAATCCCAAACTAGTTCAACTGCCCCGCTCTCTCCCCATATTCCTGTATCAATCTCCAAAATAATCCCACTGCCTCGCTCTCTTCCCATAGTCCTGTGTCAATCCCCAAACTAATCCCACTGCCCCGCTCTCTCCCCATAGTCCTATATCAATTCCAAACTAATCCCACTGCCTCGCTCTCTCCCAATAGTCTTGTATCCATCCCCAAACTAATCCCACTGCCCCGCTCTCTCCCCATAGTCTGTGTCCATCCCCAAACTAATCCCAATACCCCGCTCTCTCCCCATAGTCCTATATCAATCCCCAAACTAATCCCACGTCCCCGCTCTCTCCCCATAGTCCTGTATCAATCCCCAAACTAATCCCACTGCCCTGCTCTCTCCCCATAGTCCTGTATCAATCTCCAAACTAATCCCACTGCCCCGCTCTCTCCCCATAGACCTGTATCAATCGCCAAACTAATCCCACTGCCCCGCTCTCTCCCCATAGTCCTGTACCAATCCCCAACTAATCCCACTGCCCCGCTCTCTCCCCATAGCCCTGTATCAATCACCAAACTAATTCCACTGCCCAGCTCTCTCCCCATAGCTCTGTATCAATCGCCAAACTAATCCCACTGCCCCGCTCTCTCCCCATAGCCCTGTATCAATCGCCAAACTAAACCCACTGCCCCGCTCTCTCCCCATAGTCCTTTTGCAATCTCCAAACTAATCCCACTGCCCCGCTCTCTCCTCATAGTCCTTTTGCAATCTCCAAACTAATCCCACTGCCCCGCTCTCTCCCCATAGTCCTGTATCAATCCCCAACTAATCCCACTGCCCCGCTCTCTCCCCATAGTCCTGTATCAATCCGCAAACTAATCCCACTGCCCCGCTCTCTCCCCATAGTCCTGTATCAATCCCCATCTAATCCCACTGCCCCGCTCTCTCCCCATAGCCCTGTATCAATCGCAAACTCGTCCCACTGCCCCGATCTCTCCCCATAGCCCTGCTTCAATCGCCAAACTAATCCCACTGCCCCGCTCTCTCCTCATAGTCCTTTTGCAATCTCCAAACTAATCCCACTGCCCCGCTCTCTCCCCATAGTCCTGTATCAATCCCCAACTAATCCCACTGCCCCGCTCTC
Organism: Pristiophorus japonicus; assembly: GCF_044704955.1. NCBI lineage: Eukaryota > Metazoa > Chordata > Chondrichthyes > Pristiophoridae > Pristiophorus > Pristiophorus japonicus. The sequence goes on from NW_027252746.1 coordinate 59,688, forward strand.
TCCCCATAGTCCTGTATCAATCTCCAAACTAATCCCACTACCCCACTCTCTCCCCATATTCTTGTATCAATCCCCAAACTAATCCCACTGCCCCGCTCTCTCCCCATAGTCCATGTATCAATCCCCAACTAATCCCACTGCCCCGCTCTTTCCTATTAGTCCTGTATCAATCCCAAACTAGTTCCACTGCCCCGCTCTCTCCCCATATTCCTGTATCAATCTCCAAACTAATCCCACTGCCTCGCTCTCTCCCCATAGTCCTGTGTCAATCCCCAAATTAATCCCACTGCCCCGCTCTCTCCCCATAGTCCTGTATCAATTCCAAACTAATCCCACTGCCTCGCTCTCTCCCAATAGCCCTGTATCAATCGCCAAACAAATCCCACTGCCTCAATCTCTCCCCATAGTCCTGTATCCATCCCCAAACTAATCCCACTGCCCCGCTCACTCCCCATTGTCTGTATCCATCCCCAAACTAATCCCAATACCCCGCTTTCTCCCCATAGTCCTATCTCAATCCCCAAACTAATCCCACTTCCCCGCTCTCTCCCCATTGTCCTGTATCAATCCCCAAACTAATCCCACTGCCCTGCTCTCTCCCCATAGTCCTGTATCAATCTCCAAACTACTCCCACTGCCCCGCTCTCTCCCCATAGTCCTGTATCAATCGCCAAACTAATCCCACTGCTCCGCTCACTCCCCATAGTCCTGTATCAATCCCCAACTAATCCCACTGCCCCGCTCTCTCCCCATAGCCCTGTATCAATCGCCAAACTAATCCGACTGCCCCGCTCTCTCCTCATAGTGCTTTTGCAATCTCCAAACTAATCCCACTGCCCCGCTCTCTCCCCATAGTCCTGTATCAATCGCCAACTAATCCCACTGCCCCGCTCTCTCCCCATAGTCCTGTATCAATCCGCAAACTAATCCCACTGCCCCGCTCTCTCCCCATTGTCCTGTATCAATCCCCATCTAATCCCACTGCCCCGCTCTCTCCCCATAGCCCTGTATCAATCCCAAACTCGTCCCACTGCCCCGATCTCTCCCCATAGCCCTGTTTCAATCGCCAAACTAATCCCACTGCCCCGCTCTCTCCCCATAGTCCTGTATCAATCTCCAAACTAATCCCACTGCCCCACTCTCTCCCCATAGTCCTGTATCAATCCCCAAACTAATCCCACTGCCCCGCTCTCTCCCCATAGTCCCTGTATCAATCCCAAACTAGTTCCACTGCCCCGCTCTCTCCCCATATTCCTGTATCAATCTCCAAATTTATCCCACTGCCTCGCTCTCTCCTCATAGTCCTGTGTCAATCCCCAAACTAATCCCACTGCCCCGCTCTCTCCCCATAGTCTGTATCCATCCCCAAACTAATCCCAATACCCCGCTCTCTCTCCATAGTCCTATATCAATCCGCAAACTAATCCCACTTCCCCGCTCTCTCCCCATAGTCCTGTATCAATCCCCAAACTAATCCCACTGCCCTGCTCTCTCCCCATAGCCCTGTATCAATCTCCAAACTAATCCCACTGCCCTGCTCTCTCCCCATAGTCCTGTATCAACCCTCAAACTAATCCCACTGCCCCGCACTCTCCCCATAGCCCTGTATCAATCGCCAAACTAATACCACTGCCCCGCTCTCTCCCCATAGTCCTGCTTCAATCCCCAAACTAATCTCACTGCCCCGCTCTCTCCCCATAGTCCTGTATCAATTCCAAACTAATCCCACTGCATCGCTCTCTCCCAATAGCCCTGTATCAATCCCCAAACTAATCCCACTTCCCCGCTCTCTCCCCAAAGTCCTCGATCCATCCCCAAACTAATCCCACTGCCCCGCTCTCTCCCCATAGTCTGTATCAATCTCCAAACTAATCCCACTGCCCCGCTCTCTCCCAATAGCCCTGTATCAATCCCCAAACTAATCCCACTTCCCCGCTCTCTCCCCATAGTCCTGTATCAGTCCCAAACTAATCCCACTGCCCCGCTCTCTCCCCATAGCCCTGTATCAATCTCCAAACTAATCTGACTTCCCCGCTCTCTCCCCATAGTCCTGTATCAATCCTCAAACTAATCCCACTGCCCTGCTCTCTCCCCATAGTCCTGTATCAATCCCCAACTATTCCCAATGCCCCGCCCTCTCCCCATAGCCCTGTATCAATCCCAAACTCGTCCCACTGCCCCGATCTCTCCCCATAGCCCTGTATCATTCGCCAAACTAATCCCACTGCCGCGCTCTCTCCCCATAGTCCTGTATCAATCTCCAAACTAATCCCACTGCCCCACTCTCTCCCCATAGTCCTGTATCAATCCCCAAACTAATCCCACTGCCCCGCTCTCTCCCCATAGTCCATGTATCATTCCCCACCTAATCCCACTGCCCCGCTCTTTCCTCTTATTCCTGTATCAATCCCAAACTAGTTCCACTGCCCCGCTCTCTCCCCATATTCCTGTATCAATCCGCAAACTAATCCCACTGCCCCGCTCTCTCCCCATAGTCCTGTATCAATCCCCATCTAATCCCACTGCCCCGCTCTCTCCCCATAGCCCTGTGTCAATCCCAAACTCGTCCCACTGCCCCGATCTCTCCCCATAGCCCTGCTTCAATCGCCAAACTAATCCCACTGCCCCGCTCTCTCCTCATAGTCCTTTTGCAATCTCCAAACTAATCCCACTGCCCCGCTCTCTCCCCATAGTCCTGTATCAATCCCCAACTAATCCCACTGCCCCGCTCTCTCCCCATAGTCCTGTATCAATCTCCAAACTAATCCCACTGCCCCACTCTCTCCCCATAGTCCTGTATCAATCCCAAACTAATCCCACTGCCCCGCTCTCTCCCCATAGTCCATGTATCAATCCCCAACTAATCCCACTGCCCCGCTCTTTCCTCTTAGTCCTGTATCAATCCCAAACTAGTTCCACTGCCCCGCTCTCTCCCCATATTCCTGTATCAATCTCCAAACTAATCCCACTGCCTCGCTCTCTCCCCATAGTCCTGTGTCAATCCCCAAACTAATCCCACTGCCCCGCTCTCTCCCCATAGTCCTGTATCAATCGCCAAACTAATCCCACTGCCTCGCTCTCTCCCCATAGTCCTGTATCCATCCCCAAACTAATCCCACTGCCCCGCTCACTCCCCATTGTCTGTATCCATCCCCAAACTAATCCCAATACCCCGCTTTCTCCCCATAGTCCTATCTCAATCCCCAAACTAATCCCACTTCCCCGCTCTCTCCCCATTGTCCTGTATCAATCCCCAAACATACCCACTGCCCTGCTCTCTCACCATAGTCCTGTATCAATCTCCAAACTGCTCCCACTGCCCCGCTCTCTCCCCATAGTCCCTGTATCAATCCCCAACTAATCCCACTGCCCCGCTCTTTCCTCTTAGTCCTGTATCAATCCCAAACTAGTTCAACTGCCCCGCTCTCTCCCCATATTCCTGTATCAATCTCCAAAATAATCCCACTGCCTCGCTCTCTTCCCATAGTCCTGTGTCAATCCCCAAACTAATCCCACTGCCCCGCTCTCTCTCCATAGTCCTATATCAATTCCAAACTAATCCCACTGCCTCGCTCTCTCCCAATAGTCTTGTATCCATCCCCAAACTAATCCCACTGCCCCGCTCTCTCCCCATAGTCTGTGTCCATCCCCAAACTAATCCCAATACCCCGCTCTCTCCCCATAGTCCTATATCAATCCCCAAACTAATCCCACGTCCCCGCTCTCTCCCCATAGTCCTGTATCAATCCCCAAACTAATCCCACTGCCCTGCTCTCTCCCCATAGTCCTGTATCAATCTCCAAACTAATCCCACTGCCCCGCTCTCTCCCCATAGACCTGTATCAATCGCCAAACTAATCCCACTGCCCCGCTCTCTCCCCATAGTCCTGTACCAATCCCCAACTAATCCCACTGCCCCGCTCTCTCCCCATAGCCCTGTATCAATCACCAAACTAATTCCACTGCCCAGCTCTCTCCCCATAGCTCTGTATCAATCGCCAAACTAATCCCACTGCCCCGCTCTCTCCCCATAGCCCTGTATCAATCGCCAAACTAAACCCACTGCCCCGCTCTCTCCCCATAGTCCTTTTGCAATCTCCAAACTAATCCCACTGCCCCGCTCTCTCCTCATAGTCCTTTTGCAATCTCCAAACTAATCCCACTGCCCCGCTCTCTCCCCATAGTCCTGTATCAATCCCCAACTAATCCCACTGCCCCGCTCTCTCCCCATAGTCCTGTATCAATCCGCAAATTAATCCCACTGCCCCGCTCTCTCCCCATCGTCCTGTATCAATCCCCATCTAATCCCACTGCCCCGCTCTCTCCCCATAGCCCTGTATCAATCGCAAACTCGTCCCACTGCCCCGATCTCTCCCCATAGCCCTGCTTCAATCGCCAAACTAATCCCACTGCCCCGCTCTCTCCTCATAGTCCTTTTGCAATCTCCAAACTAATCCCACTGCCCCGCTCTCTCCCCATAGTCCTGTATCAATCCCCAACTAATCCCACTGCCCCGCTCTCTCCCCATAGTCCTGTATCAATCTCCAAACTAATCCCACTACCCCACTCTCTCCCCATATTCTTGTATCAATCCCCAAACTAATCCCACTGCCCCGCTCTCTCCCCATAGTCCATGTATCAATCCCCAACTAATCCCACTGCCCCGCTCTTTCCTATTAGTCCTGTATCAATCCCAAACTAGTTCCACTGCCCCGCTCTCTCCCCATATTCCTGTATCAATCTCCAAACTAATCCCACTGCCTCGCTCTCTCCCCATAGTCCTGTGTCAATCCCCAAACTAATCCCACTGCCCCGCTCTCTCCCCATCGTCCTGTATCAATTCCAAACTAATCCCACTGCCTCGCTCTCTCCCAATAGCCCTGTATCAATCGCCAAACAAATACCACTGCCTCAATCTCTCCCCATAGTCCTGTATCCATCCCCAAACTAATCCCACTGCCCCGCTCACTCCCCATTGTCTGTATCCATCCCCAAACTAATCCCAATACCCCGCTTTCTCCCCATAGTCCTATCTCAATCCCCAAACTAATCCCACTTCCCCGCTCTCTCCCCATTGTCCTGTATCAATCCCCAAACTAATCCCACTGCCCTGCTCTCTCCCCATAGTCCTGTATCAATCTCCAAACTACTCCCACTGCCCCGCTCTCTCCCCATAGTCCTGTATCAATCGCCAAACTAATCCCACTGCTCCGCTCACTCCCCATAGTCCTGTATCAATCCCCAACTAATCCCACTGCCCCGCTCTCTCCCCATAGCCCTGTATCAATCGCCAAACTAATCCGACTGCCCCGCTCTCTCCTCATAGTGCTTTTGCAATCTCCAAACTAATCCCACTGCCCCGCTCTCTCCCCATAGTCCTGTATCAATCGCCAACTAATCCCACTGCCCCGCTCTCTCCCCATAGTCCTGTATCAATCCGCAAACTAATCCCACTGCCCCGCTCTCTCCCCATTGTCCTGTATCAATCCCCATCTAATCCCACTGCCCCGCTCTCTCCCCATAGCCCTGTATCAATCCCAAACTCGTCCCACTGCCCCGATCTCTCCCCATAGCCCTGTTTCAATCGCCAAACTAATCCCACTGCCCCGCTCTCTCCCCATAGTCCTGTATCAATCTCCAAACTAATCCCACTGCCCCGCTCTCTCCCCATAGTCCCTGTATCAATCCCAAACTAGTTCCACTGCCCCGCTCTCTCCCCATATTCCTGTATCAATCTCCAAATTTATCCCACTGCCTCGCTCTCTCCTCATAGTCCTGTGTCAATCCCCAAACTAATCCCACTGCCCCGCTCTCTCCCCATAGTCTGTATCCATCCCCAAACTAATCCCAATACCCCGCTCTCTCTCCATAGTCCTATATCAATCCGCAAACTAATCCCACTTCCCCGCTCTCTCCCCATAGTCCTGTATCAATCCCCAAACTAATCCCACTGCCCTGCTCTCTCCCCATAGCCCTGTATCAATCTCCAAACTAATCCCACTGCCCTGCTCTCTCCCCATAGTCCTGTATCAACCCTCAAACTAATCCCACTGCCCCGCACTCTCCCCATAGCCCTGTATCAATCGCCAAACTAATACCACTGCCCCGCTCTCTCCCCATAGTCCTGCTTCAATCCCCAAACTAATCTCACTGCCCCGCTCTCTCCCCATAGTCCTGTATCAATTCCAAACTAATCCCACTGCATCGCTCTCTCCCAATAGCCCTGTATCAATCCCCAAACTAATCCCACTTCCCCGCTCTCTCCCCATAGTCCTGTATCCATCCCCAAACTAATCCCACTGCCCCGCTCTCTCCCCATAGTCTGTATCAATCTCCAAACTAATCCCACTGCCCCGCTCTCTCCCCATAGTCCTGCTTCAATCCCCAAACTAATCTCACTGCCCCGCTCTCTCCCCATAGTCCTGTATCCATCCCCAAACTAATCCCACTGCCCCGCTCTCTCCCCATAGTCTGTATCAATCTCCAAACTAATCCCACTGCCCCGCTCTCTCCCAATAGCCCTGTATCAATCCCCAAACTAATCCCACTTCCCCGCTCTCTCCCCATAGTCCTGTATCAGTCCCAAACTAATCCCACTGCCCCGCTCTCTCCCCATAGCCCTGTATCAATCTCCAAACTAATCCGACTGCCCCGCTCTCTCCCCATAGTCCTGTATCAATCCTCAAACTAATCCCACTGCCCCGCTCTCTCCCCATAGTCCTGTATCAATCCCCAACTATTCCCAATGCCCCGCCCTCTCCCCATAGCCCTGTATCAATCCCAAACTCGTCCCACTGCCCCGATCTCTCCCCATAGCCCTGTATCATTCGCCAAACTAATCCCACTGCCGCGCTCTCTCCCCATAGTCCTGTATCAATCTCCAAACTAATCCCACTGCCCCACTCTCTCCCCATAGTCCTGTATCAATCCCCAAACTAATCCCACTGCCCCGCTCTCTCCCCATAGTCCATGTATCATTCCCCACCTAATCCCACTGCCCCGCTCTTTCCTCTTATTCCTGTATCAATCCCAAACTAGTTCCACTCCCCCGCTCTCTCCCCATATTCCTGTATCAATCCGCAAACTAATCCCACTGCCCCGCTCTCTCCCCATAGTCCTGTATCAATCCCCATCTAATCCCACTGCCCCGCTCTCTCCCCATAGCCCTGTGTCAATCCCAAACTCGTCCCACTGCCCCGATCTCTCTCCATAGCCCTGCTTCAATCGCCAAACTAATCCCACTGCCCCGCTCTCTCCTCATAGTCCTTTTGCAATCTCCAAACTAATCCCACTGCCCCGCTCTCTCCCCATAGTCCTGTATCAATCCCCAACTAATCCCACTGCCCCGCTCTCTCCCCATAGTCCTGTATCAATCTCCAAACTAATCCCACTGCCCCACTCTCTCCCCATAGTCCTGTATCAATCCCAAACTAATCCCACTGCCCCGCTCTCTGCCCATAGTCCATGTATCAATCCCCAACTAATCCCACTGCCCCGCTCTTTCCTCTTAGTCCTGTATCAATCCCAAACTAGTTCCACTGCCCCGCTCTCTCCCCATATTCCTGTATCAATCTCCAAACTAATCCCACTGCCTCGCTCTCTCCCCATAGTCCTGTGTCAATCCCCAAACTAATCCCACTGCCCCGCTCTCTCCCCATAGTCCTGTATCAATCGCCAAACTAATCCCACTGCCTCGCTCTCTCCCCATAGTCCTGTATCCATCCCCAAACTAATCCCACTGCCCCGCTCACTCCCCATTGTCTGTATCCATCCCCAAACTAATCCCAATACCCCGCTTTCTCCCCATAGTCCTATCTCAATCCCCAAACTAATCCCACTTCCCCGCTCTCTCCCCATTGTCCTGTATCAATCCCCAAACATACCCACTGCCCTGCTCTCTCACCATAGTCCTGTATCAATCTCCAAACTACTCCCACTGCCCCGCTCTCTCCCCATAGTCCTGTATCAATCGCCAAACTAATCCCACTGCTCCGCTCACTCCCCATAGTCCTGTATCAATCCCCAACTAATCCCACTGCCCCGCTCTCTCCCCATAGCCCTGTATCAATCGCCAAACTAATCCGACTGCCCCGCTCTCTCCTCATAGTGCTTTTGCAATCTCCAAACTAATCCCACTGCCCCGCTCTCTCCCCATTGTCCTGTATCAATCCCCATCTAATCCCACTGCCCCGCTCTCTCCCCATAGCCCTGTATCAATCCCCAACTAATCCCACTGCCCCGCTCTCTCGCCATAGTCCTGTATCAATCCGCAAACTAATCCCACTGCCCCGCTCTCTCCCCATTGTCCTGTATCAATCCCCATCTAATCCCACTGCCCCGCTCTCTCCCCATAGCCCTGTATCAATCCCAAACTCGTCCCACTGCCGCGATCTCTCCCCATAGCCCTGTTTCAATCGCCAAACTAATCCCACTGCCCCGCTCTCTCCCCATAGTCCTGTATCAATCTCCAAACTAATCCCACTGCCCCACTCTCTCCCCATAGTCCTGTATCAATCCCCAAACTAATCCCACTGCCCCGCTCTCTCCCCATAGTCCCTGTATCAATCCCAAACTAGTTCCACTGCCCCGCTCTCTCCCCATATTCCTGTATCAATCTCCAAATTTATCCCACTGCCTCGCTCTCTCCTCATAGTCCTGTGTCAATCCCTAAACTAATCCCACTGCCCCGCTCTCTCCCCATAGTCTGTATCCATCCCCAAACTAATCCCAATACCCCGCTCTCTCTCCATCGTCCTATATCAATCCGCAAACTAATCCCACTTCCCCGCTCTCTCCCCATAGTCCTGTATCAATCCCCAAACTAATCCCACTGCCCTGCTCTCTCCCCATAGCCCTGTATCAATCTCCAAACTAATCCCACTGCCCTGCTCTCTCCCCATAGTCCTGTATCAACCCTCAAACTAATCCCACTGCCCCGCACTCTCCCCATAGCCCTGTATCAATCGCCATCTAATACCACTGCCCCGCTCTCTCCCCATAGTCCTGCTTCAATCCCCAAACTAATCTCACTGCCCCGCTCTCTCCCCATAGTCCTGTATCAATTCCAAACTAATCCCACTGCATCGCTCTCTCCCAATAGCCCTGTATCAATCCCCAAACTAATCCCACTTCCCCGCTCTCTCCCCATAGTCCTGTATCCATCCCCAAACTAATCCCACTGCCCCGCTCTCTCCCCATAGTCTGTATCAATCTCCAAACTAATCCCACTGCCCCGCTCTCTCCCAATAGCCCTGTATCAATCCCCAAACTAATCCCACTTCCCCGCTCTCTCCCCATAGTCCTGTATCAGTCCCAAACTAATCCCACTGCCCCGCTCTCTCCCCATAGCCCTGTATCAATCTCCAAACTAATCCCACTGCCCCGCTCTCTCCCCATAGTCCTGTATCAATCCTCAAACTAATCCCACTGCCCCGCTCTCTCCCCATAGTCCTGTATCAATCCCCAACTAATCCCACTGCCCCGCTCTCTCCCCATAGTCCTGTATCAATCCGCAAACTAATCCCACTGCCCCGCTCTCTCCCCATAGTCCTGTATCAATCCCCAACTAATCCCACTGCCCCGCTCTCTCCCCATAGCCCTGTATCAATACAAAAGTCGTCCCACTGCCCCGATCTCTCCCCATAGCCCTGTTTCAATCGCCAAACTAATCGCACAGCCCCGCTCTCACCCCATAGTCCTGTATCAATCTCCAAACTAATCCCACTGCCCCACTCTCTCCCCATAGTCCTGTATCAATCCCCAAACTAATCCCACTGCCCCGCTCTCTCCCCATAGTCCCTGTATCAATCCCCAACTAATCCCACTGCCCCGCTCTTTCCTCTTAGTCCTGTATCAATCCCAAACTAGTTCAACTGCCCCGCTCTCTCCCCATATTCCTGTATCAATCTCCAAAATAATCCCACTGCCTCGCTCTCTTCCCATAGTCCTGTGTCAATCCCCAAACTAATCCCACTGCCCCGCTCTCTCCCCATAGTCCTATATCAATTCCAAACTAATCCCACTGCCTCGCTCTCTCCCAATAGTCTTGTATCCATCCCCAAACTAATCCCACTGCCCCGCTCTCTCCCCATAGTCTGTGTCCATCCCCAAACTAATCCCAATACCCCGCTCTCTCCCCATAGTCCTATATCAATCCCCAAACTAATCCCACGTCCCCGCTCTCTCCCCATAGTCCTGTATCAATCCCCAAACTAATCCCACTGCCCTGCTCTCTCCCCATAGTCCTGTATCAATCTCCAAACTAATCCCACTGCCCCGCTCTCTCCCCATAGACCTGTATCAATCGCCAAACTAATCCCACTGCCCCGCTCTCTCCCCATAGTCCTGTACCAATCCCCAACTAATCCCACTGCCCCGCTCTCTCCCCATAGCCCTGTATCAATCACCAAACTAATTCCACTGCCCAGCTCTCTCCCCATAGCTCTGTATCAATCGCCAAACTAATCCCACTGCCCCGCTCTCTCCCCATAGCCCTGTATCAATCGCCAAACTAAACCCACTGCCCCGCTCTCTCCCCATAGTCCTTTTGCAATCTCCAAACTAATCCCACTGCCCCGCTCTCTCCTCATAGTCCTTTTGCAATCTCCAAACTAATCCCACTGCCCCGCTCTCTCCCCATAGTCCTGTATCAATCCCCAACTAATCCCACTGCCCCGCTCTCTCCCCATAGTCCTGTATCAATCCGCAAACTAATCCCACTGCCCCGCTCTCTCCCCATAGTCCTGTATCAATCCCCATCTAATCCCACTGCCCCGCTCTCTCCCCATAGCCCTGTATCAATCGCAAACTCGTCCCACTGCCCCGATCTCTCCCCATAGCCCTGCTTCAATCGCCAAACTAATCCCACTGCCCCGCTCTCTCCTCATAGTCCTTTTGCAATCTCCAAACTAATCCCACTGCCCCGCTCTCTCACCATAGTCCTGTATCAATCCCCAACTAATCCCACTGCCCCGCTCTCTCCCCATAGTCCTGTATCAATCTCCAAACTAATCCCACTACCCCACTCTCTCCCCATATTCTTGTATCAATCCCCAAACTAATCCCACTGCCCCGCTCTCTCCCCATAGTCCATGTATCAATCCCCAACTAATCCCACTGCCCCGCTCTTTCCTATTAGTCCTGTATCAATCCCAAACTAGTTCCACTGCCCCGCTCTCTCCCCATATTCCTGTATCAATCTCCAAACTAATCCCACTGCCTCGCTCTCTCCCCATAGTCCTGTGTCAATCCCCAAACTAATCCCACTGCCCCGCTCTCTCCCCATAGTCCTGTATCAATTCCAAACTAATCCCACTGCCTCGCTCTCTCCCAATAGCCCTGTATCAATCGCCAAACAAATCCCACTGCCTCAATCTCTCCCCATAGTCCTGTATCCATCCCCAAACTAATCCCACTGCCCCGCTCACTCCCCATTGTCTGTATCCATCCCCAAACTAATCCCAATACCACGCTTTCTCCCCATAGTCCTATCTCAATCCCCAAACTAATCCCACTTCCCCGCTCTCTCCCCATTGTCCTGTATCAATCCCCAAACTAATCCCACTGCCCTGCTCTCTCCCCATAGTCCTGTATCAATCTCCAAACTACTCCCACTGCCCCGCTCTCTCCCCATAGTCCTGTATCAATCGCCAAACTAATCCCACTGCTCCGCTCACTCCCCATAGTCCTGTATCAATCCCCAACTAATCCCACTGCCCCGCTCTCTCCCCATAGCCCTGTATCAATCGCCAAACTAATCCGACTGCCCCGCTCTCTCCTCATAGTGCTTTTGCAATCTCCAAACTAATCCCACTGCCCCGCTCTCTCCCCATAGTCCTGTATCAATCGCCAACTAATCCCACTGCCCCGCTCTCTCCCCATAGTCCTGTATCAATCCGCAAACTAATCCCACTGCCCCGCTCTCTCCCCATTGTCCTGTATCAATCCCCATCTAATCCCACTGCCCCGCTCTCTCCCCATAGCCCTGTATCAATCCCAAACTCGTCCCACTGCCCCGATCTCTCCCCATAGCCCTGTTTCAATCGCCAAACTAATCCCACTGCCCCGCTCTCTCCCCATAGTCCTGTATCAATCTCCAAACCAATCCCACTGCCCCACTCTCTCCCCATAGTCCTGTATCAATCCCCAAACTAATCCCACTGCCCCGCTCTCTCCCCATAGTCCCTGTATCAATCCCAAACTAGTTCCACTGCCCCGCTCTCTCCCCATATTCCTGTATCAATCTCCAAATTTATCCCACTGCCTCGCTCTCTCCTCATAGTCCTGTGTCAATCCCCAAACTAATCCCACTGCCCCGCTCTCTCCCCATAGTCTGTATCCATCCCCAAACTAATCCCAATACCCCGCTCTCTCTCCATAGTCCTATATCAATCCGCAAACTAATCCCACTTCCCCGCTCTCTCCCCATAGTCCTGTATCAATCCCCAAACTAATCCCACTGCCCTGCTCTCTCCCCATAGCCCTGTATCAATCTCCAAACTAATCCCACTGCCCTGCTCTCTCCCCATAGTCCTGTATCAACCCTCAAACTAATCCCACTGCCCCGCACTCTCCCCATAGCCCTGTATCAATCGCCAAACTAATACCACTGCCCCGCTCTCTCCCCATAGTCCTGCTTCAATCCCCAAACTAATCTCACTGCCCCGCTCTCTCCCCATAGTCCTGTATCAATTCCAAACTAATCCCACTGCATCGCTCTCTCCCAATAGCCCTGTATCAATCCCCAAACTAATCCCACTTCCCCGCTCTCTCCCCATAGTCCTGTATCCATCCCCAAACTAATCCCACTGCCCCGCTCTCTCCCCATAGTCTGTATCAATCTCCAAACTAATCCCACTGCCCCGCTCTCTCCCAATAGCCCTGTATCAATCCCCAAACTAATCCCACTTCCCCGCTCTCTCCCCATAGTCCTGTATCAGTCCCAAACTAATCCCACTGCCCCGCTCTCTCCCCATAGCCCTGTATCAATCTCCAACCTAATCCGACTTCCCCGCTCTCTCCCCATAGTCCTGTATCAATCCTCAAACTAATCCCACTGCCCCGCTCTCTCCCCATAGTCCTGTATCAATCCCCAACTATTCCCAATGCCCCGCACTCTCCCCATAGCCCTGTATCAATCCCAAACTCGTCCCACTGCCCCGATCTCTCCCCATAGCCCTGTATCATTCGCCAAACTAATCCCACTGCCGCGCTCTCTCCCCATAGTCCTGTATCAATCTCCAAACTAATCCCACTGCCCCACTCTCTCCCCATAGTCCTGTATCAATCCCCAAACTAATCCCACTGCCCCGCTCTCTCCCCATTGTCCATGTATCATTCCCCACCTAATCCCACTGCCCCGCTCTTTCCTCTTATTCCTGTATCAATCCCAAACTAGTTCCACTGCCCCGCTCTCTCCCCATATTCCTGTATCAATCCGCAAACTAATCCCACTGCCCCGCTCTCTCCCCATAGTCCTGTATCAATCCCCATCTAATCCCACTGCCCCGCTCTCTCCCCATAGCCCTGTGTCAATCCCAAACTCGTCCCACTGCCCCGATCTCTCCCCATAGCCCTGCTTCAATCGCCAAACTAATCCCACTGCCCCGCTCTCTCCTCATAGTCCTTTTGCAATCTCCAAACTAATCCCACTGCCCCGCTCTCTCCCCATAGTCCTGTATCAATCCCCAACTAATCCCACTGCCCCGCTCTCTCCCCATAGACCTGTATCAATCTCCAAACTAATCCCACTGCCCCACTCTCTCCCCATAGTCCTGTATCAATCCCAAACTAATCCCACTGCCCCGCTCTCTCCCCATAGTCCATGTATCAATCCCCAACTAATCCCACTGCCCCGCTCTTTCCTCTTAGTCCTGTATCAATCCCAAACTAGTTCCACTGCCCCGCTCTCTCCCCATATTCCTGTATCAATCCGCAAACTAATCCCACTGCCCCGCTCTCTCCCCATAGTCCTGTATCAATCCCCATCTAATCCCACTGCCCCGCTCTCTCCCCATAGCCCTGTGTCAATCCCAAACTCGTCCCACTGCCCCGATCTCTCTCCATAGCCCTGCTTCAATCGCCAAACTAATCCCACTGCCCCGCTCTCTCCTCATAGTCCTTTTGCAATCTCCAAACTAATCCCACTGCCCCGCTCTCTCCCCATAGTCCTGTATCAATCCCCAACTAATCCCACTGCCCCGCTCTCTCCCCATAGTCCTGTATCAATCTCCAAACTAATCCCACTGCCCCACTCTCTCCCCATAGTCCTGTATCAATCCCAAACTAATCCCACTGCCCCGCTCTCTCCCCATAGTCCATGTATCAATCCCCAACTAATCCCACTGCCCCGCTCTTTCCTCTTAGTCCTGTATCAATCCCAAACTAGTTCCACTGCCCCGCTCTCTCCCCATATTCCTGTATCAATCTCCAAACTAATCCCACTGCCTCGCTCTCTCCCCATAGTCCTGTGTCAATCCCCAAACTAATCCCACTGCCCCGCTCTCTCCCCATAGTCCTGTATCAATCGCCAAACTAATCCCACTGCCTCGCTCTCTCCCCATAGTCCTGTATCCATCCCCAAACTAATCCCACTGCCCCGCTCACTCCCCATTGTCTGTATCCATCCCCAAACTAATCCCAATACCCCGCTTTCTCCCCATAGTCCTATCTCAATCCCCAAACTTATCCCACTTCCCCGCTCTCTCCCCATTGTCCTGTATCAATCCCCAAACATACCCACTGCCCTGCTCTCTCACCATAGTCCTGTATCAATCTCCAAACTACTCCCACTGCCCCGCTCTCTCCCCATAGTCCTGTATCAATCGCCAAACTATTCCCACTGCTCCGCTCACTCCCCATAGTCCTGTATCAATCCCCAACTAATCCCACTGCCCCGCTCTCTCCCCACAGCCCTGTATCAATCGCCAAACTAATCCGACTGCCCCGCTCTCTCCTCATAGTGCTTTTGCAAGCTCCAAACTAATCCCACTGCCCCGCTCTCTCCCCACAGCCCTGTATCAATCCCAAACTCGTCCCACTGCCGCGATCTCTCCCCATAGCCCTGTTTCAATCGCCAAATTAATCCCACTGCCCCGCTCTCTACCCATAGTCCTGTATCAATCTCCAAACTAATCCCACTGCCCCACTCTCTCCCCATAGTCCTGTATCAATCCCCAAACTAATCCCACTGCCCCGCTCTCTCCCCATAGTCCCTGTATCAATCCCAAACTAGTTCCACTGCCCCGCTCTCTCCCCATATTCCTGTATCAATCTCCAAATTTATCCCACTGCCTCGCTCTCTCCTCATAGTCCTGTGTCAATCCCTAAACTAATCCCACTGCCCCGCTCTCTCCCCATAGTCTGTATCCATCCCCAAACTAATCCCAATACCCCGCTCTCTCTCCATAGTCCTATATCAATCCGCAAACTAATCCCACTACCCCGCTCTCTCCCCATAGTCCTGTATCAATCCCCAAACTAATCCCACTGCCCTGCTCTCTCCCCATAGCCCTGTATCAATCTCCAAACTAATCCCACTGCCCTGCTCTCTCCCCATAGTCCTGTATCAACCCTCAAACTAATCCCACTGCCCCGCACTCTCCCCATAGCCCTGTATCAATCGCCATCTAATACCACTGCCCCGCTCTCTCCCCATAGTCCTGCTTCAATCCCCAAACTAATCTCACTGCCCCGCTCTCTCCCCATAGTCCTGTATCAATTCCAAACTAATCCCACTGCATCGCTCTCTCCCAATAGCCCTGTATCAATCCCCAAACTAATCCCACTTCCCCGCTCTCTCCCCATAGTCCTGTATCCATCCCCAAACTAATCCCACTGCCCCGCTCTCTCCCCATAGTCTGTATCAATCTCCAAACTAATCCCACTGCCCCGCTCTCTCCCAATAGCCCTGTATCAATCCCCAAACTAATCCCACTTCCCCGCTCTCTCCCCATAGTCCTGTATCAGTCCCAAACTAATCCCACTGCCCCGCTCTCTCCCCATAGCCCTGTATCAATCTCCAAACTAATCCCACTGCCCCGCTCTCTCCCCATAGTCCTGTATCAATCCTCAAACTAATCCCACTGCCCCGCTCTCTCCCCATAGTCCTGTATCAATCCCCAACTAATCCCACTGCCCCGCTCTCTCCCCATAGTCCTGTATCAATCCGCAAACTAATCCCACTGCCCCGCTCTCTCCCCATAGTCCTGTATCAATCCCCAACTAATCCCACTGCCCCGCTCTCTCCCCATAGCCCTGTATCAATACAAAAGTCGTCCCACTGCCCCGATCTCTCCCCATAGCCCTGTTTCAATCGCCAAACTAATCGCACTGCCCCGCTCTCACCCCATAGTCTTGTATCAATCTCCAAACTAATCCCACTGCCCCACTCTCTCCCCATAGTCCTGTATCAATCCCCAAACTAATCCCACTGCCCCGCTCTCTCCCCATAGTCCCTGTATCAATCCCCAACTAATCCCACTGCCCCGCTCTTTCCTCTTAGTCCTGTATCAATCCCAAACTAGTTCAACTGCCCCGCTCTCTCCCCATATTCCTGTATCAATCTCCAAAATAATCCCACTGCCTCGCTCTCTTCCCATAGTCCTGTGTCAATCCCCAAACTAATCCCACTGCCCCGCTCTCTCCCCATAGTCCTATATCAATTCCAAACTAATCCCACTGCCTCGCTCTCTCCCAATAGTCTTGTATCCATCCCCAAACTAATCCCACTGCCCCGCTCTCTCCCCATAGTCTGTGTCCATCCCCAAACTAATCCCAATACCCCGCTCTCTCCCCATAGTCCTATATCAATCCCCAAACTAATCCCACGTCCCCGCTCTCTCCCCATAGTCCTGTATCAATCCCCAAACTAATCCCACTGCCCTGCTCTCTCCCCATAGTCCTGTATCAATCTCCAAACTAATCCCACTGCCCCGCTCTCTCCCCATAGACCAGTATCAATCGCCAAACTAATCCCACTGCCCAGCTCTCTCCCCATAGTCCTGTACCAATCCCCAACTAATCCCACTGCCCCGCTCTCTCCCCATAGCCCTGTATCAATCACCAAACTAATTCCACTGCCCAGCTCTCTCCCCATAGCTCTGTATCAATCGCCAAACTAATCCCACTGCCCCGCTCTCTCCCCATAGCCCTGTATCAATCGCCAAACTAAACCCACTGCCCCGCTCTCTCCCCATAGTCCTTTTGCAATCTCCAAACTAATCCCACTGCCCCGCTCTCTCCTCATAGTCCTTTTGCAATCTCCAAACTAATCCGACTGCCCCGCTCTCTCCCCATAGTCCTGTATCAATCCCCAACTAATCCCACTGCCCCGCTCTCTCCCCATAGTCCTGTATCAATCCGCAAACTAATCCCACTGCCCCGCTCTCTCCCCATAGTCCTGTATCAATCCCCATCTAATCCCACTGCCCCGCTCTCTCCCCATAGCCCTGTATCAATCGCAAACTCGTCCCACTGCCCCGATCTCTCCCCATAGCCCTGCTTCAATCGCCAAACTAATCCCACTGCCCCGCTCTCTCCTCATAGTCCTTTTGCAATCTCCAAACTAATCCCACTGCCCCGCTCTCTCCCCATAGTCCTGTATCAATCCCCAACTAATCCCACTGCCCCGCTCTCTCCCCATAGTCCTGTATCAATCTCCAAACTAATCCCACTACCCCACTCTCTCCCCATATTCTTGTATCAATCCCCAAACTAATCCCACTGCCCCGCTCTCTCCCCATAGTCCATGTATCAATCCCCAACTAATCCCACTGCCCCGCTCTTTCCTATTAGTCCTGTATCAATCCCAAACTAGTTCCACTGCCCCGCTCTCTCCCCATATTCCTGTATCAATCTCCAAACTAATCCCACTGCCTCGCTCTCTCCCCATAGTCCTGTGTCAATCCCCAAACTAATCCCACTGCCCCGCTCTCTCCCCATAGTCCTGTATCAATTCCAAACTAATCCCACTGCCTCGCTCTCTCCCAATAGCCCTGTATCAATCGCCAAACAAATCCCACTGCCTCAATCTCTCCCCATAGTCCTGTATCCATCCCCAAACTAATCCCACTGCCCCGCTCACTCCCCATTGTCTGTATCCATCCCCAAACTAATCCCAATACCCCGCTTTCTCCCCATAGTCCTATCTCAATCCCCAAACTAATCCCACTTCCCCGCTCTCTCCCCATTGTCCTGTATCAATCCCCAAACTAATCCCACTGCCCTGCTCTCTCCCCATAGTCCTGTATCAATCTCCAAACTACTCCCACTGCCCCGCTCTCTCCCCATAGTCCTGTATCAATCGCCAAACTAATCCCACTGCTCCGCTCACTCCCCATAGTCCTGTATCAATCCCCAACTAATCCCACTGCCCCGCTCTCTCCCCATAGCCCTGTATCAATCGCCAAACTAATCCGACTGCCCCGCTCTCTCCTCATAGTGCTTTTGCAATCTCCAAACTAATCCCACTGCCCCGCTCTCTCCCCATAGTCCTGTATCAATCGCCAACTAATCCCACTGCCCCGCTCTCTCCCCATAGTCCTGTATCAATCCGCAAACTAATCCCACTGCCCCGCTCTCTCCCCATTGTCCTGTATCAATCCCCATCTAATCCCACTGCCCCGCTCTCTCCCCATAGCCCTGTATCAATCCCAAACTCGTCCCACTGCCCCGATCTCTCCCCATAGCCCTGTTTCAATCGCCAAACTAATCCCACTGCCCCGCTCTCTCCCCATAGTCCTGTATCAATCTCCAAACTAATCCCACTGCCCCACTCTCTCCCCATAGTCCTGTATCAATCCCCAAACTAATCCCACTGCCCCGCTCTCTCCCCATAGTCCCTGTATCAATCCCAAACTAGTTCCACTGCCCCGCTCTCTCCCCATATTCCTGTATCAATCTCCAAATTTATCCCACTGCCTCGCTCTCTCCTCATAGTCCTGTGTCAATCCCCAAACTAATCCAACTGCCCCGCTCTCTCCCCATAGTCTGTATCCATCCCCAAACTAATCCCAATACCCCGCTCTCTCTCCATAGTCCTATATCAATCCGCAAACTAATCCCACTTCCCCGCTCTCTCCCCATAGTCCTGTATCAATCCCCAAACTAATCCCACTGCCCTGCTCTCTCCCCATAGCCCTGTATCAATCTCCAAACTAATCCCACTGCCCTGCTCTCTCCCCATAGTCCTGTATCAACCCTCAAACTAATCCCACTGCCCCGCACTCTCCCCATAGCCCTGTATCAATCGCCAAACTAATACCACTGCCCCGCTCTCTCCCCATAGTCCTGCTTCAATCCCCAAACTAATCTCACTGCCCCGCTCTCTCCCCATAGTCCTGTATCAATTCCAAACTAATCCCACTGCATCGCTCTCTCCCAATAGCCCTGTATCAATCCCCAAACTAATCCCACTTCCCCGCTCTCTCCCCATAGTCCTGTATCCATCCCCAAACTAATCCCACTGCCCCGCTCTCTCCCCATAGTCTGTATCAATCTCCAAACTAATCCCACTGCCCCGCTCTCTCCCAATAGCCCTGTATCAATCCCCAAACTAATCCCACTTCCCCGCTCTCTCCCCATAGTCCTGTATCAGTCCCAAACTAATCCCACTGCCCCGCTCTCTCCCCATAGCCCTGTATCAATCTCCAACCTAATCCGACTGCCCCGCTCTCTCCCCATCGTCCTGTATCATTCCTCAAACTAATCCCACTGCCCCGCTCTCTCCCCATAGTCCTGTATCAATCCCCAACTATTCCCAATGCCCCGCACTCTCCCCATAGCCCTGTATCAATCCCAAACTCGTCCCACTGCCCCGATCTCTCCCCATAGCCCTGTATCATTCGCCAAACTAATCCCACTGCCGCGCTCTCTCCCCATAGTCCTGTATCAATCTCCAAACTAATCCCACTGCCCCACTCTCTCCCCATAGTCCTGTATCAATCCCCAAACTAATCCCACTGCCCCGCTCTCTCCCCATTGTCCATGTATCATTCCCCACCTAATCCCACTGCCCCGCTCTTTCCTCTTATTCCTGTATCAATCCCAAACTAGTTCCACTGCCCCGCTCTCTCCCCATATTCCTGTATCAATCCGCAAACTAATCCCACTGCCCCGCTCTCTCCCCATAGTCCTGTATCAATCCCCATCTAATCCCACTGCCCCGCTCTCTCCCCATAGCCCTGTGTCAATCCCAAACTCGTCCCACTGCCCCGATCTCTCCCCATAGCCCTGCTTCAATCGCCAAACTAATCCCACTGCCCCGCTCTCTCCTCATAGTCCTTTTGCAATCTCCAAACTAATCCCACTGCCCCGCTCTCTCCCCATAGTCCTGTATCAATCCCCAACTAATCCCACTGCCCCGCTCTCTCCCCATAGACCTGTATCAATCTCCAAACTAATCCCACTGCCCCACTCTCTCCCCATAGTCCTGTATCAATCCCAAACTAATCCCACTGCCCCGCTCTCTCCCCATAGTCCATGTATCAATCCCCAACTAATCCCACTGCCCCGCTCTTTCCTCTTAGTCCTGTATCAATCCCAAACTAGTTCCACTGCCCCGCTCTCTCCCCATATTCCTGTATCAATCTCCAAACTAATCCCACTGCCTCGCTCTCTCCCCATAGTCCTGTGTCAATCCCCAAACTAATCCCACTGCCCCGCTCTCTCCCCATAGTCCTGTATCAATCGCCAAACTAATCCCACTGCCTCGCTCTCTCCCCATAGTCCTGTATCCATCCCCAAACTAATCCCACTGCCCCGCTCACTCCCCATTGTCTGTATCCATCCCCAAACTAATCCCAATACCCCGCTTTCTCCCCATAGTCCTATCTCAATCCCCAAACTAATCCCACTTCCCCGCTCTCTCCCCATTGTCCTGTATCAATCCCCAAACATACCCACTGCCCTGCTCTCTCACCATAGTCCTGTATCAATCTCCAAACTACTCCCACTGCCCCGCTCTCTCCCCATAGTCCTGTATCAATCGCCAAACTAATCCCACTGCTCCGCTCACTCCCCATAGTCCTGTATCAATCCCCAACTAATCCCACTGCCCCGCTCTCTCCCCATAGCCCTGTATCAATCGCCAAACTAATCCGACTGCCCCGCTCTCTCCTCATAGTGCTTTTGCAATCTCCAAACTAATCCCACTGCCCCGCTCTCTCCCCATAGTCCTGTATCAATCGCCAACTAATCCCACTGCCCCGCTCTCTCCCCATAGTCCTGTATCAATCCGCAAACTAATCCCACTGCCCCGCTCTCTCCCCATTGTCCTGTATCAATCCCCATCTAATCCCACTGCCCCGCTCTCTCCCCATAGCCCTGTATCAATCCCAAACTCGTCCCACTGCCCCGATCTCTCCCCATAGCCCTGTTTCAATCGCCAAACTAATCCCACTGCCCCGCTCTCTCCCCATAGTCCTGTATCAATCTCCAAACTAATCCCACTGCCCCACTCTCTCCCCATAGTCCTGTATCAATCCCCAAACTAATCCCACTGCCCCGCTCTCTCCCCATAGTCCCTGTATCAATCCCAAACTAGTTCCACTGCCCCGCTCTCTCCCCATATTCCTGTATCAATCTCCAAATTTATCCCACTGCCTCGCTCTCTCCTCATAGTCCTGTGTCAATCCCCAAACTAATCCAACTGCCCCGCTCTCTCCCCATAGTCTGTATCCATCCCCAAACTAATCCCAATACCCCGCTCTCTCTCCATAGTCCTATATCAATCCGCAAACTAATCCCACTTCCCCGCTCTCTCCCCATAGTCCTGTATCAATCCCCAAACTAATCCCACTGCCCTGCTCTCTCCCCATAGCCCTGTATCAATCTCCAAACTAATCCCACTGCCCTGCTCTCTCCCCATAGTCCTGTATCAACCCTCAAACTAATCCCACTGCCCCGCACTCTCCCCATAGCCCTGTATCAATCGCCAAACTAATACCACTGCCCCGCTCTCTCCCCATAGTCCTGCTTCAATCCCCAAACTAATCTCACTGCCCCGCTCTCTCCCCATAGTCCTGTATCAATTCCAAACTAATCCCACTGCATCGCTCTCTCCCAATAGCCCTGTATCAATCCCCAAACTAATCCCACTTCCCCGCTCTCTCCCCATAGTCCTGTATCCATCCCCAAACTAATCCCACTGCCCCGCTCTCTCCCCATAGTCTGTATCAATCTCCAAACTAATCCCACTGCCCCGCTCTCTCCCAATAGCCCTGTATCAATCCCCAAACTAATCCCACTTCCCCGCTCTCTCCCCATAGTCCTGTATCAGTCCCAAACTAATCCCACTGCCCCGCTCTCTCCCCATAGCCCTGTATCAATCTCCAACCTAATCCGACTGCCCCGCTCTCTCCCCATAGTCCTGTATCAATCCTCAAACTAATCCCACTGCCCCGCTCTCTCCCCATAGTCCTGTATCAATCCCCAACTATTCCCAATGCCCCGCACTCTCCCCATAGCCCTGTATCAATCCCAAACTCGTCCCACTGCCCCGATCTCTCCCCATAGCCCTGTATCATTCGCCAAACTAATCCCACTGCCGCGCTCTCTCCCCATAGTCCTGTATCAATCTCCAAACTAATCCCACTGCCCCACTCTCTCCCCATAGTCCTGTATCAATCCCCAAACTAATCCCACTGCCCCGCTCTCTCCCCATTGTCCATGTATCATTCCCCACCTAATCCCACTGCCCCGCTCTTTCCTCTTATTCCTGTATCAATCCCAAACTAGTTCCACTGCCCCGCTCTCTCCCCATATTCCTGTATCAATCCGCAAACTAATCCCACTGCCCCGCTCTCTCCCCATAGTCCTGTATCAATCCCCATCTAATCCCACTGCCCCGCTCTCTCCCCATAGCCCTGTGTCAATCCCAAACTCGTCCCACTGCCCCGATCTCTCCCCATAGCCCTGCTTCAATCGCCAAACTAATCCCACTGCCCCGCTCTCTCCTCATAGTCCTTTTGCAATCTCCAAACTAATCCCACTGCCCCGCTCTCTCCCCATAGTCCTGTATCAATCCCCAACTAATCCCACTGCCCCGCTCTCTCCCCATAGACCTGTATCAATCTCCAAACTAATCCCACTGCCCCACTCTCTCCCCATAGTCCTGTATCAATCCCAAACTAATCCCACTGCCCCGCTCTCTCCCCATAGTCCATGTATCAATCCCCAACTAATCCCACTGCCCCGCTCTTTCCTCTTAGTCCTGTATCAATCCCAAACTAGTTCCACTGCCCCGCTCTCTCCCCATATTCCTGTATCAATCTCCAAACTAATCCCACTGCCTCGCTCTCTCCCCATAGTCCTGTGTCAATCCCCAAACTAATCCCACTGCCCCGCTCTCTCCCCATAGTCCTGTATCAATCGCCAAACTAATCCCACTGCCTCGCTCTCTCCCCATAGTCCTGTATCCATCCCCAAACTAATCCCACTGCCCCGCTCACTCCCCATTGTCTGTATCCATCCCCAAACTAATCCCAATACCCCGCTTTCTCCCCATAGTCCTATCTCAATCCCCAAACTAATCCCACTTCCCCGCTCTCTCCCCATTGTCCTGTATCAATCCCCAAACATACCCACTGCCCTGCTCTCTCACCATAGTCCTGTATCAATCTCCAAACTACTCCCACTGCCCCGCTCTCTCCCCATAGTCCTGTATCAATCGCCAAACTAATCCCACTGCTCCGCTCACTCCCCATAGTCCTGTATCAATCCCCAACTAATCCCACTGCCCCGCTCTCTCCCCATAGCCCTGTATCAATCGCCAAACTAATCCCACTGCCCCGCTCTCTCCCCATAGTCCTGTATCAATCTCCAAACTAATCCCACTGCCCCACTCTCTCCGCATAGTCCTGTATCAATCCCCAAACTAATCCCACTGCCCCGCTCTCTCCCCATAGTCCCTGTATCAATCCCAAACTAGTTCCACTGCCCCACTCCCTCCCCATATTCCTGTATCAATCTCCAAACTAATCCCACTGCCTCGCTCTCTCCTCATAGTCCTGTGTCAATCCCCAAACTAATCCCACTGCCCCGCTCTCTCCCCATAGTCTGTATCCATCCCCAAACTAATCCCAATACCCCGCTCTCTCTCCATAGTCCTATATCAATCCGCAAACTAATCCCACTTCCCCGCTCTCTCCCCATAGTCCTGTATCAATCCCCAAACTAATCCCACTGCCCTGCTCTCTCCCCATAGTCCTGTATCAATCTCCAAACTAATCCCACTGCCCTGCTCTCTCCCCATACTCCTGTATCAACCCTCAAACTAATCCCACTGCCCCGCTCTCTCCCCATAGCCCTGTATCAATCGCCAAACTAATACCACTGCCCCGCTCTCTCCTCATAGTCCTGCTTCAATCCCCAAACTAATCTCACTGCCCCGCTCTCTCCCCATAGTCCTCTATCAATTCCAAACTAATCCCACTGCATCGCTCTCTCCCAATAGCCCTGTATCAATCCCCAAACTAATCCCACTTCCCCGCTCTCTCCCCATAGTCCTGTATCCATCCCCAAACTAATCCCACTGCCCCGCTCTCTCCCCATAGTCTGTATCAATCTCCAAACTAATCCCACTGCCTCGCTCTCTCCCCATAGTCCTGTGTCAATCCCCAAACTAATCCCACTGCCCCGCTCTCTCCCCATAGTCCTGTATCAATTCCAAACTAATCCCACTGCCTCGCTCTCTCCCAATAGCCCTGTATCAATCGCCAAACAAATCCCACTGCCTCAATCTCTCCCCATAGTCCTGTATCCATCCCCAAACTAATCCCACTGCCCCGCTCACTCCCCATTGTCTGTATCCATCCCCAAACTAATCCCAATACCCCGCTTTCTCCCCATAGTCCTATCTCAATCCCCAAACTAATCCCACTTCCCCGCTCTCTCCCCATTGTCCTGTATCAATCCCCAAACTAATCCCACTGCCCTGCTCTCTCCCCATAGTCCTGTATCAATCTCCAAACTACTCCCACTGCCCCGCTCTCTCCCCATAGTCCTGTATCAATCGCCAAACTAATCCCACTGCTCCGCTCACTCCCCATAGTCCTGTATCAATCCCCAACTAATCCCACTGCCCCGCTCTCTCCCCATAGCCCTGTATCAATCGCCAAACTAATCCGACTGCCCCGCTCTCTCCTCATAGTGCTTTTGCAATCTCCAAACTAATCCCACTGCCCCGCTCTCTCCCCATAGTCCTGTATCAATCGCCAACTAATCCCACTGCCCCGCTCTCTCCCCATAGTCCTGTATCAATCCGCAAACTAATCCCACTGCCCCGCTCTCTCCCCATTGTCCTGTATCAATCCCCATCTAATCCCACTGCCCCGCTCTCTCCCCATAGCCCTGTATCAATCCCAAACTCGTCCCACTGCCCCGATCTCTCCCCATAGCCCTGTTTCAATCGCCAAACTAATCCCACTGCCCCGCTCTCTCCCCATAGTCCTGTATCAATCTCCAAACTAATCCCACTGCCCCACTCTCTCCCCATAGTCCTGTATCAATCCCCAAACTAATCCCACTGCCCCGCTCTCTCCCCATAGTCCCTGTATCAATCCCAAACTAGTTCCACTGCCCCGCTCTCTCCCCATATTCCTGTATTAATCTCCAAATTTATCCCACTGCCTCGCTCTCTCCTCATAGTCCTGTGTCAATCCCCAAACTAATCCCACTGCCCCGCTCTCTCCCCATAGTCTGTATCCATCCCCAAACTAATCCCAATACCCCGCTCTCTCTCCATAGTCCTATATCAATCCGCAAACTAATCCCACTTCCCCGCTCTCTCCCCATAGTCCTGTATCAATCCCCAAACTAATCCCACTGCCCTGCTCTCTCCCCATAGCCCTGTATCAATCTCCAAACTAATCCCACTGCCCTGCTCTCTCCCCATAGTCCTGTATCAACCCTCAAACTAATCCCACTGCCCCGCACTCTCCCCATAGCCCTGTATCAATCGCCAAACTAATACCACTGCCCCGCTCTCTCCCCATAGTCCTGCTTCAATCCCCAAACTAATCTCACTGCCCCGCTCTCTCCCCATAGTCCTGTATCAATTCCAAACTAATCCCACTGCATCGCTCTCTCCCAATAGCCCTGTATCAATCCCCAAACTAATCCCACTTCCCCGCTCTCTCCCCATAGTCCTGTATCCATCCCCAAACTAATCCCACTGCCCCGCTCTCTCCCCATAGTCTGTATCAATCTCCAAACTAATCCCACTGCCCCGCTCTCTCCCAATAGCCCTGTATCAATCCCCAAACTAATCCCACTTCCCAGCTCTCTCCCCATAGTCCTGTATCAGTCCCAAACTAATCCCACTGCCCCGCTCTCTCCCCATAGCCCTGTATCAATGTCCAAACTAATCCGACTGCCCCGCTCTCTCCCCATAGTCCTGTATCAATCCTCAAACTAATCCCACTGCCCCGCTCTCTCCCCATAGTCCTGTATCAATCCCCAACTATTCCCAATGCCCCGCCCTCTCCCCATAGCCCTGTATCAATCCCAAACTCGTCCCACTGCCCCGATCTCTCCCCATAGCCCTGTATCATTCGCCAAACTAATCCCACTGCCGCGCTCTCTCCCCATAGTCCTGTATCAATCTCCAAACTAATCCCACTGCCCCACTCTCTCCCCATAGTCCTGTATCAATCCCCAAACTAATCCCACTGCCCCGCTCTCTCCCCATAGTCCATGTATCATTCCCCACCTAATCCCACTGCCCCGCTCTTTCCTCTTATTCCTGTATCAATCCCAAACTAGTTCCACTGCCCCGCTCTCTCCCCATATTCCTGTATCAATCCGCAAACTAATCCCACTGCCCCGCTCTCTCCCCATAGTCCTGTATCAATCCCCATCTAATCCCACTGCCCCGCTCTCTCCCCATAGCCCTGTGTCAATCCCAAACTCGTCCCACTGCCCCGATCTCTCCCCATAGCCCTGCTTCAATCGCCAAACTAATCCCACTGCCCCGCTCTCTCCTCATAGTCCTTTTGCAATCTCCAAACTAATCCCACTGCCCCGCTCTCTCCCCATAGTCCTGTATCAATCCCCAACTAATCCCACTGCCCCGCTCTCTCCCCATAGTCCTGTATCAATCTCCAAACTAATCCCACTGCCCCACTCTCTCCCCATAGTCCTGTATCAATCCCAAACTAATCCCACTGCCCCGCTCTCTCCCCATAGTCCATGTATCAATCCCCAACTAATCCCACTGCCCCGCTCTTTCCTCTTAGTCCTGTATCAATCCCAAACTAGTTCCACTGCCCCGCTCTCTCCCCATATTCCTGTATCAATCTCCAAACTAATCCCACTGCCTCGCTCTCTCCCCATAGTCCTGTGTCAATCCCCAAACTAATCCCACTGCCCCGCTCTCTCCCCATAGTCCTGTATCAATCGCCAAAATAATCCCACTGCCTCGCTCTCTCCCCATAGTCCTGTATCCATCCCCAAACTAATCCCACTGCCCCGCTCACTCCCCATTGTCTGTATCCATCCCCAAACTAATCCCAATACCCCGCTTTCTCCCCATAGTCCTATCTCAATCCCCAAACTAATCCCACTTCCCCGCTCTCTCCCCATTGTCCTGTATCAATCCCCAAACATACCCACTGCCCTGCTCTCTCACCATAGTCCTGTATCAATCTCCAAACTACTCCCACTGCCCCGCTCTCTCCCCATAGTCCTGTATCAATCGCCAAACTAATCCCACTGCTCCGCTCACTCCCCATAGTCCTGTATCAATACCCAACTAATCCCACTGCCCCGCTCTCTCCCCATAGCCCTGTATCAATCGCCAAACTAATCCGACTGCCCCGCTCTCTCCTCATAGTGCTTTTGCAATCTCCAAACTAATCCCACTGCC
This sequence comes from Pristiophorus japonicus, assembly GCF_044704955.1. NCBI lineage: Eukaryota > Metazoa > Chordata > Chondrichthyes > Pristiophoridae > Pristiophorus > Pristiophorus japonicus. The sequence continues at coordinate 87,550 of NW_027252746.1, forward strand.
CCGCTCTCTCCCCATAGTCCTGTATCAATCCCCAACTAATCCCACTGCCCCGCTCTCTCCCCATAGTCCTGTATCAATCCACAAACTAATCCCACTGCCCCGCTCTCTCCCCATTGTCCTGTATCAATCCCCATCTAATCCCACTGCCCCGCTCTCTCCCCATAGCCCTGTATCAATCCCAAACTCGTCCCACTGCCCCGATCTCTCCCCATAGCCCTGTTTCAATCGCCAAACTAATCCCACTGCCCCGCTCTCTCCCCATAGTCCTGTATCAATCTCCAAACTAATCCCACTGCCCCACTCTCTCCGCATAGTCCTGTATCAATCCCCAAACTAATCCCACTGCCCCGCTCTCTCCCCATAGTCCCTGTATCAATCCCAAACTAGTTCCACTGCCCCACTCCCTCCCCATATTCCTGTATCAATCTCCAAACTAATCCCACTGCCTCGCTCTCTCCTCATAGTCCTGTGTCAATCCCCAAACTAATCCCACTGCCCCGCTCTCTCCCCATAGTCTGTATCCATCCCCAAACTAATCCCAATACCCCGCTCTCTCTCCATAGTCCTATATCAATCCGCAAACTAATCCCACTTCCCCGCTCTCTCCCCATAGTCCTGTATCAATCCCCAAACTAATCCCACTGCCCTGCTCTCTCCCCATAGTCCTGTATCAATCTCCAAACTAATCCCACTGCCCTGCTCTCTCCCCATACTCCTGTATCAACCCTCAAACTAATCCCACTGCCCCGCTCTCTCCCCATAGCCCTGTATCAATCGCCAAACTAATACCACTGCCCCGCTCTCTCCTCATAGTCCTGCTTCAATCCCCAAACTAATCTCACTGCCCCGCTCTCTCCCCATAGTCCTCTATCAATTCCAAACTAATCCCACTGCATCGCTCTCTCCCAATAGCCCTGTATCAATCCCCAAACTAATCCCACTTCCCCGCTCTCTCCCCATAGTCCTGTATCCATCCCCAAACTAATCCCACTGCCCCGCTCTCTCCCCATAGTCTGTATCAATCTCCAAACTAATCCCACTGCCCCGCTCTCTCCCAATAACCCTGTATCAATCCCCAAACTAATCCCACTTCCCCACTCTCTCCCCATAGTCCTGTATCAGTCCCAAACTAATCCCACTGCCCCGCTCTCTCCCCATAGCCCTGTATCAATCTCCAAACTAATCCCACTGCCCCGCTCTCTCCCCATAGTCCTGTATCAATCCTCAAACTAATCCCACTGCCCCGCTCTCTCCCCATAGTCCTGTATCAATCCCCAACTATTCCCAATGCCCCGCCCTCTCCCCATAGCCCTGTATCAATCCCAAACTCGTCCCACTGCCCCGATCTCTCCCCATAGCCCTGTATCATTCGCCAAACTAATCCCACTGCCGCGCTCTCTCCCCATAGTCCTGTATCAATCTCCAAACTAATCCCACTGCCCCACTCTCTCCCCATAGTCCTGTATCAATCCCCAAACTAATCCCACTGCCCCGCTCTCTCCCCATAGTCCATGTATCATTCCCCAACTAATTCCCACTGCCCCGCTCTTTCCTCTTAGTCCTGTATCAATCCCAAACTAGTTCCACTGCCCCGCTCTCTCCCCATATTCCTGTATCAATCTCCAAACTAATCCCACTGCCTCGCTCTCTCCCCATAGTCCTGTGTCAATCCCCAAACTAATCCCACTGCCCCGCTCTCTCCCCATAGTCCTGTATCAATTCCAAACTAATCCCACTGCCTCGCTCTCTCCCAATAGCCCTGTATCAATCGCCAAACTAATCCCACTGCCTCGCTCTCTCCCCATAGTCCTGTATCCATCCCCAAACTAATCCCACTGCCCCGCTCACTCCCCATCGTCTGTATCCATCCCCAAACTAATCCCAATACCCCGCTTTCTCCCCATAGTCCTATATCAATCCCCAAACTAATCCCACTTCCCCGCTCTCTCCCCATAGTCCTGTATCAATCCCCAAACTAATCCCACTGCCCTGCTCTCTCCCCATAGTCCTGTATCAAACTCCAAACTACTCCCACTGCCCCGCTCTCTCCCCATAGTCCTGTATCAATCGCCAAACTAATCCCACTGCTCCGCTCACTCCCCATAGTCCTGTATCAATCCCCAACTAATCCCACTGCCCCGCTCTCTGCCCATAGCCCTGTTTCAATCGCCAAACTAATCCGACTGCCCCGCTCTCTCCTCATAGTGCTTTTGCAATCTCCAAACTAATCCCACTGCCCCGCTCTCTCCCCATAGTCCTGTATCAATCCCCAACTAATCCCACTGCCCCGCTCTCTCCCCATAGTCCTGTATCAATCCGCAAACTAATCCCACTGCCCCGCTCTCTCCCCATTGTCCTGTATCAATCCCCATCTAATCCCACTGCCCCGCTCTCTCCCCATAGCCCTGTATCAATCACAAACTCGTCCCACTGCCCGATCTCTCCCCATAGCCCTGTTTCAATCGCCAAACTAATCCCACTGCCCCGCTCTCTCCCCATAGTCCTGTATCAATCTCCAAACTAATCCCACTGCCCCACTCTCTCCCCATAGTCCTGTATCAATCCCCAAACTAATCCCACTGCCCCGCTCTCTCCCCATAGTCCTGTATCAATCGCCAAACTAATCCCACTGCTCCGCTCACTCCCCATAGTCCTGTATCAATCCCCAAGTAATCCCACTGCCCCGCTCTCTGCCCATAGCCCTGTATCAATCGCCAAACTAATTCGACTGCCCCGCTCTCTCCTCATAGTGCTTTTGCAATCTCCAAACTAATCCCACTGCCCCGCTCTCTCCCCATAGTCCTGTATCAATCCCCAACTAATCCCACTGCCCCGCTCTCTCCCCATAGTCCTGTATCAATCCGCAAACTAATCCCACTGCCCCGCTCTCTCCCCATTGTCCTGTATCAATCCCCATCTAATCCCACTGCCCCGCTCTCTCCCCATAGCCCTGTATCAATCCCAAACTCGTCCCACTGCCCGATCTCTCCCCATAGCCCTGTTTCAATCGCCAAACTAATCCCACTGCCCCGCTCTCTCCCCATAGTCCTGTATCAATCTCCAAACTATTCCCACTGCCCCACTCTCTCCCCATAGTCCTGTATCAATCCCCAAACTAATCCCACTGCCCCGCTCTCTCCCCATAGTCCCTGTATCAATCCCAAACTAGTTCCACTGCCCCGCTCTCTCCCCATAATCCTGTATCAATCTCCAAACTAATCCCACTGCCTCGCTCTCTCCTCATAGTCCTGTGTCAATCCCCAAACTAATCCCACTGCCCCGCGCTCTCCCCATAGTCCTGTATCAATTCCAAACTAATCCCACTGCCTCGCTCTCTCCCAATAGCCCTGTATCAATCCCCAAACTAATCGCACTGCCTCGCTCTCTCCCCATTGTCCTGTATCCATCCCCAAACTAATCCCACTGCCCCGCTCTCTCCCCATAGTCTGTATCCATCCCCAAACTAATCCCAATACCCCGCTCTCTCCCCATAGTCCAATATCAATCCCCAAACTAATCCCGCTTCCCCGCTCTCTCCCCATAGTCCTGTTTCAATCCCCAAACTAATCTCACTGCCCCGCTCTCTCCCCATATTCCTGTATCAATCTCCAAACTACTCCCACTGCCCCGCTCTCTCCCCATAGTCCTGTATCAATCGCCAAACTAATCCCACTGCTCCGCTCACTCCCCATAGTCCTGTATCAATCCCAACTAATCCCACTGCCCCGCTCTCTCCCCATAGCCCTGTATCAATCGCCAAACTAATCCGACTGCCCCGCTCTCTCCTCATAGTGCTTTTGCAATCTCCAAACTAATCCCACTGCCCCGCTCTCTCCCCATAGTCCTGTATCAATCCCCAACTAATCCCACTGCCCCGCTCTCTCCCCATAGTCCTGTATCAATCCGCAAACTAATCCCACTGCCCCGCTCTCTCCCCATTGTCCTGTATCAATCCCCATCTAATCCCACTGCCCCGCTCTCTCCCCATAGCCCTGTATCAATCCCAAACTCGTCCCACTGCCCGATCTCTCCCCATAGCCCTGTTTCAATCGCCAAACTAATCCCACTGCCCCGCTCTCTCCCCATAGTCCTGTATCAATCTCCAAACTAATCCCACTGCCCCACTCTCTCCCCATAGTCCTGTATCAATCCCCAAACTAATCCCACTGCCCCGCTCTCTCCCCATAGTCCCTGTATCAATCCCAAACTAGTTCCACTGCCCGCTCTCTCCCCATATTCCTGTATCAATCTCCAAACTAATCCCACTGCCTCGCTCTCTCCTCATAGTCCTGTGTCAATCCCCAAACTAATCCCACTGCCCCGCGCTCTCCCCATAGTCCTGTATCAATTCCAAACTAATCCCACTGCCTCGCTCTCTCCCAATAGCCCTGTATCAATCCCCAAACTAATCGCACTGCCTCGCTCTCTCCCCATAGTCCTGTATCCATCCCCAAACTAATCCCACTGCCCCGCTCTCTCCCCATAGTCTGTATCCATCCCCAAACTAATCCCAATACCCCGCTCTCTCCCCATAGTCCTATATCAATCCCCAAACTAATCCCACATCCCCGCTCTCTCCCCATAGTCCTGTTTCAATCCCCAAACTAATCTCACTGCCCCGCTCTCTCCCCATAGTCCTGTATCAATTCCAAACTAATCCCACTGCATCGCTCTCTCCCAATAGCCCTGTATCAATCCCCAAACTAATCCCACTGCCCCGCTCTCTCCCCATAGTCCTGTATCAATCCCCAACTAATCCCACTGCCCCGCTCTCTCCCCATAGCCCTGTATCAATCGCCAAACAAATACCACTGCCCCGCTCTCTCCCCATAGTCCTGTTTCAATCCCCAAACTAATCTCACTGCCCCGCTCTCTCCCCATAGTCCTGTATCAATTCCAAACTAATCCCACTGCATCGCTCTCTCCCAATAGCCCTGTATCAATCCCCAAACTAATCCCACTTCCCCGCTCTCTCCCCATAGTCCTGTATCCATCCCCAAACTAATCCCACTGCCCCGCTCTCTCCCCATAGTCTGTATCAATCTCCAAACTAATCCCACTGCCCCGCTCTCTCCCAATAGCCCTGTATCAATCTCCAAACTAATCCCACTGCCCCGCTCTCTCCCCATAGTCCTGTATCAATCCTCAAACTAATCCCACTGCCCCGCTCTCTCCCCATAGTCCTGTATCAATCCCCAACTATTCCCAATGCCCCGCCCTCTCCCCATAGCCCTGTATCAATCCCAAACTCGTCCCACTGCCCCGATCTCTCCCCATAGCCCTGTATCATTCGCCAAACTAATCCCACTGCCGCGCTCTCTCCCCATAGTCCTGTATCAATCCCCAAACTAATCCCACTGCCCCGCTCTCTCCCCATAGTCCTGTATCAATCCCCAACTATTCCCACTGCCCCGCTCTCTCCCAATTGCCCTCTATCAATCGCCAAACTAATCCCACTGCGCCGCTCTCTCCCCATAGCCCTGTATCAATCGCCAAACTAATCCCACTGCCCCGCTCTCTCCCCATAGCCCGATATCAATCGCCAAACTAATCGGACTGCACCGCTCTCTCCCCATAGTCCTGTATCAATCCCCAAACTAATCTCACTCATCCGCTCTCTCCCCATAGTCCTGTATCAATTCCAAACTAATCCCACTGCATCGCTCTCTCCCAATAGCCCTGTATCAATCACCAAACTAATCCCACTGCCCCGCTCTCTCCCCATAGCCCTGTATCAATCGCCAAACTAATCCGACTGCCCCGCTCTCTCCCCATAGCACTGTATCAATCCCCAAACTAATCCCACTGCCCCGCTCTCTCCCCATAGTCCTGTATCAATCCCCAACTAATCCAACTGCCCCGGTCTCTCCCCATAGCCCTGTATCAATCCCAAACTCGTCCCACTGCCCCGATCTCTCCCATAGCCCTGTTTCGATCGCCAAACTAATCCCACTGCCCCGCTCTCTCCCCATAGTCCTGTATCAATTCCAAACTAATCCCACTGCCTCGCTCTCTCCCAATAGCCCTGTATCAATCCCCAAACTAATCGCACTGCCTCGCTCTCTCCCCATAGTCCTGTATCCATCCCCAAACTAATCCCACTGCCCCGCTCTCTCCCCATAGTCTGTATCCATCCCCAAACTAATCCCAATACCCCGCTCTCTCCCCATAGTCCAATATCAATCCCCAAACTAATCCCACTTCCCCGCTCTCTCCCCATAGTCCTGTTTCAATCCCCAAACTAATCTCACTGCCCCGCTCTCTCCCCATAGTCCTGTATCAATCTCCAAACTACTCCCACTGCCCCGCTCTCTCCCCATAGTCCTGTATCAATCGCCAAACTAATCCCACTGCTCCGCTCACTCCCCATAGTCCTGTATCAATCCCCAACTAATCCCACTGCCCCGCTCTCTCCCCATAGCCCTGTATCAATCGCCAAACTAATCCGACTGCCCCGCTCTCTCCTCATAGTGCTTTTGCAATCTCCAAACTAATCCCACTTCCCCGCTCTCTCCCCATAGTCCTGTATCAATCCCCAATTAATCCCACTGCCCCGCTCTCTCCCCATAGTCCTGTATCAATCCGCAAACTAATCCCACTGCCCCGCTCTCTCCCCATTGTCCTGTATCAATCCCCATCTAATCCCACTGCCCCGCTCTCTCCCCATAGCCCTGTATCAATCCCAAACTCGTCCCACTGCCCGATCTCTCCCCATAGCCCTGTTTCAATCGCCAAACTAATCCCACTGCCCCGCTCTCTCCCCATAGTCCTGTATCAATCTCCAAACTAATCCCACTGCCCCACTCTCTCCCCATAGTCCTGTATCAATCCCCAAACTAATCCCACTGCCCCGCTCTCTCCCCATAGTCCCTGTATCAATCCCAAACTAGTTCCACTGCCCCGCTCTCTCCCCATATTCCTGTATCAATCTCCAAACTAATCCCACTGCCTCGCTCTCTCCTCATAGTCCTGTGTCAATCCCCAAACTAATCCCACTGCCCCGCGCTCTCCCCATAGTCCTGTATCAATTCCAAACTAATCCCACTGCATCGCTCTCTCCCAATAGCCCTGTATCAATCCCCAAACTAATCCCACTGCCCCGCTCTCTCCCCATAGTCCTGTATCAATCCCCAACTAATCCCACTGCCCCGCTCTCTCCCCATAGCCCTGTATCAATCGCCTAACAAATACCACTGCCCCGCTCTCTCCCCATAGTCCTGTTTCAATCCCCAAACTAATCTCACTGCCCCGCTCTCTCCCCATAGTCCTGTATCAATTCCAAACTAATCCCACTGCATCGCTCTCTCCCAATAGCCCTGTATCAATCCCCAAACTAATCCCACTTCCCCGCTCTCTCCCCATAGTCCTGTATCCATCCCCAAACTAATCCCACTGCCCCGCTCTCTCCCCATAGTCTGTATCAATCTCCAAACTAATCCCACTGCCCCGCTCTCTCCCAATAGCCCTGTATCAATCTCCAAACTAATCCCACTGCCCCGCTCTCTCCCCATAGCCCTGTATCAATCCCAAACTCGTCCCACTGCCCCGATCTCTCCCCATAGCCCTGTATCATTCGCCAAACTAATCCCACTGCCGCGCTCTCTCCCCATAGTCCTGTATCAATCCCCAAACTAATCCCACTGCCCCGCTCTCTCCCCATAGACCTGTATCAATCCCCAACTATTCCCACTGCCCCGCTCTCTCCCAATTGCCCTCTATAAATCGCCAAACTAATCCCACTGCGCCGCTCTCTCCCCATAGCCCTGTATCAATCGCCAAACTAATCCCACTGCCCTGCTCTCTCCCCATAGCCCGATATCAATCGCCAAACTAATCCGACTGCACCGCTCTCTCCCCATAGTCCTGTATCAATCCCCAAACTAATCTCACTCCCCCGCTCTCTCCCCATAGTCCTGTATCAATTCCAAACTAATCCCACTGCATCGCTCTCTCCCAATAGCCCTGTATCAATCACCAAACTAATCCCACTGCCCCGCTCTCTCCCCATAGCCCTGTATCAATCGCCAAACTAATCCGACTGCCCCGCTCTCTCCCCATAGCACTGTATCAATCCCCAAACTAATCCCACTGCCCCGCTCTCTCCCCATAGTCCTGTATCAATCCCCAACTAATCCAACTGCCCCGCTCTCTCCCCATAGCCCTGTATCAATCCCAAACTCGTCCCACTGCCCCGATCTCTCCCATAGCCCTGTTTCGATCGCCAAACTAATCCCACTGCCCCGCTCTCTCCCCATAGTCCTGTATCAATCTCCAAACTAATCCCACTGCCCCAGTCTCTCCCCATAGTCCTGTATCAATCCCCAAACTAATCCCACTGCCCCGCTCTCTCCCCATAGTCGCTGTATCAATCCCCAACTAATCCCACTGCCCCGCTCTTTCCTCTTAGTCCTGTATCAATCCCAAACTAATCTCACTGCCCCGCTCTCTCCCCATAGTCCTGTATCAATTCCAAACTAATCCCATTGCCCCGCTCTCTCCCCATAGCCCGATATCAATCGCCAAACTAATACGACTGCCCCGCTCTCTCCCCATAGTCCTGTATCAATCCCCAAACTAATCTCACTGCCCCGCTCTCTCCCCATAGTCCTGTATCAATTCCAAACTAATCCCACTGCATCGCTCTCTCCCAATAGCCCTGTATCAATCCCCAAACTAATCCCACTTCCCCGCTCTCTCCCCATAGTCCTGTATCCATCCCCAAACTAATCCCACTGCCCGCTCTCTCCCCATAGTCTGTATCAATCTCCAAACTAATCCCATTGCCCCGCTCTCTCCCCATGGTTCTGTATCAGTCCCAAACTAATCCCACTGCCCCGCTCTCTCCGCATAGACCTGTATCAATCCCCAAACTAATCCCACTGCCCCGCTCTCTCCCCATAGCCATGTGTCAATCTCCAAACTAATCCCACTGCCCCGCTCTCTCCCCATAGCCCTGTATCAATCCCCAAACTAATCCCACTGCCCCGCTCTCTCCCCATAGTCCTGTATCAATCTTCAAACTAATCCCAATGCCCCGCTCTCTAACCATAGTCCTGTATCAATCCCCAAACTAATCCCACTGCTCCGCTCTCTCCCCATCGCCCTCTATCAATCCACAAACTAATCCCACTGCCCCGCTCTCTCCCCATAGTCCTGTATGTATCTCCAAACTAATCCCACTTCCCCGCTCTCTCCCCATAGTCCTGTATCAATCCCCAAACTAATCCCACTGCCCCACTCTCTCCCCATAGAGCTGTATCAATTTCCAAACTAATCCCACTGCCCCGCTCTCTCCCCATAGTCCTGTATCCATCCCCAAACTAATCCCACTGCACCGCACTCTCCCCATAGTCTGTATCCATCCCCAAACTAATCCCACTACCCCGCTCTCTCCCCATAGTCCGATATCAATCCCCAAACTATTCCCACTGCCCCGGTCTCTCCCCATAGTCCTGTATCAATCCCCAAACTAATCCCACTGCCCTGCTCTCTCCCCATAGTCCTGTATGAAACTCCAAACTAATCCCACTGCCCCGCTCTCTCCCCATAGTCCTGTATCAATCCCCAAACTAATCCCACTGCCCCGCTCTCTCCCCATAGTCCTGTATCAATCTCCAAACTAATCCCACTGCCCCACTCTCTCCCCATAGTCCTGTATCAATCACCAAACTAATCCCACTGTCCCGCTCTCTCCCCATAGTCGCTGTATCAATCCCCAACTAATCCCACTGCCCCGCTCTTTCCTCTTAGTCCTGTATCAATCCCAAACTAGTTCCACTGCCCCGCTCACTCCCCATATTCCTGTATCAATCGCCAAACTAATCCGACTGCCCCGCTCTCTCCCCATAGTCCTGTATCAATCCCCAAACTAATCTCACTGCCCCGCTCTCTCCCCATAGTCCTGTATCAATTCCAAACTAATCCCACTGCCCCGCTCTCTCCCCATAGCCCGATATCAATCGCCAAACTAATCCGACTGCCCCGCTCTCTCCCCATAGTCCTGTATCAATCCCCAAACTAATCTCACTGCCCCGCTCTCTCCCCATAGTCCTGTATCAATTCCAAACTAATCCCACTGCATCGCTCTCTCCCAATAGCCCTGTATCAATCCCCAAACTAATCCCACTTCCCCGCTCTCTCCCCATAGTCCTGTATCCATCCCCAAACTAATCCCACTGCCCCGCTCTCTCCCCATAGTCTGTATCAATCTCCAAACTAATCCCATTGCCCCGCTCTCTCCCCATGGTTCTGTATCAGTCCCAAACTAATCCCACTGCCCCGCTCTCTCCGCATAGACCTGTATCAATCCCCAAACTAATCCCACTGCCCCGCTCTCACCCCATAGCCATGTATCATTCTCCAAACTAATCCCACTGCCCCGCTCTCTCCGCATAGCTCTGTATCAATCCCCAAACTAATCCCACTGCCCCGCTCTCTCCCCATAGTCCTGTATCAATCTTCAAACTAATCCCAATGCCCCGCTCTCTAACCATAGTCCTGTATCAATCCCCAAACTAATCCCACTGCTCCGCTCTCTCCCCATCGCCCTCTATCAATCCACAAACTAATCCCACTGCCCCGCTCTCTCCCCATAGTCCTGTATGTATCTCCAAACGAATCCCACTTCCCCGCTCTCTCCCCATAGTCCTGTATCAATCCCCAAACTAATCCCACTGCCCCACTCTCTCCCCATAGACCTGTATCAATTTCCAAACTAATCCCACTGCCCCGCTCTCTCCCCATAGTCCTGTATCCATCCCCAAACTAATCCCACTGCACCGCACTCTCCCCATAGTCTGTATCCATCCCCAAACTAATCCCACTACCCCGCTCTCTCCCCATAGTCCGATATCAATCCCCAAACTATTCCCACTGCCCCGGTCTCTCCCCATAGTCCTGTATCAATCCCCAAACTAATCCCACTGCCCTGCTCTCTCCCCATAGTCCTGTATCAAACTCCAAACTAATCCCACTGCCCCGCTCTCTCCCCATAGTCCTGTATCAATCCCCAAACTAATCCCACTGCCCCGCTCTCTCCCCATAGTCCTGTATCAATCCCCAAACTAATCCCACTGCCCCACTCTCTCCCCATAGCCCTGTATCAATTTCCAAACTAATCCCACTGTCCCGCTCTCTCCCCATCGTCCTGTATCCATCCCCAAGCTAATCCCACTGCCCCGCACTCTCCCCATAGTCTGTATCCATCCCCAAACTAATTCCACTACCCCGCTCTCTCCCCATAGTCCTATTTCAATCCCCAAACTATTCCCACTGCCCCGGTATCTCCCCATAGTCCTGTATCAATCCCCAAACTAATCCCACTGCCCTGCTCTCTCCCCATAGTCCTGTATCAATCACCAAACTAATCTCACTGCCCCGCTCTCTCCCCATAGTCCTGTATCAATTCCAAACTAATCCCACTGCATCGCTCACTCCCAATTGCCCTGTATCAATCCCCAAACTAATCCCACTTCCCCGCTCTCTCCCCATAGTCCTGTATCCATCCCCAAACTAATCCCACTGCCCCGCTCTCTCCCCATAGTCTGTATCAATCTCCAATCTAATCCCACTGCCCCGCTCTCTCCCAATAGCCCTGTATCAATCCCCAAACTAATCCCACTTCCCCGCTCTCTCCCCATAGTCCTGTATCAGTCCCAAACTAATCCCACTGCCCCGCTCTCTCCCCATAGCCCTGTATCAATCTCCAAACTAATCCAACTGCCCCGCTCTCTCCCCATAGTCCTGTATCAATCCTCAAACTAATCCCACCGCCCCGCTCTCTCCCCATAGTCCTGTATCAATCCCCAACTATTCCCACTGCCCCGCCCTCTCCCCATAGCCCTGTATCAATCCCAAACTCGTCCCACTGCCCCGATCTCTCCCCATAGCCCTGTATCATTCGCCAAACTGATCACACTGCCGCGCTCTCTCCCCATAGTCCTGTATTAATCCCCAAACTAATCCCACTGCCCCGCTCTCTCCCCATAGTCCTGTATCAATCCCCAACTATTCCCACTACCCCGCTCTCTCCCAATAGCCCTCTATCAATCGCCAAACTAATCCCACAGCCCCGCTCTCTCCCCATAGCCCTGTATCAATCGCCAAACTAATCCCACTGCCCCGCTCTCTCCCCATAGCCCTGTATCAATCGCCAAACTAATCCGACTGCCCCCCTCTCTCCCCATAGTCCTGTATCAATCCCCAAACTAATCCCACTGCTTCGCTCTCTCCCAATAGCCCTGTTTCAATCCCCAAACTAATCCCACTTCCCCGCTCTCTCCCCATAGTCCTGTATCCATCCCCAAACTAATCCCACTACCCCGCTCTCTCCCCATAGTCCGATATCAATCCCCAAACTATTCCCACTGCCCCGGTCTCTCCCCATAGTCCTGTATCAATCCCCAAACTAATCCCACTGCCCTGCTCTCTCCCCATAGTCCTGTATCAAACTCCAAACTAATCCCACTGCCCCGCTCTCTCCCCATAGTCCTGTATCAATCCCCAAACTAATCCCACTGCCCCGCTCTCTCCCCATAGTCCTGTATGAATCCCCAAACTAATCCCACTGCCCCACTCTCTCCCCATAGCCCTGTATCAATTTCCAAACTAATCCCACTGGCCCGCTCTCTCCCCATAGTCCTGTATCCATCCCCAAGCTAATCCCACTGCCCCGCACTCTCCCCATAGTCTGTATCCATCCCCAAACTAATTTCACTACCCCGCTCTCTCCCCATAGTCCTATTTCAATCCCCAAACTATTCCCACTGCCCCGGTATCTCCCCATAGTCCTGTATCAATCCCCAAACTAATCCCACTGCCCTGCTCTCTCCCCATAGTCCTGTATCAATCTCCAAACTAATCCCACTGCCCCGCTCTCTCCCCATAGTCCTGTATCAATCACCAAACTAATCTCACTGCCCCGCTCTCTCCCCATAGTCCTGTATCAATTCCAAACTAATCCCACTGCATCGCTCTCTCCCAATTGCCCTGTATCAATCCCCAAACTAATCCCACTTCCCCGCTCTCTCCCCATAGTCCTGTATCCATCCCCAAACTAATCCCACTGCCCCGCTCTCTCCCCATAGTCTGTATCAATCTCCAATTTAATCCCACTGCCCCGCTCTCTCCCAATAGCCCTGTATCAATCCCCAAACTAATCCCACTTCCCCGCTCTCTCCCCATAGTCCTGTATCAGTCCCAAACTAATCCCACTGCACCGCTCTCTCCCCATAGCCCTGTATCAATCTCCAAACTAATCCAACTGCCCCGCTCTCTCCCCATAGTCCTGTATCAATCCTCAAACTAATCCCACCGCCCCGCTCTCTCCCCATAGTCCTGTATCAATCCCCAACTATTCCCACTGCCCCGCCCTCTCCCCATAGCCCTGTATCAATCCCAAACTCGTCCCACTGCCCCGATCTCTCCCCATAGCCCTGTATCATTCGCCAAACTGATCACACTGCCGCGCTCTCTCCCCATAGTCCTGTATTAATCCCCAAACTAATCCCACTGCCCCGCTCTCTCCCCATAGTCCTGTATCAATCCCCAACTATTCCCACTGCCCCGCTCTCTCCCAATAGCCCTCTATCAATCGCCAAACTAATCCCACAGCCCCGCTCTCTCCCCATAGCCCTGTATCAATCGCCAAACTAATCCCACTGCCCCGCTCTCTCCCCATAGCCCTGTATCAATCGCCAAACTAATCCGACTGCCCCCCTCTCTCCCCATAGTCCTGTATCAATCCCCAAACTAATCCCACTGCATCGCTCTCTCCCAATAGCCCTGTTTCAATCCCCAAACTAATCCCACTTCCCCGCTCTCTCCCCATAGTCCTGTATCCATCCCCAAACTAATCCCACTGCCCCGCTCTCTCCCCATAGTCTGTATCAATCTACAAAATAATCCCACTGCCCCGCTCTCTCCCCATGGTCCTGTATCAGTCCCAAACTAATCCCACTGCCTCGCTCTCTCCGCATAGCCCTGTATCAATCCCCAAACTAATCCCACTGCCCCGCTCTCTCCCCATAGCCATGTATCAATCTCCAAACTAATCCCACTGCCACGCTCTCTCCCCATAGCCCTGTTTCAATCCCCAACCTAATCCTACTGCCCCGCTCTCTCCCCATAGTCTTGTATCAATCTTCAAACTAATCCCAATGCCCCGCTATCTCCCCATGGTCCTGTATCAATCCCCAAACTAATTCCACTGCCCCGCTCACTCCCCATAGCCCTGTATCAATCTCCAAACTAATCCCACTGCCCCGCGCTCTCCCCATAGCCCTGTATCTATCCCCAAACTAATCCCACTGCTCCGTTCTCTCCCCATCGCCCTCTATCAATCCAAACTAATCCCACTGCCCCGCTCTCTCCCCATAGTCCTCTATGTATCCCCAAACTAATCCCACTTCCCCGCTCTCTCCCCATAGTCCTGTATCAATCCCCAAACTAATCCCACTGCCCCACTCTCTCCCCATAGACCTGTATCAATTTCCAAACTAATCCAACTGCCCCGCTCTCTCCCCAAAATCCTGTATCCATCCCCAAACTAATCCCACTGCCCCGCACTCCCCCCATAGTCTGTATCCATCCCCAAACTAATCCCACTACCCCGCTCTCTCCCCATAGTCCTATATCGATCCCCAAACTATTCCCACCGCCCCGGTCTCTCCCCATAGTCCTGTATCATCCCCAAACTAATCCCACTGCCCTGCTCTCTCCCCATAGTCCTGTATCAATCTCCAAACTAAACCCACTGCCCCGCTCTCTCCCCATAGTCCTGTAACAATCCCCAAACTAATCCCACTGCCCCGCTCTCTCCCCATAGTCCTGTATCAATCCCCAAACTAATCCCACTGCCCCACTCTCTCCCCATAGCCCTGTATCAATTTCCAAACTAATCCCACTGGCCCGCTCTCTCCCCTAGTCCTGTATCCATTACCAAACTTATCCCATTCCCACGCACTCTCCCCATAGTCTGTATCCATCCCCAAACTAATCCCACTACCACGCTCTCTCCCCATAGTCCTATATCAATCCCCAAACTATTCCCACTGTCCCGGTATCTCCCCATAGTCCTGTATCAATCCCCAAACTAATCCCACTGCCCTGCTCTCTCCCCACAGTCCTGTATCAATCTCCAAACTAATCCCACTGCCCCGCTCTCTCTCCATAGTCCTGTATCAATCCCCAAACTAATGCCAATGCCCCGCTCTCTCCCCATAGTCCTGTATCAATCCCCAAACTAATCCCACTGCCCTGCTCTCTCCCCACAGTCCTGTATCAATCTCCAAACTAATCCCACTGCCCCGCTCTCTCCCCATATCCCTGTATCATTCCCAAAATCGTCGCACTGCCCCGATTTCTCCCCATAGCCCTGTATCAATCGCCAAACTAATCCCACTGCCCCGCTCTCTCATCATAGTCCTCTATCAATCCCCAAACTAATCCCACTGCCCCGCTCTCTCCCCATAGTCCTGTATGTATCCCCAAACTAATCCCACTTCCCCGCTCTCTCCCCATAGTCCTGTATCAATCCCCAAACTAATCCCACTGCCCCACTCTCTCCCCATAGACCTGTATCAATTTCCAAACTAATCCCACTGCCCCGCTCTCTCCCCATAGTCCTGTATCCATCCCCAAACTTATCCCACTGCACCGCACTCTCCCCATAGTCTGTATCCATCCCCAAACTAATCCCACTACCCCGCTCTCTCCCCATAGTCCGATATCAATCCCCAAACTATTCCCACTGCCCCGGTATCTCCCCATAGTCCTGTATCAATCACCAAACTAATTTCACTGCCCCGCTCTCTCCTCATACTCCTGTATCAATTCCAAACTAATCCCACTGCATCGTTCGCTCCCAATTGCACTGTATCAATCCCCAAACTAATCCCACTTCCCCGCTCTCTCCCCATAGTCCTGTATCCATCCCCAAACTAATCCCACTGCCCCGCTCTCTCCCCATTGTCTGTTTCAATCTCCAAACTAATCCCACTGCCCCGCTCTCTCCCCATAGTCCTGTATCCATCCCCAAACTAATCCCACTGCCCCGCTCTCTCCCCATTGTCTGTTTCAATCTCCAAACTAATCCCACTGCCCCGCTCTCTCCCCATAGTCCTGTATCCATCCCCAAACTAATCCCACTTCCCCGCTCTCTCCCCATAGTCCGGTATCAGTCTCAAACTAATCCCACTGCCCCGCTCTCTCCCCATAGCCCTGTATCAATCTCCAAACTAATCCAACTGCCCCGCTCTCTCCCCATAGTCCTCTATCAATCCCCAAACTAATCCCACTACCACGCTCTCTCCCCATAGTCCTATATCAATCCCCAAACTATTCCCACTGTCCCGGTATCTCCCCATAGTCCTGTATCAATCCCCAAACTAATCCCACTGCCCTGCTCTCTCCCCACAGTCCTGTATCAATCTCCAAACTAATCCCACTGCCCCGCTCTCTCTCCATAGTCCTGTATCAATCCCCAAACTAATGCCACTGCCCCGCTCTCTCCCCATAGCCCTGTATCAATCCACAACTAATCCCACTGCCCCGCATCTCCCCATATCCCTGTATCATTCCCAAAATCGTCGCACTGCCCCGATCTCTCCCCATAGCCCTGTATCAATCGCCAAACTAATCCCACTGCCCCGCTCTCTCATCATAGTCCTCTATCAATCCCCAAACTAATCCCACTGCCCCGCTCTCTCCCCATAGTCCTGTATGTATCCCCAAACTAATCCCACTTCCCCGCTCTCTCCCCATAGTCCTGTGTCAATCCCCAAACTAATCCCACTGCCCCACTCTCTCCCCATAGACCTGTATCAATTTCCAAACTAATCCCACTGCCCCGCTCTCTCCCCATAGTCCTGTATCCATCCCCAAACTTATCCCACTGCACCGCACTCTCCCCATGGTCTGTATCCATCCCCAAACTAATCCCACTACCCCGCTCTCTCCCCATAGTCCGATATCAATCCCCAAACTATTCCCACTGCCCCGCACTCTCCCCATAGTCTGTATCCATCCCCAAACTAATCCCACTACCCCGCTCTCTCCCCATAGTCCTATTTCAATCCCCAAACTATTCCCACTGCCCCGCTATCTCCCCATAGTCCTGTATCAATCTCCAAACTAATCCCACTGCCCCGCTCTCTCCCCATAGTCCTGTATCAATCACCAAACTAATTTCACTGCCCCGCTCTCTCCTCATAGTCCTGTATCAATTCCAAACTAATCCCACTGCATCGCTCGCTCCCAATTGCCCTGTATCAATCCCCAAACTAATCCCACTTCCCCGCTCTCTCCCCATAGTCCTGTATCCATCCCCAAACTAATCCCACTGCCCCGCTCTCTCCCCATTGTCTGTATCAATCTCCAAACTAATCCCACTGCCCCGCTCTCTCCCAATAGCCCTGTATCAATCCCCAAACTAATCCCACTTCCCCGCTCTCTCCCCATAGTCCTGTATCAGTCCCAAACTAATCCCACTGCCCCGCTCTCTCCCCATAGCCCTGTATCAATCTCCAAACTAATCCAACTGCCCCGCTCTCTCCCCATAGTCCTCTATCAATCCCCAAACTAATCCCACTGCCCCGCTCTCTCCCCATAGTCCTGTATCAATCCCCAACTAATCCCACTGCCCCGCTCTCTCCCCATAGCCCTGTGTCAATCGCCAAACTAATTCCACTGCCCCGCTCTCTCCCCATAGCCCTGTATCAATTGCCGAACTAATCCCACTGCCCCGCTCTCTCCCCATAGTCCTGTATCAATCCGCAGACTAATCCCACTGCCCCGCTCTCTCCCCATAGTCCTGTATCAATCCCCAACTAATCCCACTGCCCCGCTCTCTCCCCATAGCCCTGTATCAATCCCAAACTCGTCCCACTGCCCCGATCTCTCCCCATAGCCGTGTATCAATCCCAAACTCGTCCCACTGCCCCGATCTCTCCCCATAGCCCTGTATCAATCGCCAAACTAATCCCACTGCCCCGCTCTCTCCCCATAGCCCTGTATCAATCGCCAAACTAATCCCACTGCCCCGCCCACTCCCCATAGTCCTGTCTCAATCCCCAACTAATCCCACTGCCCCGCTCTCTCCCCATGGCCTTGTATCAATCGCCAAACTAATCCCACTGCCCCGCTCTCTCATCATAGCCCTGTATCAATCGCCAAACTAATTCCACTGCCCCGCTCTCTCCCCATAGCCCTGTATCAATTGCCAAACTAATCCCACTGCCCCGCTCTCTCCCCATAGCCCTGTATCAATCGCCAAACTAATCCGACTGCCCCGCTCTCTCCCCATAGCACTGTATCAATCCCCAAAATAATCCCACTGCCCCGCTCTCTCCCCATAGTCCTGTATCAATCCCCAACTAATCCCACTGCCCCGCTCTCTCCCCATAGTCCTGTATCAATCCGCAAACTAATCCCACTGCCCCGCTCTCTCCCCATAGTCCTGTATCAATCCCCAACTAATCCCACTGCCCCGCTCTCTCCCCATAGCCCTGTATCAATCCCAAACTCGTCCCACTGCCCCGATCTCTCCCCATAGCCCTGTTTCAATCGCTAAACTAATCCCACTGCCCCGCTCTCTCCCCATAGTCCTGTATCAATCTCCAAACTAATCCCACTGCCCCACTCTCTCCCCATAGTCCTGTATCAATCCCCAAACTAATCCCACTGCCCCGCTCTCTCCCCATAGTCCCTGTATCAATCCCCAACTAATCCCACTGCCCCGCTCTTTCCTCTTAGTCCTGTATCAATCCCAAACTAGTTCCACTGCCCCGCTCTTCCCCATATTCCTGTATCAATCTCCAAACTAATCCCACTGCCTCGCTCTCACCCCATAGTCCTGTGTCAATCCCCAAACTAAACACACTGCCACTGCTCTCTCCCCATTGTCCTGTATCAATTCCAAACTAATCCCACTGCCTCGCTCTCTCCCAATAGCCCTGTATCAATCCCCAATCTAATCCCACTGCCTCGCTCTCTCCCCATAGTCCTGTATCCATCCCCAAACTAATCCCACTGCCCCGCTCTCTCCCCATAGTCTGTATCCATCCCCAAACTTATCCCAATACCCCGCTCTCTCCCCATAGTCCTATATCAATCCCCAAACTAATCCCACTTCCCCGCTCTCTCCCCATAGTACTCTATCAATTCCCAAACGAATCCCACTGCCCTGCTCTCTCCCCATAGTCCTGTATCAATCTCCAAACTAATCCCACTGCCCCGCTCTCTCCCCATAGTCCTGTATCAATCGCCAAACTAATCCCACTGCCCCGCTCTCTCCCCATAGTCCTGTATCAATCCCCAACTAATCCCACTGCCCCGCTCTCTCCCCATAGCCCTGTATCAATCGCCAAACTAATTCCACTGCCCCGCTCTCTCCCCATAGCCCTGTATCAATCGCCAAACTAATCCCACTGCCCCGCTCTCTCCCCATAGCCCTGTATCAATCGACAAACTAATCCGACTGCCCCGCTCTGTCCTCATAGTCCTTTTGCAATCTCCAAACTAATCCCACTGCCCCGCTTTCTCCCCATAGCCCTGTATCAATCTCCAAACTAATCCCACTGCCCCGCTCTCTCCCCATAGTCCTGTATCAATCCTCAAACTAAACCCACTGCCCCGCTCTCTCTCCATAGTCCTGTATCAATCCCCAACTATTCCCAATGCCCCGCCCACTCCCCATAGTCCTGTATCAATCCCCAACTAATCCCACTGCCCCGCTCTCTCCCCATGGCCTTGTATCAATCGCCAAACTAATCCCACTGCCCCGCTCTCTCATCATAGTCCTCTATCAATCCCCAAACTAATCCCACTGCCCCGCTCTCTCCCCATAGTCCTGTATCAATCCCCAACTAATCCCACTGCCCCGCTCTCTCCCCATAGCCCTGTATCAATCGCCAAACTAATTCCACTGCCCCGCTCTCTCCCCATAGCCCTGTATCAATCGCCAAACTAATCCCACTGCCCCGCTCTCTCCCCATAGCCCTGTATCAAGCGACAAACTATTCCGACTGCCCCGCTCTGTCCTCATAGTCCTTTTGCAAACTCCAAACTAATCCCACTGCCCCGCTTTCTCCCCATAGCCCTGTATCAATCTCCAAACTAATCCCACTGCCCCGCTCTCTCCCCATAGCCCTGTATCAATCCCAAACCCGTCCCACTGTCCCGATCTCTCCCCATAGCCCTGTATCATTCGCCAAACTAATCCCACTGCCGCGCTCTCTACCCATAGTCCTGTATCAATCCCCAAACTAATCCCACTGCCGCACTCTCTCCCCATAGTCCTGTATCAATCCCCAACTATTCCCACTGCCCCGCTCTCTCCCAATTGCCCTCTATCAATCGCCAAACTAATCCCACTGCCCCGCCTCTCCCCATAGCCCTGTATCAATCGCCAAACTAATCCCACTGCCCCGCTCTCTCCCCATAGCCCTATATCAATCGCCAAACTAATCCGACTGCCCCGCTCTGTCCTCATAGTCCTTTTGCAATCTCCAAACTAATCCCACTGCCCCGCTTTCTCCCCATAGCCCTGTATCAATCTCCAAACTAATCCCACTGCCCCGCTCTCTCCCCATAGCCCTGTATCAATCCCAAACCCGTCCCACTTTCCCGATCTCTCCCCATAGCCCTGTATCATTCGCCAAACTAATCCCACTGCCGCGCTCTCTACCCATAGACCTGTATCAATCCCCAAACTAATCCCACTGCCGCACTCTCTCCCCATAGTCCTGTATCAATCCCCAACTATTCCCACTGCCCCGCTCTCTCCCAATTGCCCTCTATCAATCGCCAAACTAATCCCACTGCCCCGCTCTCTCCCCATAGCCCTGTATCAATCGCCAAACTAATCCCACTGCCCCGCTCTCTCCCCATAGCCCTATATCAATCGCCAAACTAATCCGTCTTCCCCGCTCTCTCCCCATAGTCCTGTATCAACCCCCAAACTAATCTCACTGCCCCGCTCTCTCCCCATAGTCTGTATCAATCTCCAAACTAATCCCATTGCCCCGCTCTCTCTCCATGGTTCTGTATCAGTCCCAAACGAATCCCACTGCCCCGCTCTCTCCGCATAGCCCTGTATCAATCGCCAAACTAATTCCACTGCCCCGCTCTCTCCCCATAGCCCTGTATCAATTGCCAAACTAATCCCACTGCCCCGCTCTCTCCCCATAGCCCTGTATCAATCGCCAAACTAATCCGACTGCCCCGCTCTCTCCCCATAGCACTGTATCAATCCCCAAAATAATCCCACTGCCCCGCTCTCTCCCCATAGTCCTGTATCAATCCCCAACTAATCCCACTGCCCCGCTCTCTCCCCATAGTCCTGTATCAATCCGCAAACTAATCCCACTGCCCCGCTCTCTCCCCATAGTCCTGTATCAATCCCCAACTAATCCCACTGCCCCGCTCTCTCCCCATAGCCCTGTATCAATCCCAAACTCGTCCCACTGCCCCGATCTCTCCCCATAGCCCTGTTTCAATCGCTAAACTAATCCCACTGCCCCGCTCTCTCCCCATAGTCCTGTATCAATCTCCAAACTAATCCCACTGCCCCACTCTCTCCCCATAGTCCTGTATCAATCCCCAAACTAATCCCACTGCCCCGCTCTCTCCCCATAGTCCCTGTATCAATCCCCAACTAATCCCACTGCCCCGCTCTTTCCTCTTAGTCCTGTATCAATCCCAAACTAGTTCCACTGCCCCGCTCTCTCCCCATATTCCTGTATCAATCTCCAAACTAATCCCACTGCCTCGCTCTCACCCCATAGTCCTGTGTCAATCCCCAAACTAAACACACTGCCACTGCTCTCTCCCCATTGTCCTGTATCAATTCCAAACTAATCCCACTGCCTCGCTCTCTCCCAATAGCCCTGTATCAATCCCCAATCTAATCCCACTGCCTCGCTCTCTCCCCATAGTCCTGTATCCACCCCCAAACTAATCCCACTGCCCCGCTCTCTCCCCATAGTCTGTATCCATCCCCAAACTTATCCCAATACCCCGCTCTCTCCCCATAGTCCTATATCAATCCCCAAACTAATCCCACTTCCCCGCTCTCTCCCCATAGTACTCTATCAATTCCCAAACGAATCCCACTGCCCTGCTCTCTCCCCATAGTCCTGTATCAATCTCCAAACTAATCCCACTGCCCCGCTCTCTCCCCATAGTCCTGTATCAATCGCCAAACTAATCCCACTGCCCCGCTCTCTCCCCATAGTCCTGTATCAATCCCCAACTAATCCCACTGCCCCGCTCTCTCCCCATAGCCCTGTATCAATCGCCAAACTAATTCCACTGCCCCGCTCTCTCCCCATAGCCCTGTATCAATCGCCAAACTAATCCCACTGCCCCGCTCTCTCCCCATAGCCCTGTATCAATCGACAAACTAATCCGACTGCCCCGCTCTGTCCTCATAGTCCTTTTGCAATCTCCAAACTAATCCCACTGCCCCGCTTTCTCCCCATAGCCCTGTATCAATCTCCAAACTAATCCCACTGCCCCGCTCTCTCCCCATAGTCCTGTATCAATCCTCAAACTAATCCCACTGCCCCGCTCTCTCTCCATAGTCCTGTATCAATCCCCAACTATTCCCAATGCCCCGCCCACTCCCCATAGTCCTGTATCAATCCCCAACTAATCCCACTGCCCCGCTCTCTCCCCATGGCCTTGTATCAATCGCCAAACTAATTCCACTGCCCCGCTCTCTCCCCATAGCCCTGTATCAATCGCCAAACTAATCCCACTGCCCCGCTCTCTCCCCATAGCCCTGTATCAATCGACAAACTAATCCGACTGCCCCGCTCTGTCCTCATAGTCCTTTTGCAAACTCCAAACTAATCCCACTGCCCCGCTTTCTCCCCATAGCCCTGTATCAATCTCCAAACTAATCCCACTGCCCCGCTCTCTCCCCATAGCCCTGTATCAATCCCAAACCCGTCCCACTGTCCCGATCTCTCCCCATAGCCCTGTATCATTCGCCAAACTAATCCCACTGCCGCGCTCTCTACCCATAGTCCTGTATCAATTCCCAAACTAATCCCACTGCCGCACTCTCTCCCCATAGTCCTGTATCAATCCCCAACTATTCCCACTGCCCCGCTCTCTCCCAATTGCCCTCTATCAATCGCCAAACTAATCCCACTGCCCCGCCTCTCCCCATAGCCCTGTATCAATCGCCAAACTAATCCCACTGCCCCGCTCTCTCCCCATAGCCCTATATCAATCGCCAAACTAATCCGACTGCCCCGCTCTGTCCTCATAGTCCTTTTGCAATCTCCAAACTAATCCCACTGCCCCGCTTTCTCCCCATAGCCCTGTATCAATCTCCAAACTAATCCCACTGCCCCGCTCTCTCCCCATAGCCCTGTATCAATCCCAAACCCGTCCCACTGTCCCGATCTCTCCCCATAGCCCTGTATCATTCGCCAAACTAATCCCACTGCCGCGCTCTCTACCCATAGTCCTGTATCAATCCCCAAACTAATCCCACTGCCGCACTCTCTCCCCATAGTCCTGTATCAATCCCCAACTATTCCCACTGCCCCGCTCTCTCCCAATTGCCCTCTATCAATCGCCAAACTAATCCCACTGCCCCGCTCTCTCCCCATAGCCCTGTATCAATCGCCAAACTAATCCCACTGCCCCGCTCTCTCCCCATAGCCCTATATCAATCGCCAAACTAATCCGTCTTCCCCGCTCTCTCCCCATAGTCCTGTATCAACCCCCAAACTAATCTCACTGCCCCGCTCTCTCCCCATAGTCTGTATCAATCTCCAAACTAATCCCATTGCCCCGCTCTCTCTCCATGGTTCTGTATCAGTCCCAAACGAATCCCACTGCCCCGCTCTCTCCGCATAGCCCTGTATCAATCCCCAAACTAATCCCACTGCCCCGCTCTCTCCCCATAGCCATGTATCAATCTCCAAACTAATCCCACTGCCCCGCTCACTCCCCATAGCCCTGTATCAATCTCCAAACTAATCCCACTGTCCCGCGCTCTCCCCATAGCCCTGTATCAATCCCCAAACTAATCCCACTGCCCCGCTCTCTGTCCTTAGACCTGTATCAATCACCAAACTAATCCCACTGCCCCGCTCTCTCCCCATAGCACTTTATCAATCCCCAAACTAATCCCACTGCTCCGCTCTCTCCCCATCGCCCTCTATCAATCCACAAACTAATCCCACTGCCCCGCTCTCTCCCCATAGTCCTGTATGTATCCCCAAACTAATCCCACTTCCCCGCTCTCTCCCCATAGACCTGTATCAATTTCCAAACTAATCCCACTGCCCCGCTCTCTCCCCATAGTCCTGTATCCATCCCCAAACTAATCCCACTGCACCGCACTCTCCCCATAGTCTGTATCCATCCCCAAACTAATCCCACTACCCCGCTCTCTCCCCATAGTCCGATATCAATCCCCAAACTATTCCCACGGCCCCGGTCTCTCCCCATAGTCCTGTATCAATCCCCAAACTAATCCCACAGCCCTGCTCTCTCCCCATAGTCCTGTATCAATCTCCAAACTAATCCCACTGCCCCGCTCTCTCCCCATAGTCCTGTATCAATCCCCAAACTAATCCCACTGTCCCGCTCTCTCCCCATAGTCCTGTTTCAATCCCCAAACTAATCCCACTGCCCCACTCTCTCCCCATAGCCATGTATCAATTTCCAAACTAATCCCACTGGTCCGCTCTCTCCCCATAGTCCTGTATACATCCCCAAGCTAATCCCACTGCCCCGCACTCTCCCCATAGTCTGTTTCCATCCCCAAACTAATCCCACTACCCCGCTCTATCCCCATAGTCCTGTATCAATCTTCAAACTAATCCCAATGCCCCGCTCTCTCCCCACAGTCCTGTATCAATCCCCAAACTAATTCCACTGCCCCGCTCACTCCCCATAGCGCTGTATCAATCTCCAAACTAATCCCACTGCCCCGCGCTCTCCCCATAGCCCTGTATCAATCCCCAAACTAATGCCACTGCCCCGCTCTCTCTCCTTAGACCTGTATCAATCAACAAACTAATCCCACTGCCCCGCTCTCTCCCCATAGCCCTTTATCAATCCCCAAACTAATCCCACTGCTCCGCTCTCTCCCCATCGCTCTCTATCAATCATCAAACTAATCCCACTGCCCCGCTCTCTCCCCATAGTCCTGTATGTATCCCCAAACTAATCCCACTTCCCCGCTCTCTCCCCATAGTCCTGTATCAATCCCCAAACTAATCCCACTGCCCCACTCTCTCCCCATAGACCTGTATCAATTTCCAAACTAGTCCCACTGCCCCGCTCTCTCCCCATAGTCCTGTATCCATCCCCAAACTAATCCCACTGCACCGCACTCTCCCCATAGTCTGTATCCATCCCCAAACTAATCCCACTACCCCGCTCTCTCCCCATAGTCGGATATCAATCCCCAAAATATTCCCACTGCCCCGGTCTCTCCCCATAGTCCTGTATCAATCCCCAAACTAATCCCACTGCCCTGCTCTCTCCCCATAGTCCTGTATCAATCTCCAAACTAATCCCACTGCCCCGCTCTCTCCCCATAGTCCTGTATCAATCCCCAAACTAATCCCACTGCCCCGCTCTCTCCCCATAGTCCTGTATCAATCCCCAAACTAATCCCACTGCCCCACTCTCTCCCCATAGCCCTGTATCAATTTCCAAACTAATCCCACTGGCCCGCTCTCTTCCCATAGTCTGTATCCATCCCCAAACTAATCCCACTACCCCGCTCTCTCCCCATAGTGCTATTTCAATCCCCAAACTATTCCCACTCCCCCGGTATCTCCCCATAGTCCTGTATCAATCCCCAAACTAATCCCACTGCCCTGCTCTCTCCCCATAGTCCTGTATCAATCTCCAAACTAATCCCACTGCCCCGCTCTCTCCCCATAGTCCTGTATCAATCACCAAACTAATCTCACTGCCCTGCTCTCTCCCCATAGTCCTGTATCAATTCCAAACTAATCCCACTGCATCGCTCTCTCCCAATTGCCCTGTATCAATCCCCAAACTAATCCCACTTCCCCGCTCTCTCCCCATAGTCCTGTATCAATCACCAAACTAATCTCACTGCCCTGCTCTCTCCCCATAGTCCTGTATCAATTCCAAACTAATCCCACTGCACCGCACTCTCCCCATAGTCTGTATCCATCCCCAAACTAATCCCACTACCCCGCTCTCTCCCCATAGTCCGATATCAATCCCCAAAATATTCCCACTGCCCCGGTCTCTCCCCATAGTCCTGTATCAATCCCCAAACTAATCCCACTGCCCTGCTCTCTCCCCATAGTCCTGTATCAATCTCCAAACTAATCCCACTGCCCCGCTCTCTCCCCATAGTCCTGTATCAATCCCCATACTAATCCGAGTGCCCCGCTCTCTCCCCATAGTCCTGTATCAATCCCCAAACTAATCCCACTGCCCCACTCTCTCCCCATAGCCCTGTATCAATTTCCAAACTAATCCCACTGGCCCGCTCTCTTCCCATAGTCCTGTATCCATCCGCAAACTAATCCCACTGCCCCACACTCTCCCCATAGTCTGTATCCATCCCCAAACTAATCCCACTGCCCCGCTCTCTCCCAATAGCCCTGTATCAATCCCCAAACTAATCCCACTTCCCCGCTCTCTCCCCATAGACCTGTATCAGTCCCAAACTAATCCCACTGCCCCGCTCTCTCCCCATAGCCCTGTATCAATCTCCAAACTAATCCAACTGCCCCGCTCTCTCCCCATAGTCCTGTATCAATCCTCAAACTAATCCCACTGCCACGCTCTCTCCCCATAGTCCTGTATCAATCCCCAACTATTCCCAATGCCCCGCTGTCTCCCCATAGCCCTGTATCAATCCCAAACTCGTCCCACTACCCCGATCTCTCCCCATAGCCCTGTATCATTCGCCAAACTAATCACACTGCCGCGCTCTCTCCTCATAGTCCTGTATTAATCCCCAAACTAATCCCACAGCCCCGCTCTCTCCCCATAGTCCTGTATCAATCCCCAACTATTCCCACTGCCCCGCTCTCTCCCAATAGCCCTCTATCAATCGCCAAACTAATCCCACTGCCCCGCTCTCTCCCCATTGCCCTGTATCAATCGCCAAACTAATCCCACTGCCCCGCGCTCTCTCCATAGCCCTGTATCAATCGCCAAACTAATCCGACTGCCCCGCTCTCTCCCCATAGTCCTGTATCAATCCCCAAACTAATCTCACTGCCCCGCTCTCTCCCCATAGTCCTGTAGCAATTCCAAACTAATCCCACTGCATCGCTCTCTCCCAATAGCCCTGTATCAATCCCCAAACTAATCCCACTTCCCCGCTCTCTCCCCATAGTCCTGTATCCATCCCCAAACTAATCCCACTGCCCCGCTCTCTCCCCATAGTCTGTATCAATCTCCAAACTAATCCCACTGCCCCGCTCTCTCCCCATGATCCTGTATCAGTCCCAAACTAATCCCACTGCCTCGCTCTCTCCGCATAGCCCTGTATCAATCCCCAAACTAATCCCACTGCCCCGCTCTCTCCCAATAGCCCTGTATCAATCCCCAAACTAATCCCACTTCCACGCTCTCTCCCCATAGTCCTGTATCAGTCCCAAACTAATCCCACTGCCCCGCTCTCTCCCCATAGCCCTGTATCAATCTCCAAACTAATCCAACTGCCCCGCTCTCTCCCCATAGTCCTGTATCAATCCTCAAACTAATCCCACTGCCCCGCTCTCTCCCCATAGTCCTGTATCAATCCCCAACTATTCCCACTGCCCCGCCCTCTACCCATAGCCCTGTATCAATCCCAAACTCGTCCCACTGCCCCGATCTCTCCCCATAGCTGTGTATCATTCGCCAAACTAATCACACTGCCGCGCTCTCTCGTCATAGTCCTGTATTAATCCCCAAACTAATCCCACTGCCCCGCTCTCTCCCCATAGTCCTGTATCCATCCCCAAACTAATCCCACTGCCCCGCTCTCTCCCAATAGCCCTGTATCAATTCCAAACTAATCCCACTGCATCGCTCTCTCCCAATTGCCCTGTATCAATCCCCAAACTAATCCCACTTCCCCGCTCTCTCCCCATAGTCCTGTATCCATCCCCAAACTAATCCCACTGCCCCGCTCTCTCCCAATAGCCCTGTATCAATCCCCAAACTAATCCCACTTCCCCGCTCTCTCCCCATAGTCCTGTGTCAGTCCCAAACTAATCCCACTGCCCCGCTCTCTCCCCATAGCCCTGTATCAATCTCCAAACTAATCCCACTGCCCCACTCTCTCCCCATAGACCTGTATCAATTTCCAAACTAGTCCCACTGCCCCGCTCTCTCCCCATAGTCCTGTATCCATCCCCAAACTAATCCCACTGCACCGCACTCTCCCCATAGTCTGTATCCATCCCCAAACTAATCCCACAACCCCGCTCTCTCCCCATAGTCTGATATCAATCCCCAAAATATTCCCACTGCCCCGGTCTCTCCCCATAGTCCTGTATCAATCCCCAAACTAATCCCACTGCCCTGCTCTCTCCCCATAGTCCTGTATCAATCTCCAAACTAATCCCACTGCCCCGCTCTCTCCCCATAGTCCTGTATCAATCCCCATACTAATCCACTGCCCCGCTCTCTCCCCATAGTCCTGTATCAATCCCCAAACTAATCCCACTGCCCCACTCTCTCCCCATAGCCCTGTATCAATTTCCAAACTAATCCCACTGGCCCGCTCTCTTCCCATAGTCCTGTATCCATCCGCAAACTAATCCCACTGCCCCACACTCTCCCCATAGTCTGTATCCATCCCCAAACTAATCCCACTGCCCCGCTCTCTCCCAATAGCCCTGTATCAATCCCCAAACTAATCCCACTTCCCCGCTCTCTCCCCATAGACCTGTATCAGTCCCAAACTAATCCCACTGCCCCGCTCTCTCCCCATAGCCCTGTATCAATCTCCAAACTAATCCAACTGCCCCGCTCTCTCCCCATAGTCCTGTATCAATCCTCAAACTAATCCCACTGCCACGCTCTCTCTCCATAGTCCTGTATCAATCCCCAACTATTCCCAATGCCCCGCTGTCTCCCCATAGCCCTGTATCAATCCCAAACTCGTCCCACTACCCCGATCTCTCCCCATAGCCCTGTATCATTCGCCAAACTAATCACACTGCCGCGCTCTCTCCTCATAGTCCTGTATTAATCCCCAAACTAATCCCACAGCCCCGCTCTCTCCCCATAGTCCTGTATCAATCCCCAACTATTCCCACTGCCCCGCTCTCTCCCAATAGCCCTCTATCAATCGCCAAACTAATCCCACTGCCCCGCTCTCTCCCCATTGCCCTGTATCAATCGCCAAACTAATCCCACTGCCCCGCGCTCTCTCCATAGCCCTGTATCAATCGCCAAACTAAGCCGACTGCCCCGCTCTCTCCCCATAGTCCTGTATCAATCCCCAAACTAATCTCACTGCCCCGCTCTCTCCCCATAGTCCTGTAGCAATTCCAAACTAATCCCACTGCATCGCTCTCTCCCAATAGCCCTGTATCAATCCCCAAACTAATCCCACTTCCCCGCTCTCTCCCCATAGTCCTGTATCCATCCCCAAACTAATCCCACTGCCCCGCTCTCTCCCCATAGTCTGTATCAATCTCCAAACTAATCCCACTGCCCCGCTCTCTCCCCATGATCCTGTATCAGTCCCAAACTAATCCCACTGCCTCGCTCTCTCCGCATAGCCCTGTATCAATCCCCAAACTAATCCCACTGCCCCGCTCTATCCCCATAGCCATGTATCAATCTCCAAACTAATCCCACTGCCCCGCACTCTCCCCATAGCCCTGTATCAATCCCCAAACTAATCCCACTGCCCCGCTCTCTCCCCATAGTCTTGTATCAATCTTCAAACTAATCCCAATGCCCCGCTATCTCCCCATAGTCCTGTATCAATCCCCAAACTAATTCCACTGCCCCGCTCACTCCCCATAGCCCTGTATCAATCTCCAAACTAGTCCCACTGCCCCGCGCTCTCCCCATAGCCCTGTATCAATCCCCAAACTAATCCCACTGCCCCGCTCTCTCCCCATAGTCCTGTATCAATCCCCAAACTAATCCCACTGCCCCACTCTCTCCCCATAGCCCTGTATCAATTTCCAAACTAATCCCACTGGCCCGCTCTCTCCCCATAGTCCTGTATCCATCCCCAAACTAATCCCACTGCCCCGCACTCTCCCCATAGTCTGTATCCATCCCCAAACTAATCCCACTACCCCGCTCTCTCCCCATAGTCATTTTTCAATCCCCAAACTATTCCCACTCCCCCGGTATCTCCCCATAGTCCTGTATCAATCCCCAAACTAATCCCACTGCCCTGCTCTCTCCCCATAGTCCTGTATCAATCTCCAAACTAATCCCACTGCCCCGCTCTCTTCCCATAGTCCTGTATCAATCACCAAACTAATCTCACTGCCCCGCTCTCTCCCCATAGTCCTGTATCAATTCCAAACTAATCCCACTGCATCGCTCTCTCCCAATTGCCCTGTATCAATCCCCAAACTAATCCCACTTCCCCGCTCTCTCCCCATAGTCCTGTATCCATCCCCAAACTAATCCCACTGCCCCGCTCTCTCCCCATAGTCTGTATCAATCTCCAAACTAATCCCACTGCCCCGCTCTCTCCCAATAGCCCTGTATCAATCCCCAAACTAATCCCACTTCCCCGCTCTCTCCCCATAGTCCTGTATCAGTCCCAAACTAATCCCACTGCCCCGCTCTCTCCCCATAGCCCTGTATCAATCTCCAAACTAATCCAACTGCCCCGCTCTCTCCCCATAGTCCTGTATCAATCCTCAAACTAATCCCACTGCCCCGCTCTCTCCCCATAGTCCTGTATCAATCCCCAACTATTCCCACTGCCCCGCCCTCTACCCATAGCCCTGTATCAATCCCAAACTCGTCCCACTGCCCCGATCTCTCCCCATAGCCCTGTATCATTCGCCAAACTAATCACACTGCCGCGCTCTCTCGTCATAGTCCTGTATTAATCCCCAAACTAATCCCACTGCCCCGCTCTCTCCCCATCGCTCTCTATCAATCCACAAACTAATACTACTGCTCCGCTCTCTCCCCATAGTCCTGTATGTATCCCCAAACTAATCCCACTTCCCCGCTCTCTCCCCATAGTCCTGTATCCATCCCCAAACTAATCCCACTGCCCCGCTCTCTCCCAATAGCCCTGTATCAATTCCAAACTAATCCCACTGCATCGCTCTCTCCCAATTGCCCTGTATCAATCCCCAAACTAATCCCACTTCCCCGCTCTCTCCCCATAGTCCTGTATCCATCCCCAAACTAATCCCACTGCCCCGCTCTCTCCCAATAGCCCTGTATCAATCCCCAAACTAATCCCACTTCCCCGCTCTCTCCCCATAGTCCTGTATCAGTCCCAAACTAATCCCACTGCCCCGCTCTCTCCCCATAGCCCTGTATCAATCTCCAAACTAATCCCACTGCCCCACTCTCTCCCCATAGACCTGTATCAATTTCCAAACTAGTCCCACTGCCCCGCTCTCTCCCCATAGTCCTGTATCCATCCCCAAACTAATCCCACTGCACCGCACTCTCCCCATAGTCTGTATCCATCCCCAAACTAATCCCACTACCCCGCTCTCTCCCCATAGTCCGATATCAATCCCCAAAATATTCCCACTGCCCCGGTCTCTCCCCATAGTCCTGTATCAATCCCCAAACTAATCCCACTGCCCTGCTCTCTCCCCATAGTCCTGTATCAATCTCCAAACTAATCCCACTGCCCCGCTCTCTCCCCATAGTCCTGTATCAATCCCCATACTAATCCCACTGCCCCGCTCTCTCCCCATAGTCCTGTATCAATCCCCAAACTAATCCCACTGCCCCACTCTCTCCCCATAGCCCTGTATCAATTTCCAAACTAATCCCACTGGCCCGCTCTCTTCCCATAGTCCTGTATCCATCCGCAAACTAATCCCACTGCCCCACACTCTCCCAATAGTCTGTATCCATCCCCAAACTAATCCCACTACCCCGCTCTCTCCCCATAGTCCTATTTCAATCCCCAAACTATTCCCACTCCCCCGGTATCTCCCCATAGTCCTGTATCAATCCCCAAACTAATCCCACTGCCCTGCTCTCTCCCCATAGTCCTGTATCAATCTCCAAACTAATCCCACTGCCCCGCTCTCTCCCCATAGTCCTGTATCAATCACCAAACTAATCTCACTGCCCCGCTCTCTCCCCATAGTCCTGTATCAATTCCAAACTAATCCCACTGCATCGCTCTCTCCCAATTGCCCTGTATCAATCCCCAAACTAATCCCACTTCCCCGCTCTCTCCCCATAGTCCTGTATCCATCCCCAAACTAATCCCACTGCTCCGCTCTCTCCCCATAGTCTGTATCAATCTGCAAACTAATCCCACTGCCCCGCTCTCTCCCAATAGCCCTGTATCAATCCCCAAACTAATCCCACTTCCCCGCTCTCTCCCCATAGTCCTGTATCAGTCCCAAACTAATCCCACTGCCCCGCTCTCTCCCCATAGCCCTGTATCAATCTCCAAACTAATCCAACTGCCCCGCTCTCTCCCCATAGTCCTGTATCAATCCTCAAACTAATCCCACTGCCCCGCTCTCTCCCCATAGTCCTGTATCAATCCCCAACTATTCCCAATGCCCCGCCCTCTCCCCATAGCCCTGTATCAATCCCAAACTCGTCCCACTGCCCCGATCTCTCCCCATAGCCCTGTATCATTCGCCAAACTAATCACACTGCCGCGCTCTCTCCTCATAGTCCTGTATTAATCCCCAAACTAATCCCACAGCCCCGCTCTCTCCCCATAGTCCTGTATCAATCCCCAACTATTCCCACTGCCCCGCTCTCTCCCAATAGCCCTCTATCAATCGCCAAACTAATCCCACTGCCCCGCTCTCTCCCCATTGCCCTGTATCAATCGCCAAACTAATCCCACTGCCCCGCGCTCTCCCCATAGCCCTGTATCAATCGCCAAACTAATCCGACTGCCCCGCTCTCTCCCCATAGTCCTGTCTCAATCCCCAAACTAATCTCACTGCCCCGCTCTCTCCCCATAGTCCTGTAGCAATTCCAAACTAATCCCACTGCATCGCTCTCTCCCAATAGCCCTGTATCAATCCCCAAACTAATCCCACTGCCCCGCTCTCTCCCCATAGTCTGTATCAATCTCCAAACTAATCCCACTGCCCCGCTCTCTCCCCATGGTCCTGTATCAGTCCCAAACTAATCCCACTGCCTCGCTCTCTCCGCATAGCCCTGTATCAATCTCCAAACTAATCCCACTGCCCCGCTCTCTCCCCATAGCCATGTATCAATCTCCAAACTAATCCCACTGCCCTGCACTCTCCCCATAGCCCTGTATCAATCCCCAAACTAATCCCACTGCCCCGCTCTCTCCCCATAGTCTTGTATCAATCTTCAAACTAATCCCAATGCCCCGCTATCTCCCCATAGTCCTGTATCAATCCCCAAACTAATTCCACTGCCCCGCTCACTCCCCATAGCCCTGTATCAATCTCCAAACTAATCCCATTGCCCCGCGCTCTCCCCATAGCCCTGTATCAATCCCCAAACTAATCCCACTGCCCCGCTCTCTCTCCTTAGACCTGTATCAATCCCCAAACTATTCCCACTGCCCCGCTCTCTCTCCTTAGACCTGTATCAATCCCCAAACTAATCCCACTGCTCCGCTCTCTCCCCATCGCCCCTTATCAATCCAGAAACTAATCCCACAGCCCCGCTCTCTCCCCATAGTCCTGTATGTATCCCCAAATTAATCCCACTTCCCCGCTCTCTCCCCATAGTCCTGTATCAATCCCCAAACTAATCCCACTGCCCCACTCTCTCCCCATAGACCTGTATCAATTTCCAAACTAATCCCACTGCCCCGCTCTCTCCCCATAGTCCTGTATCCATCCCCAAACTAATCCCACTGCACCGCACTCTCCCCATAGTCTGTATCCATCCCCAAACTAATCCCACTACCCCGCTCTCTCCCCATAGTCCGATATCAATCCCCAAAATATTCCCACTGCCCCGGTCTCTCCCCATAGTCCTGTATCAATCCCCAAACTAATCCCACTGCCCTGCTCTCTCCCCATAGACCTGTATCAATCTCCAAACTAATCCCACTGCCCCGCTCTCTCCCCATAGTCCTGTATCAATCCCCAAACTAATCCCACTGCCTTGCTCTCTCCCCATAGTCCTGTATCAATCCCCAAACTAATCCCACTGCCCCACTCTCTCCCCATAGCCCTGTATCAATTTCCAAACTAATCCCACTGGCCCGCTCTCTCCCCATAGTCCTGTATCCATCCCCAAACTAATCCCACTGCCCCGCTCTCTCCCCATAGTCCTGTATCAATCACCAAACTAATCTCACTGCCCCGCTCTCTCCCCATAGTCCTGTATCAATTCCAAACTAATCCCACTGCATCGCTCTCTCCCAATTGCCCTGTATCAATCCCCAAACTAATCCCACTTCCCCGCTCTCTCCCCATAGTCCTGTATCCATCCCCAAACTAATCCCACTGCCCCGCTCTCTCCCCATAGTCTGTATCAATCTCCAAACTAATCCCACTGCCCCGCTCTCTCCCAATAGCCCTGTATCAATCCCCAAACTAATCCCACTTCCCCGCTCTCTCCCCATAGTCCTGTATCAGTCCCAAACTCATCCCACTGCCCCGCTCTCTCCCCATAGCCCTGTATCAATCTCCAAACTAATCCAACTGCCCCGCTCTCTCCCCATAGTCCTGTATCAATCCTCAAACTAATCCCACTGCCCCGCTCTCTCCCCATAGTCCTGTATCAATCCCCAACTATTCCCACTGCCCCGCCCTCTACCCATAGCCCTGTATCAATCCCAAACTCGTCCCACTGCCCCGATCTCTCCCCATAGCCCTGTATCATTCGCCAAACTAATCACACTGCCGCGCTCTCTCCTCATAGTCCTGTATTAATCCCCAAACTAATCCCACTGCCCCGCTCTCTCCCCATAGTCCTGTATCAATCCCCAAACTAATCTCACTGCCCCGCTCTCTGCCCATAGTCCTGTAGCAATTCCAAACTAATCCCACTGCATCGCTCTCTCCCAATAGCCCTGTATCAATCCCCAAACTAATCCCACTTCCCCGCTCTCTCCCCATAGTCCTGTATCCATCCCCAAACTAATCCCACTGCCCCGCTCTCTCCCCATAGTCTGTATCAATCTCCAAACTAATCCCACTGCCCAGCTCTCTCCCCCTGGTCCTGTATCAGTCCCAAACTAATCCCACTGCCTCGCTCTCTCCGCATAGCCCTGTATCACTCCCCAAACTAATCCCACTGCCCCGCTCTCTCCCCACAGCCATGTATCAATCTCCAAACTAATCCCACTGCCCCGCACTCTCCCCATAGCCCTGTATCAATCCCCAAACTAATCCCACTGCCCCGCTCTCTCCCCATAGTCTTGTATCAATCTTCAAACTAATCCCAATGCCCCGCTATCTCCCCATAGTCCTGTATCAATCCCCAAACTAATTCCACTGCCCCGCTCACTCCCCATACCCCTGTATCAATCTCCAAACTAATCCCACTGCCCCGCGCTCTCCCCATAGCCCTGTATTAATCCCCAAACTAATCCCACTGCCCCGCTCTCTCTCCTTAGACCTGTATCAATCCCCAAACTAATCCCACTGCCCCGCTCTCTCCCCATAGCCCTTTATCAATCCCCAAACTAATCCCACTGCTCCGCTCTCTCCCCATCGCCCCTTTTCAATCCACAAACTAATCCCACAGCTCCGCTCTCTCCCCATAGTCCTGTATGTATCCCCAAACTAATCCCACTTCCCCGCTCTCTCCCCATAGTCCTGTATCAATCCCCAAACTAATCCCACTGCCCCACTCTCTCCCCATAGACCTGTATCAATTTCCAAACTAATCCCACTGCCCCGCTCTCTCCCCATAGTCCTGTATCCATCCCCAAACTAATCCCACTGCACCGCACTCTCCCCATAGTCTGTATCCATCCCCAAACTAATCACACTACCCCGCT
Organism: Pristiophorus japonicus; assembly: GCF_044704955.1. Classification (NCBI taxonomy): domain Eukaryota; kingdom Metazoa; phylum Chordata; class Chondrichthyes; family Pristiophoridae; genus Pristiophorus; species Pristiophorus japonicus. The sequence continues at coordinate 123,650 of NW_027252746.1, forward strand.
CTCTCCCCATAGTCCTGAATCAATCCCCAAACTAATCTCACTGCCCCGCTCTCTCCCCATAGTCCTGTATCAATTTCAAACTAATCCCACTGCATCGCTCTCTCCCAATTGCCCTGTATCAATCCCCAAACTAATCCCACTTCCCCGCTCTCTCCCCATAGTCCTGTATCCATCCCCAAACTAATCCCACTGCCCCGCTCTCTCCCCATAGTCTGTATCAATCTCCAAACTAATCCCACTGCCCCGTTCTCTCCCAATAGCCCTGTGTCAATCCCCAAACTAATCCCACTTCCCCGCTCTCTCCCCATAGTCCTGTATCAGTCCCAAACTAATCCCACTGCCCCGCTCTCTCCCCATAGCCCTGTATCAATCTCCAAACTAATCCCACTGCCCCGCTCTCTCCCCATAGTCCTGTATCAATCCTCAAACTAATCCCACTGCCCCGCTCTCTCCCCATAGTCCTGTATCAATCCCCAACTATTCCCACTGCCCCGCCCTCTACCCATAGCCCTGTATCAATCCCAAACTCGTCCCACTGCCCCGATCTCTCCCCATAGCCCTGTATCATTCGCCAAACTAATCCCACTGCCGCGCTCTCTCCTCATAGTCCTGTATTAATCCCCAAACTAATCCCACTGCCCCGCTCTCTCCCCATAGTCTTGTATCAATCCCCAACTATTCCCACTGCCCCGCTCTCTCCCAATAGCCCTCTATCAATCGCCAAACTAATCCCACTGCCCCGCTCTCTCCCCATTGCCCTGTATCAATCGCCAAACTAATCCCACTGCCCCGCTCTCTCCCCATAGCCCTGTATCAATCGCCAAACTAATCCGACTGCCCCGCTCTCTCCCCATAGTCCTGTATCATTCCCCAAACTAATCTCACTGCCCCGCTCTCTCCCCATAGTCCTGTATCAATTCCAAACTAATCCCACTGCATCGCTCTCTCCCAATAGCCCTGTATCAATCCCCAAACTAATCCCACTTCCCCGCTCTCTCCCCATAGTCCTGTATCCATCCCCACACTAATCCCACTGCCCCGCTCTCTCCCCATAGTCTGTATCAATCTCCAAACTAATCCCACTGCCCCGCTCTCTCCCCATGGTCCTGTATCAGTCCCTAACTAAACCCACTGCCTCGCTCTCTCCGCATAGCCCTGTATCAATCCCCAAACTAATCCCACTGCCCCGCTCTCTCCCCATAGCCATGTATCAATCACCAAACTAATCGCACTGCCCCGCACTCTCCCCATAGCCCTGTATCAATCCCGAAACTAATCCCACTGCCCCGCTCTTTCCCCATAGTCTTGTATCAATCTTCAAACTAATCCCAATGCCCCGCTATCTCCCCATAGTCCTGTATCAATCCCCAAACTAATTCCACTGCCCCGCTCACTCCCCATAGCCCTGTATCAATCTCCAAACTAATCCCCCTGCCCCGCGCTCTCCCCATAGCCCTGTATCAATCCCCAAACTAATCCCACTGCCCCGCTCTCTCTCCTTAGACCTGTATCAATCCCCAAACTAATCCCACTGCCCCGCTCTCTCCTCATAGCCCTTTATCAATCCCCAAACTAATCCCACTGCTCCGCTCTCTCCCCATCGCCCCTTATCAATCCACAAACTAATCCTACAGCCCCGCTCTCTCCCCATAGTCCTGTATCAATCCCCAACTATTCCCACTGCCCCGCTCTCTCCCCATGATCCTGTATCAGTCCCAAACTAATCCCACTGCCTCGCTCTCTCCGCATAGCCCTGTATCAATCCCCAAACTAATCCCACTGCCCCGCTCTCTCCCAATAGCCCTGTATCAATCCCCAAACTAATCCCACTTCCACGCTCTCTCCCCATAGTCCTGTATCAGTCCCAAACTAATCCCACTGCCCCGCTCTCTCCCCATAGTCCTGTATCAATCCCCAACTATTCCCACTGCCCCGCCCTCTACCCATAGCCCTGTATCAATCCCAAACTCGTCCCACTGCCCCGATCTCTCCCCATAGCCCTGTATCATTCGCCAAACTAATCACACTGCCGCGCTCTCTCGTCATAGTCCTGTATTAATCCGCAAACTAATCCCACTGCCCCGCTCTCTCCCCATAGTCCTGTATCCATCCCCAAACTAATCCCACTGCCCCGCTCTCTCCCAATAGCCCTGTATCAATTCCAAACTAATCCCACTGCATCGCTCTCTCCCAATTGCCCTGTATCAATCCCCAAACTAATCCCACTTCCCCGCTCTCTCCCCATAGTCCTGTATCCATCCCCAAACTAATCCCACTGCCCCGCTCTCTCCCAATAGCCCTGTATCAATCCCCAAACTAATCCCACTTCCCCGCTCTCTCCCCATAGTCCTGTATCAGTCCCAAACTAATCCCACGGCCCCGCTCTCTCCCCATAGCCCTGTATCAATCTCCAAACTAATCCCACTGCCCCACTCTCTCCCCATAGACCTGTATCAATTTCCAAACTAGTCCCACTGCCCCGCTCTCTCCCCATAGTCCTGTATCCATCCCCAAACTAATCCCACTGCACCGCACTCTCCCCATAGTCTGTATCCATCCCCAAACTAATCCCACTACCCCGCTCTCTCCCCATAGTCCGATATCAATCCCCAAAATATTCCCACTGCCCCGGTCTCTCCCCATAGTCCTGTATCAATCCCCAAACTAATCCCACTGCCCTGCTCTCTCCCCATAGTCCTGTATCAATCTCCAAACTAATCCCACTGCCCCGCTCTCTCCCCATAGTCCTGTATCAATCCCCATACTAATCCACTGCCCCGCTCTCTCCCCATAGTCCTGTATCAATCCCCAAACTAATCCCACTGCCCCACTCTCTCCCCATAGCCCTGTATCAATTTCCAAACTAATCCCACTGGCCCGCTCTCTTCCCATAGTCCTGTATCCATCCGCAAACTAATCCCACTGCCCCACACTCTCCCCATAGTCTGTATCCATCCCCAAACTAATCCCACTGCCCCGCTCTCTCCCAATAGCCCTGTATCAATCCCCAAACTAATCCCACTTCCCCGCTCTCTCCCCATAGACCTGTATCAGTCCCAAACTAATCCCACTGCCCCGCTCTCTCCCCATAGCCCTGCATCAATCTCCAAACTAATCCAACTGCCCCGCTCTCTCCCCATAGTCCTGTATCAATCCTCAAACTAATCCCACTGCCACGCTCTCTCTCCATAGTCCTGTATCAATCCCCAACTATTCCCAATGCCCCGCTGTCTCCCCATAGCCCTGTATCAATCCCAAACTCGTCCCACTACCCCGATCTCTCCCCATAGCCCTGTATCATTCGCCAAACTAATCACACTGCCGCGCTCTCTCCTCATAGTCCTGTATTAATCCCCAAACTAATCCCACAGCCCCGCTCTCTCCCCATAGTCCTGTATCAATCCCCAACTATTCCCACTGCCCCGCTCTCTCCCAATAGCCCTCTATCAATCGCCAAACTAATCCCACTGCCCCGCTCTCTCCCCATTGCCCTGTATCAATCGCCAAACTAATCCCACTGCCCCGCGCTCTCTCCATAGCCCTGTATCAATCGCCAAACTAAGCCGACTGCCCCGCTCTCTCCCCATAGTCCTGTATCAATCCCCAAACTAATCTCACTGCCCCGCTCTCTCCCCATAGTCCTGTAGCAATTCCAAACTAATCCCACTGCATCGCTCTCTCCCAATAGCCCTGTATCAATCCCCAAACTAATCCCACTTCCCCGCTCTCTCCCCATAGTCCTGTATCCATCCCCAAACTAATCCCACTGCCCCGCTCTCTCCCCATAGTCTGTATCAATCTCCAAACTAATCCCACTGCCCCGCTCTCTCCCCATGATCCTGTATCAGTCCCAAACTAATCCCACTGCCTCGCTCTCTCCGCATAGCCCTGTATCAATCCCCAAACTAATCCCACTGCCCCGCTCTATCCCCATAGCCATGTATCAATCTCCAAACTAATCCCACTGCCCCGCACTCTCCCCATAGCCCTGTATCAATCCCCAAACTAATCCCACTGCCCCGCTCTCTCCCCATAGTCTTGTATCAATCTTCAAACTAATCCCAATGCCCCGCTATCTCCCCATAGTCCTGTATCAATCCCCAAACTAATTCCACTGCCCCGCTCACTCCCCATAGCCCTGTATCAATCTCCAAACTAGTCCCACTGCCCCGCGCTCTCCCCATAGCCCTGTATCAATCCCCAAACTAATCCCACTGCCCCGCTCTCTCCCCATAGTCCTGTATCAATCCCCAAACTAATCCCACTGCCCCACTCTCTCCCCATAGCCCTGTATCAATTTCCAAACTAATCCCACTGGCCCGCTCTCTCCCCATAGTCCTGTATCCATCCCCAAACTAATCCCACTGCCCCGCACTCTCCCCATAGTCTGTATCCATCCCCAAACTAATCCCACTACCCCGCTCTCTCCCCATAGTCATTTTTCAATCCCCAAACTATTCCCACTCCCCCGGTATCTCCCCATAGTCCTGTATCAATCCCCAAACTAATCCCACTGCCCTGCTCTCTCCCCATAGTCCTGTATCAATCTCCAAACTAATCCCACTGCCCCGCTCTCTTCCCATAGTCCTGTATCAATCACCAAACTAATCTCACTGCCCCGCTCTCTCCCCATAGTCCTGTATCAATTCCAAACTAATCCCACTGCATCGCTCTCTCCCAATTGCCCTGTATCAATCCCCAAACTAATCCCACTTCCCCGCTCTCTCCCCATAGTCCTGTATCCATCCCCAAACTAATCCCACTGCCCCGCTCTCTCCCCATAGTCTGTATCAATCTCCAAACTAATCCCACTGCCCCGCTCTCTCCCAATAGCCCTGTATCAATCCCCAAACTAATCCCACTTCCCCGCTCTCTCCCCATAGTCCTGTATCAGTCCCAAACTAATCCCACTGCCCCGCTCTCTCCCCATAGCCCTGTATCAATCTCCAAACTAATCCAACTGCCCCGCTCTCTCCCCATAGTCCTGTATCAATCCTCAAACTAATCCCACTGCCCCGCTCTCTCCCCATAGTCCTGTATCAATCCCCAACTATTCCCACTGCCCCGCCCTCTACCCATAGCCCTGTATCAATCCCAAACTCGTCCCACTGCCCCGATCTCTCCCCATAGCCCTGTATCATTCGCCAAACTAATCACACTGCCGCGCTCTCTCGTCATAGTCCTGTATTAATCCCCAAACTAATCCCACTGCCCCGCTCTCTCCCCATCGCTCTCTATCAATCCACAAACTAATACTACTGCTCCGCTCTCTCCCCATAGTCCTGTATGTATCCCCAAACTTATCCCACTTCCCCGCTCTCTCCCCATAGTCCTGTATCCATCCCCAAACTAATCCCACTGCCCCGCTCTCTCCCAATAGCCCTGTATCAATTCCAAACTAATCCCACTGCATCGCTCTCTCCCAATTGCCCTGTATCAATCCCCAAACTAATCCCACTTCCCCGCTCTCTCCCCATAGTCCTGTATCCATCCCCAAACTAATCCCACTGCCCCGCTCTCTCCCAATAGTCCTGTATCAATCCCCAAACTAATCCCACTTCCCCGCTCTCTCCCCATAGTCCTGTATCAGTCCCAAACTAATCCCACTGCCCCGCTCTCTCCCCATAGCCCTGTATCAATCTCCAAACTAATCCCACTGCCCCACTCTCTCCCCATAGACCTGTATCAATTTCCAAACTAGTCCCACTGCCCCGCTCTCTCCCCATAGTCCTGTATCCATCCCCAAACTAATCCCACTGCACCGCACTCTCCCCATAGTCTGTATCCATCCCCAAACTAATCCCACTACCCCGCTCTCTCCCCATAGTCCGATATCAATCCCCAAAATATTCCCACTGCCCCGGTCTCTCCCCATAGTCCTGTATCAATCCCCAAACTAATCCCACTGCCCTGCTCTCTCCCCATAGTCCTGTATCAATCTCCAAACTAATCCCACTGCCCCGCTCTCTCCCCATAGTCCTGTATCAATCCCCATACTAATCCCACTGCCCCGCTCTCTCCCCATAGTCCTGTATCAATCCCCAAACTAATCCCACTGCCCCACTCTCTCCCCATAGCCCTGTATCAATTTCCAAACTAATCCCACTGGCCCGCTCTCTTCCCATAGTCCTGTATCCATCCGCAAACTAATCCCACTGCCCCACACTCTCCCCATAGTCTGTATCCATCCCCAAACTAATCCCACTACCCCGCTCTCTCCCCATAGTCCTATTTCAATCCCCAAACTATTCCCACTCCCCCGGTATCTCCCCATAGTCCTGTATCAATCCCCAAACTAATCCCACTGCCCTGCTCTCTCCCCATAGTCCTGTATCAATCTCCAAACTAATCCCACTGCCCCGCTCTCTCCCCATAGTCCTGTATCAATCACCAAACTAATCTCACTGCCCCGCTCTCTCCCCATAGTCCTGTATCAATTCCAAACTAATCCCACTGCATCGCTCTCTCCCAATTGCCCTGTATCAATCCCCAAACTAATCCCACTTCCCCGCTCTCTCCCCATAGTCCTGTATCCATCCCCAAACTAATCCCACTGCTCCGCTCTCTCCCCATAGTCTGTATCAATCTGCAAACTAATCCCACTGCCCCGCTCTCTCCCAATAGCCCTGTATCAATCCCCAAACTAATCCCACTTCCCCGCTCTCTCCCCATAGTCCTGTATCAGTCCCAAACTAATCCCACTGCCCCGCTCTCTCCCCATAGCCCTGTATCAATCTCCAAACTAATCCAACTGCCCCGCTCTCTCCCCATAGTCCTGTATCAATCCTCAAACTAATCCCACTGCCCCGCTCTCTCCCCATAGTCCTGTATCAATCCCCAACTATTCCCAATGCCCCGCCCTCTCCCCATAGCCCTGTATCAATCCCAAACTCGTCCCACTGCCCCGATCTCTCCCCATAGCCCTGTATCATTCGCCAAACTAATCACACTGCCGCGCTCTCTCTTCATAGTCCTGTATTAATCCCCAAACTAATCCCACAGCCCCGCTCTCTCCCCATAGTCCTGTATCAATCCCCAACTATTCCCACTGCCCCGCTCTCTCCCAATAGCCCTCTATCAATCGCCAAACTAATCCCACTGCCCCGCTCTCTCCCCATTGCCCTGTATCAATCGCCAAACTAATCCCACTGCCCCGCGCTCTCCCCATAGCCCTGTATCAATCGCCAAACTAATCCGACTGCCCCGCTCTCTCCCCATAGTCCTGTCTCAATCCCCAAACTAATCTCACTGCCCCGCTCTCTCCCCATAGTCCTGTAGCAATTCCAAACTAATCCCACTGCATCGCTCTCTCCCAATAGCCCTGTATCAATCCCCAAACTAATCCCACTTCCCCGCTCTCTCCCCATAGTCCTGTATCCATCCCCAAACTAATCCCACTGCCCCGCTCTCTCCCCATAGTCTGTATCAATCTCCAAACTAATCCCACTGCCCCGCTCTCTCCCCATGGTCCTGTATCAGTCCCAAACTAATCCCACTGCCTCGCTCTCTCCGCATAGCCCTGTATCAATCTCCAAACTAATCCCACTGCCCCGCTCTCTCCCCATAGCCATGTATCAATCTCCAAACTAATCCCACTGCCCTGCACTCTCCCCATAGCCCTGTATCAATCCCCAAACTAATCCCACTGCCCCGCTCTCTCCCCATAGTCTTGTATCAATCTTCAAACTAATCCCAATGCCCCGCTATCTCCCCATAGTCCTGTATCAATCCCCAAACTAATTCCACTGCCCCGCTCACTCCCCATAGCCCTGTATCAATCTCCAAACTAATCCCATTGCCCCGCGCTCTCCCCATAGCCCTGTATCAATCCCCAAACTAATCCCACTGCCCCGCTCTCTCTCCTTAGACCTGTATCAATCCCCAAACTATTCCCACTGCCCCGCTCTCTCTCCTTAGACCTGTATCAATCCCCAAACTAATCCCACTGCTCCGCTCTCTCCCCATCGCCCCTTATCAATCCAGAAACTAATCCCACAGCCCCGCTCTCTCCCCATAGTCCTGTATGTATCCCCAAATTAATCCCACTTCCCCGCTCTCTCCCCATAGTCCTGTATCAATCCCCAAACTAATCCCACTGCCCCACTCTCTCCCCATAGACCTGTATCAATTTCCAAACTAATCCCACTGCCCCGCTCTCTCCCCATAGTCCTGTATCCATCCCCAAACTAATCCCACTGCACCGCACTCTCCCCATAGTCTGTATCCATCCCCAAACTAATCCCACTACCCCGCTCTCTCCCCATAGTCCGATATCAATCCCCAAAATATTCCCACTGCCCCGGTCTCTCCCCATAGTCCTGTATCAATCCCCAAACTAATCCCACTGCCCTGCTCTCTCCCCATAGACCTGTATCAATCTCCAAACTAATCCCACTGCCCCGCTCTCTCCCCATAGTCCTGTATCAATCCCCAAACTAATCCCACTGCCTTGCTCTCTCCCCATAGTCCTGTATCAATCCCCAAACTAATCCCACTGCCCCACTCTCTCCCCATAGCCCTGTATCAATTTCCAAACTAATCCCACTGGCCCGCTCTCTCCCCATAGTCCTGTATCCATCCCCAAACTAATCCCACTGCCCCGCTCTCTCCCCATAGTCCTGTATCAATCACCAAACTAATCTCACTGCCCCGCTCTCTCCCCATAGTCCTGTATCAATTCCAAACTAATCCCACTGCATCGCTCTCTCCCAATTGCCCTGTATCAATCCCCAAACTAATCCCACTTCCCCGCTCTCTCCCCATAGTCCTGTATCCATCCCCAAACTAATCCCACTGCCCCGCTCTCTCCCCATAGTCTGTATCAATCTCCAAACTAATCCCACTGCCCCGCTCTCTCCCAATAGCCCTGTATCAATCCCCAAACTAATCCCACTTCCCCGCTCTCTCCCCATAGTCCTGTATCAGTCCCAAACTCATCCCACTGCCCCGCTCTCTCCCCATAGCCCTGTATCAATCTCCAAACTAATCCAACTGCCCCGCTCTCTCCCCATAGTCCTGTATCAATCCTCAAACTAATCCCACTGCCCCGCTCTCTCCCCATAGTCCTGTATCAATCCCCAACTATTCCCACTGCCCCGCCCTCTACCCATAGCCCTGTATCAATCCCAAACTCGTCCCACTGCCCCGATCTCTCCCCATAGCCCTGTATCATTCGCCAAACTAATCACACTGCCGCGCTCTCTCCTCATAGTCCTGTATTAATCCCCAAACTAATCCCACTGCCCCGCTCTCTCCCCATAGTCCTGTATCAATCCCCAAACTAATCTCACTGCCCCGCTCTCTGCCCATAGTCCTGTAGCAATTCCAAACTAATCCCACTGCATCGCTCTCTCCCAATAGCCCTGTATCAATCCCCAAACTAATCCCACTTCCCCGCTCTCTCCCCATAGTCCTGTATCCATCCCCAAACTAATCCCACTGCCCCGCTCTCTCCCCATAGTCTGTATCAATCTCCAAACTAATCCCACTGCCCAGCTCTCTCCCCCTGGTCCTGTATCAGTCCCAAACTAATCCCACTGCCTCGCTCTCTCCGCATAGCCCTGTATCACTCCCCAAACTAATCCCACTGCCCCGCTCTCTCCCCACAGCCATGTATCAATCTCCAAACTAATCCCACTGCCCCGCACTCTCCCCATAGCCCTGTATTAATCCCCAAACTAATCCCACTGCCCCGCTCTCTCTCCTTAGACCTGTATCAATCCCCAAACTAATCCCACTGCCCCGCTCTCTCCCCATAGCCCTTTATCAATCCCCAAACTAATCCCACTGCTCCGCTCTCTCCCCATCGCCCCTTTTCAATCCACAAACTAATCCCACAGCTCCGCTCTCTCCCCATAGTCCTGTATGTATCCCCAAACTAATCCCACTTCCCCGCTCTCTCCCCATAGTCCTGTATCAATCCCCAAACTAATCCCACTGCCCCACTCTCTCCCCATAGACCTGTATCAATTTCCAAACTAATCCCACTGCCCCGCTCTCTCCCCATAGTCCTGTATCCATCCCCAAACTAATCCCACTGCACCGCACTCTCCCCATAGTCTGTATCCATCCCCAAACTAATCTCACTGCCCCGCTCTCTCCCCATAGTCCTGTATCAATTTCAAACTAATCCCACTGCATCGCTCTCTCCCAATTGCCCTGTATCAATCCCCAAACTAATCCCACTTCCCCGCTCTCTCCCCATAGTCCTGTATCCATCCCCAAACTAATCCCACTGCCCCGCTCTCTCCCCATAGTCTGTATCAATCTCCAAACTAATCCCACTGCCCCGTTCTCTCCCAATAGCCCTGTGTCAATCCCCAAACTAATCCCACTTCCCCGCTCTCTCCCCATAGTCCTGTATCAGTCCCAAACTAATCCCACTGCCCCGCTCTCTCCCCATAGCCCTGTATCAATCTCCAAACTAATCCCACTGCCCCGCTCTCTCCCCATAGTCCTGTATCAATCCTCAAACTAATCCCACTGCCCCGCTCTCTCCCCATAGTCCTGTATCAATCCCCAACTATTCCCACTGCCCCGCCCTCTACCCATAGCCCTGTATCAATCCCAAACTCGTCCCACTGCCCCGATCTCTCCCCATAGCCCTGTATCATTCGCCAAACTAATCCCACTGCCGCGCTCTCTCCTCATAGTCCTGTATTAATCCCCAAACTAATCCCACTGCCCCGCTCTCTCCCCATAGTCTTGTATCAATCCCCAACTATTCCCACTGCCCCGCTCTCTCCCAATAGCCCTCTATCAATCGCCAAACTAATCCCACTGCCCCGCTCTCTCCCCATTGCCCTGTATCAATCGCCAAACTAATCCCACTGCCCCGCTCTCTCCCCATAGCCCTGTATCAATCGCCAAACTAATCCGACTGCCCCGCTCTCTCCCCATAGTCCTGTATCATTCCCCAAACTAATCTCACTGCCCCGCTCTCTCCCCATAGTCCTGTATCAATTCCAAACTAATCCCACTGCATCGCTCTCTCCCAATAGCCCTGTATCAATCCCCAAACTAATCCCACTTCCCCGCTCTCTCCCCATAGTCCTGTATCCATCCCCACACTAATCCCACTGCCCCGCTCTCTCCCCATAGTCTGTATCAATCTCCAAACTAATCCCACTGCCCCGCTCTCTCCCCATGGTCCTGTATCAGTCCCTAACTAAACCCACTGCCTCGCTCTCTCCGCATAGCCCTGTATCAATCCCCAAACTAATCCCACTGCCCCGCTCTCTCCCCATAGCCATGTATCAATCACCAAACTAATCGCACTGCCCCGCACTCTCCCCATAGCCCTGTATCAATCCCGAAACTAATCCCACTGCCCCGCTCTTTCCCCATAGTCTTGTATCAATCTTCAAACTAATCCCAATGCCCCGCTATCTCCCCATAGTCCTGTATCAATCCCCAAACTAATTCCACTGCCCCGCTCACTCCCCATAGCCCTGTATCAATCTCCAAACTAATCCCCCTGCCCCGCGCTCTCCCCATAGCCCTGTATCAATCCCCAAACTAATCCCACTGCCCCGCTCTCTCTCCTTAGACCTGTATCAATCCCCAAACTAATCCCACTGCCCCGCTCTCTCCTCATAGCCCTTTATCAATCCCCAAACTAATCCCACTGCTCCGCTCTCTCCCCATCGCCCCTTATCAATCCACAAACTAATCCTACAGCCCCGCTCTCTCCCCATAGTCCTGTATGTATCCCCAAACTAATCCCACAGCCCCGCTCTCTCCCCATAGCCCTGTTTCAATCGCCAAACTAATCCCACTGCCCCGCTCTCTCTCCATAGCCCTGTATCAATCGCCAAACTAATCCCACAGCCCCGCTCTCTCCCCATAGCCCTGTATCAATCGCCAAACTAATCCGTCTGCCCCGCTCTATCCCCATAGCCCTGTATCAATCTCCAAACTAATCCCACTGCCCCGCTCTCTCCCCATAGTCCTGTATCAATCTCCAAACTAATCCCACTGCCCCGCTCTCTCCCCATAGTCCTGTATCAATCCCCAAACTAATCCCACTGCCCCGCTCTCTCCCCATAGTCCTGTATAAACCCCAAACCAATCCCACTGCCCCGCTCTCTCCCCATAGTCCTGCATCAATCTCCAAACTAATCCCACTGCCTCGCTCTTTCCCCATAGCCCTGTATCAATCCACAAATTAATCCGACTGCCCCGCTCTCTCCCCATACTCCTGTATCAATCCCCAAACTAATCCCACTGCCCCGCTCTTTCCCCATAGCCCTGTTTCAATCTCCAAACTAATCCCACTGCCCCACTCTCTCCCCATAGTTCTGTATCAATCCACAAACTAATCCCACTGCCCCGCTCTCTCCCCATAGTCCTGTATCAATCCACAAACTAACCCCACTGACTCGCTCTCTCCCCATAGTCCTGTATCAATCCCCAAACTAATCCCACTGCCCCGCTCTCTCCCCATAGTCCTGTATCTATCCCCAAAATAATCCCACTGCCCCGCTCTCTCCCCATAGTCCTGTATCAATCCCCAAACTTATCCCACTGCCTCGCTCTGTCCCCATAGTCCTGTATCAATCCTCAAACTAATGCCACTGCCCCGCTCTCTCCCCATAGTCCTGTATCAATCCCCAAACTAATCCCACTGCCATGCTCTCTCCTCATAGTCCTGTATCAATCTCCAAACTAATCCCACTGCCCCGCTCTCTCCCCATAGTCCTGTATCAATCCCCAAACTAATCCCATTGCACCGCTCTCTCCCCATAGCCCGGTATCAATCCCAAACTTATCCCACTGCCCCGCTCTCTCCCCATAGTCCTGTATCAATCCCCAAACTAATCCCACTGCCCCGCTCTCTCCCCATAGTCCTGTATCAATCCCCAACTAATCCCACTGCCCCGCTCTCTCCCCATAGTCCTGTATCAATCCCAAACTAGTTCCACTGCCCCGCTCTCTCCCCATATTCCTGTATCAATCTCCAAACTAATCCCACTGCCTCGCTCTCTCCCCATAGTCCTGTATCAATCCCCAAACTAATCCCACTGCCCCGCTCTCTCCCCATAGTCCTGAATCAATTCCAAACTAATCCCACTGCCTCGCTCTCTCCCCAAAGCTCTGTATCAATCCCCAAACTAATCCCACTGCCCCGCTCTCTCCCGATAGTCCTGTATCAATCCCCAAACTAATCCCACTGCCCCGCCCTCTCCCCATAGTCCTGTATCAATCCCCAAACTAATCACACTGCCCCGCTCTCTCCCCATAGTCCTGTATCAATCCCCAAACTAATCCCACTGCCCCGCTCTCTCCCCATAGTCCTGTATCAATCCCCAATATAATCCCACTGCCCCGCTCTCTCCCCATAGTCCTGTATCAATCCCCAAACTAATCCCACTGCCCCGCTCTCTCTCCATAGCCCTGTATCAATCGCCAAACTAATCCCACAACCCCGCTCTCTCCCCATAGCCCTGTATCAATCGCCAAACTAATCCGACTGCCCCGCTCTCTCCCATAGTCATGCATCAATCGCCAAACTAATCCCACTGCCCCGCTCTCTCTCCATAGCCCTGTATCAATCGCCAAACTAATCCCACAGCCCCGCTCTCTCCCCATATCCTGTATCAATCGCCAAACTAATCCGACTGCCCCGCTCTCTCCCCATAGCCCTGTATCAATCCCCAAACTAATCCCACTGCCTCGCTCTCTCCCCATAGTCCTGTATCAATCTCCAAACTAATCCCACTGCCCCGCTCTCTCCCCATAGTCCTGGATCAATCCCCAAACTTATCCCACTGCCCCGCTCTCTCGCCATAGTCCTGTATCAATCCCCAAACTAATCCCATTGCCCCGCTCTCTCCCCATAGTCCTGCATCAATCTCCAAACTAATCCCACTGCCCCGCTCTCTCCCCATAGTCCTCTATCAATCTCCAAACTGATCCCACTGCCCCGCTTTCTCCCCATAGTCCTGTATCAATCCTCAAACTAATCCCACTGACCCGCTCTTTCCCCATAGCCCTGTATCAATCCACAAATTAATCCGACTGCCCCGCTCTCTCCCCATACTCCTGTATCAATCCTCAAACTAATCCCACTGCCCCGCTCTCTGCTCATAGCCCTGTTTCAATCGCCAAACTAATCCCACTGCCCCGCTCTCTCTCCATAGCCCTGTATCAATCGCCAAACTAATCCCACAGCCCCGCGCTCTCCCCATAGCCCTGTATCAATCGCAAAACTAATCCGAAGGCCCCGCTCTCTCCCCATCGTCCTGTATCAGTCCCAAACGAGTTCCACTGCCCCGCTCTCTCCCCATATTCCTGTATCAATCTCCAAACTAATCCCACTGCCTCGCTCTCTCCCCATAGCCCTGTATCGATCCCCAAACTAATCCGACTGCCCCGCTGTCTCCCCATAGCCCTGTATCAATCCCCAAACTAATCCCACTGCCCCGCACTCTCCCCATAGTCCTGTATCAATCTCCAAACTAATCCCACTGCCCCGCTTTCTCCCCATAGTCCTGTATCAATCCCCAAACTTATCCCACTGCCCCGCTCTCTCCCCTTAGTCCTGTTTCAATCCCCAACTAATCCCACTGCCCCGCTCTCTCCCCATAGTCCTGTATCAGTCCCAAACGAGTTCCACTGCCCCGCTCTCTCCCCATATTCCTGTATCAATCTCCAAACGAATCCCACTGCCTCGCTCTCTCCCCATAGTCCTGTATCAAACCCCAAACTTATCCCACTGCCCCGCTCACTCCCCATAGTCCTGTATCAATTCCAAACTAATCCCACTGCCCCGCTCTCTCCCCATAGTCCTGTATCTATCCCCAAACTAATCCCACTGCCCCGCTCTCTCGCCATAGTCCTGTATCAATCCCCAAACTAATCCCACTGCCTCGCTCTCTCCTCATAGTCCTGTATCAATCCCCAAACTAATCCCACTGCCCCGCTCACTCCCCATAGTCCTGTATCAATCCCCAAACGAATCCCACTGCCTCGCTCTCTCTCCATAGTACTGTATCAATCCCCAAATTAATCCCACTGCCCCGCTCTCTCCCCGTAGTCCTGTATCAATCCCCAAACAAATCCCACTGCCCCGCTCTCTCCCCATAGTCCTGCATCAATCCCCAAACTAATCCCACTGCCCCGCTCTCTCCCCATAGTCCTGTATCAATCTCCAAACTGATCCCACTGCCCCGCTCTCTCTCCATAGCCCTGTATCAATCGCCAAACTAATCCCACAGCCCCGTTCTCTCCCCATAGCAATGTATCAATCGCCAAACTAATCCGACTGCCCCGCTCTCTCCCCATAGTCCTGCATCAATCGCCAAACTAATCCCACTGACCCGCTCTCTCTCCATAGCCCTGTATCAATCGCCAAACTAATCCCACAGCCCCGCTCTCTCCCCATAGCCCTGTATCAATCGCCAAACTAATCCGACTGCCCCGCTCTCTCCCCATAGCCCTGTATCAATCCCCAAACTAATCCCACTGCCCCGCTCTCTCCCCATAGTTCTGTATCAATCCCCAAATTAATCCCACTGCCCCGCTCTCTCCCCAGAGCCCTCTATCAATCGCCAAACTAATCGCACTGCCCCGCTCTCTCCCCATAGTCCTGTATCAATCCCCAAACTAATTCCACTGCCCCGCTCTCTCCCCATAGTCCTGTATCAATCCCCAAACTAATCCCACTGCCCCGCTCTCTTCCCATAGTCCTGTATCAATCGCCAAACTAATCCCACAACCCCGCTCTCTCCACATAGCCCTGTATCAATCGCCAAACTAATCCGACTGCCCCGCTCTCTCCCATCGTCCTGCATCAATCGCCAAACTAATCCCACTGACCCGCTCTCTCTCCATAGCCCTGTATCAATCGCCAAACTAATCCCACTGCCCCGCTCTCTCCCCATAGTCCTGTATCAATCCCCAAACTTATCCCACTGCCCCGCTCTCTCCCCATAGTCCTGTATCAATCCCCAAACTAATCCCACTGCCCCACTCTCTCCCCATATTCCTGCATCAATCTCCAAACTAATCCCACTGCCCCGCTCTCTCCCCATAGTCCTGTATCAAACTCCAAACTGATCCCACTGCCCCGCTCTCTCCCCATAGTCCTGTATCAATCCTCAAACTAATCCCACTGACCCGCTCTTTCCCCATAGCCCTGTATCAATCCACAAATTAATCCAACTGCCCCGCTCTCTCCCCATACTCCTGTATCAATCCCCAAACTAATCCCACTGCCCCGCTCTCTGCTCATAGCCCTGTTTCAATCGCCAAACTAATCCCACTGTCCCGCTCTCTCTCCATAGCCCTGTATCAATCGCCAAACTAATCCCACAGCATCGCTCTCTCCCCATAGCCCTGTATCAATCGCCAAAGTAATCCGACTGCCCCGCAATCTCCCCATAGTCCTGCATCATTCGCCAAACTAATCCCACTGACCCGCTCTCTATCCATAGCCCTGTATCAATCGCCAAACTAATCCCACAGCAACGCTCTCTCCCCATAGCCCTGTATCAATCGCCAAACTAATCCGACTGCCCCGCTCTCTCCCCATAGCCTTGTATCAATCCCCAAACTAATCCAACTGCCCCGCTCTCTCCCCATAGTCCTGTATCAATCTCCAAACTAATCCCACTGCCCCGCTTTCTCCCCATAGTCCTGTATCAATCCCCAAACTTATCCCACTGCCCCGCTCTCTCCCCATAGTCCTGTTTCAATCCCCAACTAATCCCACTGCCCCGCTCTCTCCCCATAGTCCTGTATCAGTCCCAAACGAGTTCCACTGCCCCGCTCTCTCCCCATATTCCTGTATCAATCTCCAAACGAATCCCACTGCCTCGCTCTCTCCCCATAGTCCTGTATCAATCCCCAAACTAATCCCACTGCCCCGCTCACTCCCCATAGTCCTGTATCAATTCCAAACTAATCCCACTGCCCCGCTCTCTCCCCATAGTCCTGTATCTATCCCCAAACTAATCCCACTGCCCCGCTCTCTCCCCATAGTCCTGTTTCAATCCCCAAACTAATCCCACTGCCTCGCTCTCTCCCCATAGTCCTGTATCAATCATAAACTAATCCCACTGCCCCGCTCACTCCCCATAGTCCTGTATCAATCCCCAAACGAATCCCACTGCCTCGCTCTCTCCCCATAGTACTGTATCAATCCCCAAATTAATCCCACTGCCCCGCTCTCTTCCCAGAGCCCTCTATCAATCGCCCAACTAATCCCACTGCCCCGTTCTCTCCCCATAGCCCAGTATCAATCGCCAAACTAATCCCACTCCCCCGCACTCTCCCCATAGTCATGTATCAATCTCCAAACTAATCCCACTGCCCCGCTCACTCCCCATAGTCCTGTATCAATCCCCAACTAATCCCACTGCCCCGCTCTCTCCCCATCGTCCTGTATCAGTCCCAAACGAGTTCCACTGCCCCGCTCTCTCCCCATATTCCTGTATCAATCTCCAAATTAATCCCACTGCCTCGCTCTCTCCCCATAGCCCTGTATCGATCCACAAACTAATCCCACTGCCCCGCTCTCTCCCCACAGCCCTGTATCAATCCCCAAACTAAACCCACTGCCCCGCTCTCTCCCCATAGTCCGGTATCAATCCCAAACTTATCCCACTGCCCCGCTCTCTACCCGTAGTCCGGTATCAATCCCCAAACTAATCCCACTGCCCCGCTCTCTCCCCATAGTCCTGCATCAATCCCCAAACTAATCTCACTGCCCCGCTCTCTCCCCATTGTCCTGTCTCAATCCCCAAACCAATCCCACTGCCCCGCTCTCTCCCCATAGCCCTGTATCGATCCCCAAACTAATCCGACTGCCCCGCTCTCTCCCCATAGCCCTGTATCAATCCCCAAACTAATCCAACTGCCCCGCTCTCTCCCCATAGTCCTGTATCAATCTCCAAACTAATCCCACTGCCCCGCTTTCTCCCCATAGTCCTGTTTCAATCGCCAAACTTATCCCACTGCCCCGCTCTCTCCCCATAGTCCTGTTTCAATCCCCAACTAATCCCACTGCCCCGCTCTCTCCCCATAGTCCTGTATCAGTCCCAAACGAGTTCCACTGCCCCGCTCTCTCCCCATATTCCTGTATCAATCTCCAAACGAATCCCACTGCCTCGCTCTCTCCCCATAGTCCTGTATCAATCCCCAAACTAATCCCACTGCCCCGCTCACTCCCCATAGTCCTGTATCAATTCCAAACTAATCCCACTGCCCCGCTCTCTCCCCATAGTCCTGTATCTATCCCCAAACTAATCCCACTGCCCCGCTCTCTCCCCATAGTCCTGTATCAATCCCCAAACTAATCCCACTGCCTCGCTCTCTCCCCATAGTCCTGTATCAATCATAAACTAATCCCAATGCCCCGCTCACTCCCCATAGTCCTGTATCAATCCCCAAACGAATCCCACTGCCTCGCTCTCTCCCCATAGTACTGTATCAATCCCCAAATTAATCCCACTGCCCCGCTCTCTTCCCATAGCCCTCTATCAATCGCCCAACTAATCCCACTGCCCCGTTCTCTCCCCATAGCCCAGTATCAATCGCCAAACTAATCCCACTCCCCCGCACTCTCCCCATAGTCATGTATCAATCTCCAAACTAATCCCACTGCCCCGCTCTCTCCCCATAGTCCTGTATCAATCCCCAACTAATCCCACTGCCCCGCTCTCTCCCCATCGTCCTGTATCAGTCCCAAACGAGTTCCACTGCCCCGCTCTCTCCCCATAGTCCTGCATCAATCTCCAAACTAATCCCACTGCCCCGCTCTTTCCCCATAGCCCTGTATCAATCCCCAAATTAATCCCACTGCCCCGCTCTCTCCCCATAGTCCTGTATCAATCCCCAAACTAATCCCACTGCCCCGCTCTCTCCCCATAGTCCTGTATCAATCCCCAAACCAATCCCACTGCCCCGTTCTCTCCCCATAGCCCTGTATCAATCTCCAAACTAATCCCACTGTCCCGCTCTCTCCCCATAGTCCTGTATCAATCCCCAAACTAATCCCACAGCCCCGCTCTCTCCCCATAGTCCTGTATCAATCCCCAACAAATCCCACTGCCCCGCTCTCTCCCCATAGTCCTGTATCAGTCCCAAACGAGTTCCACTGCCTCGCTCTCTCCCCATAGCCCTGTAGCGATCCCCAAACTAATCCCACTGCCCCGTTCTCTCCCCATAGCCCTGTATCAATCCCCAAACGAAACCCACTACCCCGCTCTCTCCCCATAGTCCTGCATCAATCTCCAAACTAATCCCACTGCCCCGCTCTTTCCCCATAGCCCTGTATCAATCCACAAATTAATCCGACTGCACCGCTCACTCCCCATACTCCTGTATCAATCCCCAAACAAATCCCACTGCCCCGCTCTCTCCCCATAGCCCTGTTTCAATCTCCAAACTAATCCCACTGCCCCGCTCTCTCCCCATAGTTCTCTATCAATCCCCATATTAATCCCACTGCCCCGCTCCCTCCCCATAGCCCTCTATCAATCGCCAAACTAATCGCACTGCCCCGCTCTCTCCCCATAGTCCTGTATCAATCCCCAAACTAATCCCACTGCCCCGCTCTCTCCCCATAGTCCTGTTTCAATCCCCAAACTAATCCCACTGCCCCGCTCTCTCCCCATAGTCATGTATCAATCCCCAAACCAATCCCACTGCCCCGCTCTCTCCCCATAGCCCTCTATCAATCGCCAAACTAATCCCACTGCCCCGCTCTCTCCCCATAGTCCTGTATCAATCCCCAAACTAATCCCACTGCCCCGCTCTCTCCCCATAGTCCTGTATCAATCCCCAAACTAATCCCACTGCCCCGCTCTCTCCCCATAGTTCTGCATCAATCTCCAAACTAATCCCACAGCCCCGCTCTCTCCCCATTGCCCTCTATCAATCGCCAAACCAATCCCACTGCCCCGCTCTCTCCCCATAGCCCTCTATCAATCGCCAAACTAATCCCACTGCCCC
This sequence comes from Pristiophorus japonicus, assembly GCF_044704955.1. Classification (NCBI taxonomy): domain Eukaryota; kingdom Metazoa; phylum Chordata; class Chondrichthyes; family Pristiophoridae; genus Pristiophorus; species Pristiophorus japonicus. Next base: position 143,606 of record NW_027252746.1, read on the forward strand.
GCTCTCTCCCAATAGTCCTGTATCAATTCACAAATTAATCCGACTGCCCCGCTCTCTCCCCATACTCCTGTATCAATCCCCAAACTAATCCCACTGCCCCGCTCTCTCCCCATAGCCCTGTTTCAATCGCCAAACTAATCCCACTGCCCCGCTCTCTCTCCATAGCCCTGTATCAATCGCCAAACTAATCCCACAGCCCCGCTCTCTCCCTATAGCCCTGTATCAATCGCCAAACTAATGCGACTGCCCCGCTCTCTCCCCATAGCCCTGTATCAATCCCCAAACTTATCCCACTGCCCCGCTCTCTCCCCATAGTCCTGTATCAATCCCCAACTAATCCCACTGTCCCGCTCTCTCCCCATAGTCCTGTATCAGTCCCAAACGAGTTCCACTGCCCCGCTCTCTCCCCATATTCCTGTATCAATCTCCAAACGAATCCCACAGTCTCGCTCTCTCCCCATATTCCTGTGTCAATCTCCAAACTAATCCCACTGCCTCGCTCTCTCCCCATAGCCCTGTATCAATCGCCAAACTAATCCGACTGCCCCGCTCTCTCCCCATAGACCTGTATCAATCGCCAAACTAATCCGACTGCCCCGCTCTCTCCCCATAGTCCTGTATCAATCTCCAAACTAATCCCACTGTCCCGCTCTCTCCCCATAGTCCTGTATCAATCCCCAATCTTATCCCACTGCCCCGCTCTCTCCCCATAGTCCTGTATCAATCCCCAACTAATCCCACTGCCCCGCTCTCTCCCCATAGTCCTGTATCAGTACCAAACGAGTTCCACTGCCCCGCTCTCACCCCATAGCCCTCTATCAATCGCCAAACTAATGGCACTGCCCCGCTCTCTCCCCATAGTCCTGTATCAATCCCCAAACTAATCCCACTGCCCCGCTCTCTCCCCATAGTCCTATATCAATCCCCAAACTAATCCCACTCCCCCGCTCTCTCCCCATAGTCCTGTGTCAATCTGCAAACCAATCCCACTGCCCCGTTCTCTCCCCACAGCCCTGTATCAATCTCCAAACTAATCCCACTGCCCCGCTCTCTCCCCATAGTCCTGTATCAATCCCCAACTAATCCCACTGCACCGCTCTCTCCCTATAGTCCTGTATCAGTCCCAAATGAGTTCCACTGCCCCGCTCTCTCCCCATATTCCTGTATCAATCTCCAAACGAATCCCACTGCCTCGCTCTCTCCCCATAGTTCTTTATCAATCCCCAAACTAATCCCACTGCCCCGCTCTCTCCCCATAGTCCTGTATCAATTCCAAACTAATCCCATTGCCTCGCTCTCTCCCCATAGCCCTGTATCAATCCCCAAACTAATCCCACTGCCACGCTCTCTACCCATAGCCCTCTATCAATCCCCAAACTAAACCCAATGCCCCGCTCTCTCCCCATAGTCCGGTATCAATCCACAAATTAATCCGACTGCCCCGCTCTCTCCCCATACTCCTGTATCAATCCCCAAACTAATCCCACTGCCCCGCTCTCTCCCCATAGCCCTGTTTCAATCTCCAAACTAATCCCACTGCCCCGCTCTCTCCCCATAGTTCTGTATCAATCCCCAAATTAATCCCACTGCCCCGCTCTCTCCCCATACTCCTGTATCAATCGCCAAACTAATCCCACTGCCCCGCTCTCTCCCCATAGTCATATATCAATCCCCAAACTAATCCCACTGCCCCGCTCTCTCCCCATAGTCCTGTATCAATCCCCAAACTAATCCCACTGCCCCGCTCTCTCCCCATAGTCCTGTATCAATCTCCAAACTGATCCCACTGCCCCGCTCGCTCCCCATCGCCCTGTTTCAATCGCCAAACTAATCCCACAGCCCCGCTCTCTCCCCATAGCCCTGTATCAATCGCCAAACTAATCCCACTGCCCCGCTCTCTCCCCATAGTCCTGTATCAATATCCAAACTGATCCCACTGCCCCGCTCTCTCCCCATAGTCCTGTATCAATATCCAAACTGATCCCACTGCCCCGCTCTTTCACCATAGCCCTGTATCATTTCACAAATTAATCCGACTGCCCCGCTCTCTCCCCATACTCCTGTATCAATCCCCAAACTAATCCCACTGCCCCGCTCTCTCCCCATAGCCCAGTTTCAATCGCCAAACTAATCCCACTGACCCGCTCTCTCTCCATAGTCCTGCATCAATCGCCAAACTAATCCCACTGCCCCGCTCTCTCTCCATAGCCCTGTATCAATCGCCAAACTAATCCCACAGCCCCGCTCTCTCCCCATAGCCCTGTATCAATAGCCAAACTAATCCGACTGCCCCGCTCTCTCCCCATAATCCTGCATCAATCCCTAACTAATCCCACTGCCCCGCTCTCTCCCCATAGTCCTGTATCAGTCCCAAACGGTTTCCACTGCCCCGCTCTCTCCCCATATTCCTGTATCAATTTCCAAACGAATCCCACAGTCTCGCTCTCTCCCCATATTCCTGTATCAATCTCCAAACTAATCCCACTGCCTCGCTCTCTCCCCATAGCGCTGTATCGATCCCCAAACTAATCCCACTGCCCCGCTCTCTCCCCATAGCCCTGTATCAATCCCCAAACTAAACCCACTGCCCCGCTCTCTCCCCATAGTCCGGTATCAATCCCAAACTTATCCCACTGCCCCGCTCTCTCCCCGTAGTCCTGTATCAATCCCCAAACTAATTCCACTGCCCCGCTCTCTCCCCATAGTCCTGCATCAATCCCCAAACTAATCCCACTGCCCCGCTCTCTCCCCATCGTACTGTATCAATCCCCAAACCAATCCCACTGCCCCGCTCTCTCCCCATAGTCCTGCATCAATCGCCAAACTAATCCCACTGCCCCGCTCTCTCTCCATAGCCCTGTATCAATCGCCAAACTAATCTCACAGCCCCGCTCTCTCCCTATAGCCCTGTATCAATCGCCAAACTAATGCGACTGCCCCGCTCTCTCCCCATAGCCCTGTATCAATCCCCAAACTTATCCCACTGCCCCGCTCTCTCCCCATAGTCCTGTATCAATCCCCAACTAATCCCACTGCCCCGCTCTCTCCCCATAGTCCTGTATCAGTCCCAAACGAGTTCCACTGCCCCGCTCTCTCCCCATATTCCTGTATCAATCTCCAAACGAATCCCACAGTCTCGCTCTCTCCCCATATTCCTGTGTCAATCTCCAAACTAATCCCACTGCCTCGCTCTCTCCCCATAGACCTGTATCAATCGCCAAACTAATCCGACTGCCCCGCTCTCTCCCCATAGACCTGTATCAATCGCCAAACTAATCCGACTGCCCCGCTCTCTCCCCATAGTCCTGTATCAATCTCCAAACTAATCCCACTGTCCCGCTATCTCTCCATAGTCCTGTATCAATCCCCAATCTTATCCCACTGCCCCGCTCTCTCCCCATAGTCCTGTATCAATCCCCAACTAATCCCACTGCCCCGCTCTCTCCCCATAGTCCTGTATCAGTACCAAACGAGTTCCACTGCCCCGCTCTCACCCCATAGCCCTCTATCAATCGCCAAACTAATCGCACTGCCCCGCTCTCTCCCCATAGTCCTGTATCAATCCCCAAACTAATCCCACTGCCCCGCTCTCTCCCCATAGTCCTATATCAATCCCCAAACTAATCCCACTCCCCCGCTCTCTCCCCATAGTCCTGTGTCAATCTGCAAACCAATCCCACTGCCCCGTTCTCTCCCCACAGCCCTGTATCAATCTCCAAACTAATCCCACTGCCCCGCTCTCTCCCCATAGTCCTGTATCAATCCCCAACTAATCCCACTGCACCGCTCTCTCCCCATAGTCCTGTATCAGTCCCAAATGAGTTCCACTGCCCCGCTCTCTCCCCATATTCCAGTATCAATCTCCAAACGAATCCCACTGCCTCGCTCTCTCCCCATAGTTCTTTATCAATCCCCAAACTAATCCCACTGCCCCGCTCTCTCCCCATAGTCCTGTATCAATTCCAAACTAATCCCATTGCCTCGCTCTCTCCCCATAGCCCTGTATCAATCCCCAAACTAATCCCACTGCCACGCTCTCTACCCATAGCCCTCTATCAATCCCCAAACTAAACCCAATGCCCCGCTCTCTCCCCATAGTCCGGTATCAATCCACAAATTAATCCGACTGCCCCGCTCTCTCCCCATACTCCTGTATCAATCCCCAAACTAATCCCACTGCCCCGCTCTCTCCCCATAGCCCTGTTTCAATCTCCAAACTAATCCCACTGCCCCGCTCTCTCCCCATAGTTCTGTATCAATCCCCAAATTAATCCCACTGCCCCGCTCTCTCCCCATACTCCTGTATCAATCGCCAAACTAATCCCACTGCCCCGCTCTCTCCCCATAGTCATATATCAATCCCCAAACTAATCCCACTGCCCCGCTCTCTCCCCATAGTCCTGTATCAATCCCCAAACTAATCCCACTGCCCCGCTCTCTCCCCATAGTCCTGTATCAATCTCCAAACTGATCCCACTGCCCCGCTCTCTCCCCATACTCCTGTATCAATCCCCAAACTAATCCCACTGCCCCGCTCTCTCCCCATAGCCCTGTTTCAATCTCCAAACTAATCCCACTGCCCCGCTCTCTCCCCATAGTTCTGTATCAATCCCCAAATTAATCCCACTGCCCCGCTCTCTCCCCATACTCCTGTATCAATCGCCAAACTAATCCCACTGCCCCGCTCTCTCCCCATAGTCATATATCAATCCCCAAACTAATCCCACTGCCCCGCTCTCTCCCCATAGTCCTGTATCAATCCCCAAACTAATCCCACTGCCCCGCTCTCTCCCCATAGTCCTGTATCAATCTCCAAACTGATCCCACTGCCCCGCTCTCTCCCCATAGTCCTGTATCAATCCTCAAACTAATCCCACTGCCCCGCTCTCTCCCCATACTCCTGTATCAATCCCCAAACTAATCCCACTGCCCCGCTCGCTCCCCATCGCCCTGTTTCAATCGCCAAACTAATCCCACAGCCCCGCTCTCTCCCCATAGCCCTGTATCAATCGCCAAACTAATCCCACTGCCCCGCTCTCTCCCCATAGTCCTGTATCAATATCCAAACTGATCCCACTGCCCCGCTCTCTCCCCATAGTCCTGTATCAATCCTCAAACTAATCCCACTGCCCCGCTCTTTCACCATAGCCCTGTATCAATTCACAAATTAATCCGACTGCCCCGCTCTCCCCCCATACTCCTGTATCAATCCCCAAACTAATCCCACTGCCCCGCTCTCTCCCCATAGCCCAGTTTCAATCGCCAAACTAATCCCACTGACCCGCTCTCTCTCCATAGCCCTGTATCAATCGCCAAACTAATCCCACAGCCCCGCTCTCTCCCCATAGCCCTGTATCAATCGCCAAACTAATCCGACTGCCCCGCTCTCTCCCCATAATCCTGCATCAATCCCTAACTAATCCCACTGCCCCGCTCTCTCCCCATAGTCCTGTATCAGTCCCAAACGGTTTCCACTGCCCCGCTCTCTCCCCATATTCCTGTATCAATTTCCAAACGAATCCCACAGTCTCGCTCTCTCCCCATATTCCTGTATCAATCTCCAAACTAATCCCACTGCCTCGCTCTCTCCCCATAGCGCTGTATCGATCCCCAAACTAATCCCACTGCCCCGCTCTCTCCCCATAGCCCTGTATCAATCCCCAAACTAAACCCACTGCCCCGCTCTCTCCCCATAGTCCGGTATCAATCCCAAACTTATCCCACTGCCCCGCTCTCTCCCCGTAGTCCTGTATCAATCCCCAAACTAATTCCACTGCCCCGCTCTCTCCCCATAGTCCTGCATCAATCCCCAAACTAATCCCACTGCCCCGCTCTCTCCCCATCGTACTGTATCAATCCCCAAACCAATCCCACTGCCCCGCTCTCTCCCCATAGTCCTGCATCAATCGCCAAACTAATCCCACTGCCCCGCTCTCTCTCCATAGCCCTGTTTCAATCTCCAAACTAATCCCACTGCCCCGCTCTCTCCCCATAGTTCTGTATCAATCCCCAAATTAATCCCACTGCCCCGCTCTCTCCCCATAGCCCTCTATCAATCGCCAAACTAATCGCACTGTCCCGCTCTCTCCCCATAGTCCTGTATCAATCCCCAAACTAATCCTACTGCCCCGCTCTCTCCCCATAGCCCTGTATCAATCTCCAAACTAATCCCACAGCCCCGCTCTCTCCCCATAGTCCTGTATCAATCCCCAAACTAATCCCACTGCCTATCTCTCTCCCCATAGTCCTGTATCAATCCTCAAACTAATGCCACTGCCCCGCTCTCTCCCCATAGTCCTGTATCAATCCCCAAACTAATCCCACTGCCATGCTCTCTCCTCATAGTCCTGTATCAATCTCCAAACTAATCCCACTGCCCCGCTCTCTCCCCATAGTCCTGTATCAATCACCAAACTAATCCCACTGCACCTCTCTCTCCCCATAGTCCTGCATCAATCGCCAAACTAATCCCACTGCCCCGCTCTCTCCCCATAGCCCTGTTTCAATCTCCAAACTAATCCCACTGCCCCGCTCTCTCCCCATAGTTCTGTATCAATCCCCAAATTAATCCCACTGCCCCGCTCTCTCCCCATAGCCCTCTATCAATCGCCAAACTAATCGCACTGTCCCGCTCTCTCCCCATAGTCCTGTATCAATCCCCAAACTAATCCTACTGCCCCGCTCTCTCCCCATAGCCCTGTATCAATCTCCAAACTAATCCCACAGCCCCGCTCTCTCCCCATAGTCCTGTATCAATCCCCAAACTAATCCCACTGCCTATCTCTCTCCCCATAGTCCTGTATCAATCCTCAAACTAATGCCACTGCCCCGCTCTCTCCCCATAGTCCTGTATCAATCCCCAAACTAATCCCACTGCCATGCTCTCTCCTCATAGTCCTGTATCAATCTCCAAACTAATCCCACTGCCCCGCTCTCTCCCCATAGTCCTGTATCAATCAACAAACTAATCCCACTGCACCTCTCTCTCCCCATTGTCCGGTATCAATCCCAAACTTATCCCACTGCCCCGCTCTCTCCCCATAGTCCTGTATCAATCCCCAAACTAATCCCACTGCCCCGCTCTCTCCCCATAGTCCTGTATCAGTCCCAAACGAGTTCCACTGCCCCGCTCTCTCCCCACATTCCTGTATCAATCTCCAAACTAATCCCACTGCCCCGCTCTCTCCCCATAGTCTTGTATCAATCCCCAAACTAAACCCACTGCCCAGCTCTCTCCCCATATTCCGGTATCAATCCCAAACTTATCCCACTGCCCCGCTTTCTCCCCGCAGTCTTGTATCAATCCCCAAACTAATCCCACTGCCCCGCTCTCTCCCCATGGTCCTGCATCAATCCCCAAACTAATCCCACTGCCCGGCTCTCTCCCCATAGTCCTGTATCAATCCCCAAACCAATCCCACTGCCCCGCTCTCTCCCCATAGTCCTGCCTCAATATCCAAACTAATCCCACTGCCCCGCTCTTTCCCCATAGTCCTGTATCAATCCCCAAATTAATCCGACTGCACCGCTCTCTCCCCATACTCCTGTATCAATCCCCAAACAAATCCCACTGCCCCGCTCTCTCCCCATAGCCCTGTTTCAATCTCCAAACTAATCCCACTGCCCCGCTCTCTCCCCATAGTTCTGTATCAATCCCCAAATTAATCCCACTGCCCCGCTCTCTCCCCATAGCCCTCTATCAATCGCCAAACTAATCGCACTGCCCCGCTCTCTCCCCATAGTCCTGTATCAATTCCCAAACTAATCCCACTGCCCCGCTCTCTCCCCATAGTCCTGTATCAATCCCCAAACTAATCCCACTGCACCGCTCTCTCCCCATAGTCCTGTATCAATCCCCAAACCAATCCCACTGCCCCGTTCTCTCCCCATAGCCCTGTATCAATCTCCAAACTAATCCCACTGCCCTGCTCTCTCCCCATAGACCTGTATCAATCCCCAAACTAATCCCACAGCCCCGCTTTCTCCCCATAGTCCTGTATCAATCCCCAACTAATCCCACTGCCCCGCTCTCTCCCCATAGTCCTGTATCAGTCCCAAATGAGTTCCACTGCCCCGCTCTCTCCCCATATTCCTGTATCAATCTCCAAACGAATCCCACTGCCTCGCTCTCTCCCCATAGTTCTTTATCAATCCCCAAACTAATCCCACTGCCCCTCTCTCTCCCCATAGTCCTGTATCAATTCCAAACTAATCCCACTGCCTCGCTCTCTCCCCATAGCCCTGTATCAATCCCCAAACTAATCCGACTGCCCCGCTCTCTCCCCATAGTCCGGTATCAATCCCAAACTTATCCCACTGCCCCGCTCTCTCCCCATAGTCCTGTATCAATCCCCAAACTAATCCCACTGCCCCGCTCTCTCCCCATAGTCCTGTATCAATCCCCAAACTAATCCCACTGCCCCGCTCTCTCCCCATAGTCCTGTATCAATCTCCAAACCAATCCCAATGCCCCGCTCTCTCCCCATAGTCCTGCATCAATCTCCAAACTAATCCCAATGCCACGCTCTTTCCCCATAGACCTGTATCAATCCACAAATTAATCCGACTGCCCCGCTCTCTCCCCATACTCCTGTGTCAATCCCCAAACTCATCCCACTGCCCCGCTCCCTCCCCATAGCCCTGTTTCAATCTCCAAACTAATCCCACTGCCCCGCTCTCTCCCCATAGTTCTGTATCAATCCCCAAATTAATCCCACTGCCCCGCTCTCTCCCCATAGCCCTCTATCAATCGCCAAAGTAATCCCACTGCCCCGCTTTCTCCCCATAGTCCTGTATCAATCCCCAAACTAATCCCACTGCCCCGCTCTCTCCCCATAGCCCTGTATCAATCACCAAACTAATCCCACAGCCCCGCTCTCTCCCCATAGCCCTGTATCAATCGCCAAACTAATCCAACTGCCCCGCTCTCTCCTCATAGTCCTGCATCAATCGACAAACTAATCCCACTGCCCCGCTCTCTCTCCATAGCCCTGTATCAATCGCCAAACTAATTCCACAGCCCCGCTCTCTCCCCATAGCCCTGTATCAATCGCCAAACTAATCCGACTGCCCCGCTCTCTCCCCATAGCCCTGTATCAATCGCCAAACTAATCCGACTGCACCGCTTTCTCCCCACAGTCCTGTATCAATCTCCAAACTAATCCCACTGCCCTGCTCTCTCCCCATAGTCCTGTATCAATCCCCAAACTTATCCCACTGCCCCGCTCTCTCCCCACAGTCCTGTATCAATCCCCAACTAATCCCACTGCCCCGCTCTCTCCCCATAGTCCTGTATCAGTCCCAAACAAGTTCCACTGCCCCGCTCTCTCCCCATATTCCTGTATCAATCTCCAAACGAATCCCACAGTCTCGCTCTCTCCCCATAGTCCTGTATCAATCCCCAAACTAATTCCACTGCCCCGCTCACTCCCCATAGTCCTGTATCAATTCCAAACTAATCCCACTGCCCCGCTCTCTCCCCATAGTCCTGTGTCTATCCCCAAACTAATCCCACTGCCCCGCTCTCTCCCCATAGTCCTGTATCAATCCCCAAACTAATCCCACTGCCTCGCTCTCTCCCCATAGTCCTGTATCAATCCTCAAACTAATGCCACTGCCCCACTCTCTCCCCATAGTCCTGTATCAATCCCCAAACTAATCCCACTGCCATGCTCTCTCCTCATAGTCCTGTATCAATCTCCAAACTAATCCCACTGCCCCGCTCTCTCCCCATAGTCCTGTATCAATCCCCAAACTAATCACACTGCACCGCTCTCTCCCCATAGTCCGGTATCAATCGCAAACTTATCCCACTGCCCCGCTCTCTCCCCATAGTACTGTATCAATCCCCAAACTAATCCCACTGCCCCGCTCTCTCCCCATAATCCTGTATCAATCCCCAACTAATCCCACTGCCCCGCTCTCTCCCCATATTCTTGTATCAATCTCCAAACTAATCCCACTGCCTCGCTCTCTCCCCATAGCCCTGTATCGATCCCCAAACTGATCCCACTGCCCCGCTCTCTCCCCATAGCCCTGTATCAATCCCCAAACTAAACCCACTGCCCCGCTCTCTCCCCATAGTCCGGTATCAATCCCAAACTTATCCCACTGCCCCGCTCTCTCCCCGTAGTTCTGTATCAATCCCCAAACTAATCCCACTGCCCCGCTCTCTCCCCATAGTTCTGCATCAATCCACAAACTAATCCCACTGCCCCGCTCTTTCCCCATAGTCCTGTATCAATCCCCAAACCAATCCCACTGCCCCGCTCTCTCCCCATAGTCCTGCATCAATCTCCAAACTAATCCCACTGCCCCGCTCTCTCCCCATAGTCCTGTATCAATCCCCAAACTAATCCCACTGCCTCGCTCTCTGCCCATAGTCCTGTATCAATCCTCAAACTAATGCCACTGCCCCGCTCTCTCCCCATAGTCCTGTATCAATCCCCAAACTAATCCCACTGCCATGCTCTCTCCTCATAGTCCTGTATCAATCTGCAAACTAATCCCACTGCCCCGCTCTCTCCCCATAGTCCTGTATCAATCCCCAAACTAATCACACTGCACCGCTCTCTCCCCATAGTCCGGTATCAATCGCAAACTTATCCCACTGCCCCGCTCTCTCCCCATAGTACTGTATCAATCCCCAAACTAATCCCACTGCCCCGCTCTCTCCCCATAATCCTGTATCAATCCCCAAACTAATCCCACTGCCATGCTCTCTCCTCATAGTCCTGTATCAATCTGCAAACTAATCCCACTGCCCCGCTCTCTCCCCATAGTCCTGTATCAATCCCCAAACTAATCACACTGCCCTGCTCTCTCCCCATAGTCCTGTATCAATCCCCAAACTTATCCCACTGCCCCGCTCTCTCCCCACAGTCCTGTATCAATCCCCAACTAATCCCACTGCCCCGCTCTCTCCCCATAGTCCTGTATCAGTCCCAAACAAGTTCCACTGCCCCGCTCTCTCCCCATATTCCTGTATCAATCTCCAAACGAATCCCACAGTCTCGCTCTCTCCCCATAGTCCTGTATCAATCCCCAAACTAATTCCACTGCCCCGCTCACTCCCCATAGTCCTGTATCAATTCCAAACTAATCCCACTGCCCCGCTCTCTCCCCATAGTCCTGTGTCTATCCCCAAACTAATCCCACTGCCCCGCTCTCTCCCCATAGTCCTGTATCAATCCCCAAACTAATCCCACTGCCTCGCTCTCTCCCCATAGTCCTGTATCAATCCTCAAACTAATGCCACTGCCCCACTCTCTCCCCATAGTCCTGTATCAATCCCCAAACTAATCCCACTGCCATGCTCTCTCCTCATAGTCCTGTATCAATCTCCAAACTAATCCCACTGCCCCGCTCTCTCCCCATAGTCCTGTATCAATCCCCAAACTAATCACACTGCACCGCTCTCTCCCCATAGTCCGGTATCAATCGCAAACTTATCCCACTGCCCCGCTCTCTCCCCATAGTACTGTATCAATCCCCAAACTAATCCCACTGCCCCGCTCTCTCCCCATAATCCTGTATCAATCCCCAACTAATCCCACTGCCCCGCTCTCTCCCCATATTCTTGTATCAATCTCCAAACTAATCCCACTGCCTCGCTCTCTCCCCATAGCCCTGTATCGATCCCCAAACTGATCCCACTGCCCCGCTCTCTCCCCATAGCCCTGTATCAATCCCCAAACTAAACCCACTGCCCCGCTCTCTCCCCATAGTCCGGTATCAATCCCAAACTTATCCCACTGCCCCGCTCTCTCCCCGTAGTTCTGTATCAATCCCCAAACTAATCCCACTGCCCCGCTCTCTCCCCATAGTTCTGCATCAATCCACAAACTAATCCCACTGCCCCGCTCTTTCCCCATAGTCCTGTATCAATCCCCAAACCAATCCCACTGCCCCGCTCTCTCCCCATAGTCCTGCATCAATCTCCAAACTAATCCCACTGCCCCGCTCTCTCCCCATAGTCCTGTATCAATCCCCAAACTAATCCCACTGCCTCGCTCTCTCCCCATAGTCCTGTATCAATCCTCAAACTAATGCCACTGCCCCGCTCTCTCCCCATAGTCCTGTATCAATCCCCAAACTAATCCCACTGCCATGCTCTCTCCTCATAGTCCTGTATCAATCTGCAAACTAATCCCACTGCCCCGCTCTCTCCCCATAGTCCTGTATCAATCCCCAAACTAATCACACTGCACCGCTCTCTCCCCATAGTCCGGTATCAATCGCAAACTTATCCCACTGCCCCGCTCTCTCCCCATAGTACTGTATCAATCCCCAAACTAATCCCACTGCCCCGCTCTCTCCCCATAATCCTGTATCAATCCCCAACTAATCCCACTGCCCCGCTCTCTCCCCATATTCCTGTCTCAATCTCCAAACTAATCCCACTGCCTCGCTCTCTCCCCATAGCCCTGTATCGATCCCCAAACTGATCCCACTGCCCCGCTCTCTCCCCATAGCCCTGTATCAATCCCCAAACTAAACCCACTGCCCCGCTCTCTCCCCATAGTCCGGTATCAATCCCAAACTTATCCCACTGCCCCGCTCTCTCCCCGTAGTTCTGTATCAATCCCCAAACTAATCCCACTGCCCCGCTCTCTCCCCATAGTTCTGCATCAATCCACAAACTAATCCCACTGCCCCGCTCTTTCCCCATAGTCCTGTATCAATCCCCAAACCAATCCCACTGCCCCGCTCTCTCCCCATAGTCCTGCATCAATCTCCAAACTAATCCCACTGCCCCGCTCTCTCCCCATAGTCCTGTATCAATCCCCAAACTAATCCCACTGCCATGCTCTCTCCTCATAGTCCTGTATCAATCTCCAAACTAATCCCACTGCCCCGCTCTCTCCCCATAGTCCTGTATCAATCCCCAAACTAATCACACTGCACCGCTCTCTCCCCATAGTCCGGTATCAATCGCAAACTTATCCCACTGCCCCGCTCTCTCCCCATAGTACTGTATCAATCCCCAAACTAATCCCACTGCCCCGCTCTCTCCCCATAATCCTGTATCAATCCCCAACTAATCCCACTGCCCCGCTCTCTCCCCATATTCTTGTATCAATCTCCAAACTAATCCCACTGCCTCGCTCTCTCCCCATAGCCCTGTATCGATCCCCAAACTGATCCCACTGCCCCGCTCTCTCCCCATAGCCCTGTATCAATCCCCAAACTAAACCCACTGCCCCGCTCTCTCCCCATAGTCCGGTATCAATCCCAAACTTATCCCACTGCCCCGCTCTCTCCCCGTAGTTCTGTATCAATCCCCAAACTAATCCCACTGCCCCGCTCTCTCCCCATAGTTCTGCATCAATCCACAAACTAATCCCACTGCCCCGCTCTTTCCCCATAGTCCTGTATCAATCCCCAAACCAATCCCACTGCCCCGCTCTCTCCCCATAGTCCTGCATCAATCTCCAAACTAATCCCACTGCCCCGCTCTCTCCCCATAGTCCTGTATCAATCCCCAAACTAATCCCACTGCCTCGCTCTCTCCCCATAGTCCTGTATCAATCCTCAAACTAATGCCACTGCCCCGCTCTCTCCCCATAGTCCTGTATCAATCCCCAAACTAATCCCACTGCCATGCTCTCTCCTCATAGTCCTGTATCAATCTGCAAACTAATCCCACTGCCCCGCTCTCTCCCCATAGTCCTGTATCAATCCCCAAACTAATCACACTGCACCGCTCTCTCCCCATAGTCCGGTATCAATCGCAAACTTATCCCACTGCCCCGCTCTCTCCCCATAGTACTGTATCAATCCCCAAACTAATCCCACTGCCCCGCTCTCTCCCCATAATCCTGTATCAATCCCCAACTAATCCCACTGCCCCGCTCTCTCCCCATATTCCTGTCTCAATCTCCAAACTAATCCCACTGCCTCGCTCTCTCCCCATAGCCCTGTATCGATCCCCAAACTGATCCCACTGCCCCGCTCTCTCCCCATAGCCCTGTATCAATCCCCAAACTAAACCCACTGCCCCGCTCTCTCCCCATAGTCCGGTATCAATCCCAAACTTATCCCACTGCCCCGCTCTCTCCCCGTAGTTCTGTATCAATCCCCAAACTAATCCCACTGCCCCGCTCTCTCCCCATAGTTCTGCATCAATCCACAAACTAATCCCACTGCCCCGCTCTTTCCCCATAGTCCTGTATCAATCCCCAAACCAATCCCACTGCCCCGCTCTCTCCCCATAGTCCTGCATCAATCTCCAAACTAATCCCACTGCCCCGCTCTCTCCCCATAGTTCTGTATCAATCCCCAAATTAATCCCACTGCCCCGCTCTCTCCCCATAGCACTCTATCAATCGCCAAACTAATCGCACTGCCCCGCGCTCTCCCCATAGTCCTGTATCAATCCCCAAACTAATCCCACAGCCCCGCACACTCCCCATAGTCCTGCATCAATCTCCAAACTAATCCCAATGCCACGCTCTTTCCACATAGACCTGTATCAATCCACAAATTAATCCGACTGCCCCGCTCTCTCCCCATATTCCTGTATCAATCTCCAAACGAATCCCACTGCCTTGCTCTCTCCCCATAGTTCCTTATCAATCCCCAAACTAATCCCACTGCCACGCTCTCTCCCCATAGTCCTGTATCAATCCCCAAACTAAACCCACTGCCTCGCTATCTCCCCATAGTCCTGTATCAATCCTCAAAATAATGCCACTGCCCCGCTCTCTCCCCATAGTCCGGTATCAATCCCAAACTTATCCCATTGCCCCGCTCTCTCCCCATAGTCCTGTATCAATCCCCAAACTAATCCCACTGCCCCGCTCTCTCCCCATAGTCCTGTATCAATCCCCAACTAATCCCACTGCCCCGCTCTCTCCCCATAGTACTGTATCAGTCCCAAACGAGTTCCACTGCCCCGCTCTCTCCCCATATTCCTGTATCAATCTCCAAACTAATCCCACTGCCTCGCTCTCTCCCCATAGCCCTGTATCGATCCCCAAACTAATCCCACTGCCCCGCTCTCTCCCCATAGCCCTGATTCAATCCCAAAACTAAACCCACTGCCCCGCTCTCTCCCCATAGTCCGGTATCAATCCCAAACTTATCCCACAGCCCCGCTCTCTCCCCGTAGTCCTGTATCAATCCCTAAACTAATCCCACTGCCCCGCTCTCTCCCCATAGTCCTGCATCAATCCCCAAACTAATCCCACTGCCCGCCCTCTCCCCATAGTCCTGTATCAATCCCCAAACCAATCCCACTACCCCGCTCTCTCCCCATAGTCCTGCATCAATCTCCAAACTAATCCCACTGCCCCGCTCTTTCCCCATAGCCCTGTATCAATCCACAAATTAATCCGACTGCACCGCTCTCTCCCCATACTCCTGTATCAATCCCCAAACTAATCCCACTGACCCGCTCTCTCCCCATAGCCCTGTTTCAATCTCCAAACTAATCCCACTGCCCCGCTCTCTCCCCATCGTCCTGTATCAATCCCCAACTAATCCCACTGCCCCGCTCTCTCCCCATAGTCCTGAATCAATCCGCAAACTAATCCCACTGCCTCGCTCTCTCCCCATATTCCTGTATCAATCCTCAAACTAATGCCACTGCCCCGCTCTCTCCCCATCGTCATGCATCAATCCCCACACTAATCCCACTGCCATGCTCTCTCCCCATAGTCCTGTATCAATCTCCAAACTTATCCCACTGCCCCGCTCTCTCCCCATAGTCATGCATCAATCCCCAAACTAATCCCACTGCCTCGCTCTCTCCCCATCGTCATGTATCAATCCCCAAACTAATCCCACTGCCCCGCTCTCTCCCCATAGTCCTGTATCAATCCCCAACTAATCCCACTGTCCCGCTCTCTCCCCATAGCCCTGTTTCAATCGGCAAACTAATCCCACTGCCCCGCTCTCTCCCCATAGCCCTGTATCAATCGCCAAACTAATCCCACTGCCCCGCTCTCTCCCCATAGCCCTGTATCAATCGGCAAACTAATCCGACTGCCCCGGTCTCTCCCCATAGTCCTGTGTCAATCCCCAAACTAATCCCACTGCCCCGATCTCTCCCCATAGTCCAGTATCAATCCCCAACTAATCCCTCTGACCCGCTCTCTCCCCATAGTCCTGTATCAGTCCCCAAACTAATCCCACTTCCCCGCTCTCTCCCCATAGTCCTGTATCCATCCCCAAACTAATCCCACTGCCCCGCTCTCTCCCCATAGTCCTGTTTCAATCCCCTGCTAATCCCACTGTCCCGCTCTCTCCCCATAGCCCTGTTTCAATCGGCAAACTAATCCCACTGCCCCGCTCTCACCCCATAGCCCTGTATCAATCGCCAAACTAATCCCACTGCCCCGCTCTCTCCCCATAGCCCTGTATCAATCGCCAAACTAATCCGACTGCCCCGGTCTCTCCCCATAGTCCTGTATCAATCCCCAAACGAATCCCACTGCCCCGATCTCTCCCCATAGTCCTGTATCAATCCCCAACTAATCCCTCTGACACGCTCTCTCCCCATAGTCCTGTATCAATTCCCAAACTAATCCCACTGCCCCGCTCTCTCCCCATAGTCCTGTATCAATTCCAAACTAATCCCACTGCCTCGCTCTCTCCCAATAGCCCTGTATCAATCCCCAAACTAATCCCACTTCCCCGCTCCCTCCCCATAGTCCTGTATCCATCCCCAAACTAATCCCACTGCCCCGCTCTCTCCCCATAGTCCTGTTTCAATCCCCAACTAATCCCACTGCCCCGCTCTCTCCCCATAGCCCTGTATCAATCCCAAACTCGTCCCATAGCCCCGATCTCTCCCCATAGCCCTGTATCAATCGGCAAACTAATCCCACTGCCCCGCTCTCTCCCCATAGTCCTGTATCAATCTCCAAACTAATCCCACTGCCCCGCTCTCTCCCCATAGTCCAGCATTCATCCCCAGAGTAATGCCACTGCCCCGCTCTCTGCCCATAGTCCTTTATCAATCCCCAACTCATCCCACTGCCTCGCTCTCTCCCCATAGTCCTGTATCAATCCAAACTAGTTCCACTGCCCCGCTCTCTCCCCATATTCCTGTATCTATCTCCAAACTAATCCCACTGCTTCGCTCTCTCCCCATACTCCTGTATCAATCCCCAAACTAATCCCACTGCCCCGCACTCTCCCCATAGTCCTGTATCAATCGCCAAACTAATCCGAGTGCCCCGCTCTCTCCCCATAGTCCTGTATCAATCTCCAAACTAATCCCACTGCCCCGCTCTCTCCCCATAGTACTGTATCAATCCCCAAACTAATCCTACTGCCCCGCTCTCTCCCCATAGTCCTGTATCAATCCCCAACTAATCCCACTGCCCCGCTCTCTCCCCATAGTCCTGTATCAGTCCCAAACGAGTTCCACTGCCCCGCTCTCTCCCCATATTCCTGTATCAAACTCCAAACGAATCCCACTGCCTCGCTCTCTCCCCATAGACCTGTATCAATCCCCAAACTAATCCCACTGCCCCGCTCACTCCCCATAGTCCTGTATCAATTCCAAACTAATCCCACTGCCTCGCTCTCTCCCCATAGCCCTGTATCAATCCACAAACTAATCCCACTGCCCCGCTCTCTCCCCATAGCCCTGTATCAATCACCAAACTAAACCCACTGCCCCGCTCTCTCCCCATAGTCCGGTATCAATCCCAAACTTATCCGACTGCCCCGGTCTCTCCCCATAGTCCTGTGTCAATCCTCAAACTAATCCCACTGCCCCGCTCTCTCCCCATAGTCCTGTATCAATCCCCAAACTAATCCCACTGCCCCGCTCTCTCCCCATAGTCCTGTATCAATCCCCAAACCAATCCCACTGCCCCGTTCTCTCCCCATAGTCCTGCATCAATCTCCAAACTAATCCCACTGCCCCGCTCTTTCCCCATAGCCCTGTATCAATCCACAAATTAATCCGACTGCCCCGTTCTCTCCCCATACTTCTGTATCAATCCCCCAACTAATTCCACTGCCCCGCTCTCTCCCCATAGTTCTGTATCAATCCCCAAACTAATCCCACTGCCCCGCTCTCTCCCCATAGTCCTGTATCAATCCACAAACTAAGCCCACTGCCTCGCTCTCTCCCCATAATCCTGTATCAATCACCAAACTAATCCCACTGCCCCGCTCTCTCCCCATAGTCGTGTGTCTATCCCCAAACTAATGCCACTGCCCCGCTCTCTCCCCATAGTCCTGTGTCAATCCCCAAACTAATCCCACTGCCATGTTCTCTCCCCATAGTCCTGTGTCAATCTCCAAACTAATCCCACTGCCCCGCTCTCTCCGCATAGTCCTGTATCAATCCCCAAACTAATCCCACTGCCCCGCTCTCTCCCCATTGCCCAGTATCAATCGCCAAACTAATCCCAATGCCCCGCTCTCGCCCCGTAGCCCTGTATCAATCGCAAACTCGGCCCACTGCCCCGATCTCTCCCCATAGCCCTGTATCAATCGCCAAACTAATCCCACTGCCCCGCTCTCTCCCGATAGCCCTGTATCAATCACCAAACTAATCCCACTGCCCCGCTCTCTCCCCATAGCCCTGTATCAATCGCCAAACTAATCCGACTGCCCCGCTCTCTCCCCATAGTCCTGTATCAATCCCCAAACTAATCCCACTGCCCCGCTCTATCCCCATAGTCCTGTGTCAATCTCCAAACTAAACCCACTGCCCCGCTCTCTCCCCATAGTCCTGTATCAATCACCAAACTAATCCCATGCCCCGCTCTCTCCCCATAGTCCTGTATCAATCCACAACTAATCCCACTGCCCCGCTCTCTCCCCATAGTCCTGTATCAGTCCCAAACGAGTTCCACTGCCCCGCTCTCTCCCCATATTCCTGTATCAATCTCCAAACTAATCCCACTGCCTCGATCTCTCCCCATAGTACTGTATCAATCCCCAAACTAATCCCACTGCCCCGCTCTCTCCGCATAGTCCTGTATCAATCCCCAAACTAATCCCACTGCCCCGCTCTCTCCCCATAGTCCTGTATCAATCCCAAACAATCCCACTCCCCCGCTCTCTCCCCATAGTCCTGTATCAATCGCCAAACTAATCCCACTGCCCCGCTGTCTCCCTATCGTCCTGTATCAATCCCCAAACTAATCCCACTGCCCCGCTCTCTCCCCATAGTCCTGTATAAATCCCCAAACTAATCCCACTGCCCCGCTCTCTCCCCATAGTCCTGTATCAATTCCCAAACTAATCCCAATACCCCGCTCTCTCCATAGCCCTGTATCAATCGCCAAAATAATCCCACTGCCCCGCTCTCTCCCCATAGTCCTGTATCAATCCCCAAACTAATTCCACTGCCCCGCTCTCTCCCCATAGTCCTATATCCATCCCCAAACTAATCCCACTGCCCCACTCTCTCCCCATAGTCCTGCATCAATCTCCAAACTAATCCCACTGCCCCGCTGTTTCCCCATAGCCCTGTAGCAATCCACAAATTAATCCGACTGCCCCGCTCGCTTCCCATACTCCTGTATCAATCCCCAAACTAATCCCACTGCTCCGCTCTCTCCCCATAGTCCTGTATCAATCCCCAAACTAATCCCACTGCACCGCTCTCTCCCCATAGTCCTGTATCAATCCACAAACTAAGCCCACTGACTCGCTCTCTCCCCATAGTTCTGTATCAATCCCCAAACTAATCCCACTACCCCGCTCTCTCCCCATAGTCCTGTATCTATCCCCAAACTAATCCCACTGCCCCGCTCCCTCCCCATAGTCCTGTATCAATCCCCAAACTAATCCCACTGCCTCGCTCTCTCCCCGTAGTCCTGTATCAATCCTCAAACTAATGCCACAGCCCCGCTCTCTCCCCATAGTCCTGTATCAATCCCCAAACTAATCCCACTGCCATGCTCTCTCCCCATAGTCCTATATCAATCTCCAAACTAATCCCACTGCCCCGCTCTCTCCCCATAGTGCTGTATCAATCGCCAAACTAATCCCACTGCCCCGCTCTCTCCCCATAGTCCTGTATCAATCCCCAACTAATCCCACTGCCCCGCTCTCTCCCCATAGCCCTGTATCAATCCCAAACTCGTCCCATTGCCCCGATCTCTCCCCATAGCCCTGTATCAATCGCCAAACTAATCCCACTGCCCCACTCTCTCCCCATCGTCCTGCATCAATCCCCAAACTAATCCCACTTCCCCGCTCTCTCCCCATAGTCCTGTATCAATCCCCAAACAAATCCCACTGCCCCGCTCTCTCCCCATAGTCCTGTATCTATCCCCAAACTAATCCCACTGCCCCGCTCCCTCCCCATAGTCCTGTATCAATCCCCAAACTAATCCCACTGCCTCGCTCTCTCCCCATAGCCCTGTATCAATCGCCAAACTAATCCGACTGCCCCGGTCTCTCCCCATAGTCCTGTATCAATCCCCAAACTTATCCCACTGCCCCGAACTCTCTCCATAGTCCTGTATCAATCCCCAACTAATCCCGCTGCCCCGCTCTCTCCCCATAGTACTGTATCAATCCCAAACTAGTTCCACTGCACCGCTCTCTCCCATCTTCCTGTATCAATCTCCAAACTAATCCCACTGCCTCGCTCTCTCCCCATAGTCCTGTATCAATCCCCAAACTAATCCCACTGCCTCGCTCTCTCCCCATAGTCCAGTATCAATTCCAAACTAATCCCACTGCCTCGCTCTCTCCCAATAGCCCTGTATCAATCCCCAAACTAATCCCACTTCCCCGCTCTCTCCCCATAGTCCTGTATCCCTCCCCAAACTAATCCCACTGCCCCGCTCTCTCCCCATAGTCCTGTTTCAATCCCAAACTCGTCCCACTGCCCCGATCTCTCCCCATAGCCCTGTATCAATCGCCAAACTAATCCCACTGCCCCGCTCTCTCCCCATAGTCCTGTATCAATCTCCAAACTAATCCCAGTGCCCCGCTCTCTCCCCATAGTCCTGCATTAATCCCCAAAGTAATGCCACTGCCCCGCTCTCTCCCCATAGTCCTGCATCAATCCCCAACTAATCCCACTGCCTCGCTTTCTCACCATAGTCCTGCACCAATCACAAACTAGTTCCACTGCCCCGCTCTCTCCCCATATTCCTGTATCTATATCCAAACTAATCCCACTGCTTCGCTCTCTCCCCATACTCCTGTATCAATCCCCAAACTAATCTCACTGACCCGCTCTCTCCCCATAGTCCTGTATCAATTCCAAGCTAATCCCACTGCCTCGCTCTCTCCCCATAGCCCTGTATCAATCCACAAATTAATCCCACTGCCCCGCTCTCTCCCCATATTTCTGTATCAATCCCCAAACTAATCCCACTGCCCCGCTCTTCCCCCATAGCGCTGTATCCATTTCCAAACTAATCCCACTGCCCCGCTCACTCCCCATTGTCCTTTATCAATCCCCAAACTAATCCCACTGCCCCGCTCTCTCCCCATCGTCCTGTGTCTATCCCCAAACTAATCGCACTGCCCCGCTCTCTCACCCTAGTCCTGTATCAATCCCCAAACTAATCCCACAGCCCCGCTCTCTCCTCATAGTCCTGTATCCATCCCCAAACTTATCCCACTGCCCCGCTCTCTCCCCATAGTCCTGTTTCAACTCCCGAAAATAATCCCAATGACCCGTTCTCTCCCCATAGTCCTGTATCAATACCCCAAACTAATCCCACCGCCCCACTCTCTCCATAGTCCTGTATCAATCCCCAAACTGATCCCACTGCCCCGCTCTCTCCCCATAGTACTTTTTCAATACCCAAACTAATCCCACTGCCCCGCTCTCTCCCCATTGTCATGCATCAATCCCCAAACTAATCCCACTGCCCCGCTCTCTCTCCTTAGTCCTGTATCAATCCCCAAACTAATCCCACTGCCCCGCTCTCTCCATAGCCCTGTATCAATACCCAAACTATTCCCACTGCCCCGCTCTCTCCCCATAGTCCTGTATCAATCCCCAAACTAACCCCACTGCCCCGCTCTCTCCCCATAGTCCTGTATCAATCTCCAAACTAATCCCACTGGCCCGCTCTCTCCCCTTAGCACTCTATCAATGCACAAATTAATCCGACTGCCCCGCTCTCTTCCCATAGTCCTGCATCAATCCCCAAACGAAACCCACTTACCCGCTCTCTCCCCATAGTCCTGTATCAATTCCAAACTAATCCCACTGCCACGCTCTCTCCCCATAGTTCTGTTTCAATCCCCAAACTAATCCCGCTGTCCCGCTCTCTCCCCATAGTCCGTTATCAATCCCAAACTAATCCCACTGCCCCGCTCTCTCCCCATAGTCCTGTATCAATCCCCAAACTAATCCCACTGCCCCGCTCCCTCCCCATAGTCCTGTATCAATCCCCAAACTAATCCCACTGCCTCGCTCTCTCCCCATAGTCCTGTATCAATCCTCAAACTAATGCCACAGCCCCGCTCTCTCCCCATAGTCCTGTATCAATCCCCAAACTAATCCCACTGCCATGCTCTCTCCCCATAGTCCTATATCAATCTCCAAACTAATCCCACTGCCCCGCTCTCTCCCCATAGTCCTGTATCAATCGCCAAACTAATCCCACTGCCCCGCTCTCTCCCCATAGTCCTGTATCAATCCCCAACTAATCCCACTGCCCCGCTCTCTCCCCATAGCCCTGTATCAATCTCAAACTCGTCCCATTGCCCCGATCTCTCCCCATAGCCCTGTATCAATCGCCAAACTAATCCCACTGCCCCACTCTCTCCCCATCGTCCTGCATCAATCCCCAAACTAATCCCACTTCCCCGCTCTCTCCCCATAGTCCTGTATCAATCCCCAAACTAATCCCACTGCCCCGCTCTCTCCCCATAGTCCTGTATCTATCCCCAAACTAATCCCACTGCCCGCTCCCTCCCCATAGTCCTGTATCAATCCCCAAACTAATCCCACTGCCTCGCTCTCTCCCCATAGCCCTGTATCAATCGCCAAACTAATCCGACTGCCCCGGTCTCTCCCCATAGTCCTGTATCAATCCCCAAACTTATCCCACTGCCCCGATCTCTCTCCATAGTCCTGTATCAATCCCCAACTAATCCCGCTGCCCCGCTCTCTCCCCATAGTACTGTATCAATCCCAAACTAGTTCCACTGCACCGCTCTCTCCCCATATTCCTGTATCAATCTCCAAACTAATCCCACTGCCTCGCTCTCTCCCCATAGTCCTGTATCAATCCCCAAACTAATCCCACTGCCCCGCTCTCTCCCCATAGTCCTGTATCAATTCCAAACTAATCCCACTGCCTCGCTCTCTCCCAATAGCCCTGTATCAATCCCCAAACTAAACCCACTTCCCCGCTCTCTCCCCATAGTCCTGTATCCCTCCCCAAACTAATCCGACTGCCCCGCTCTCTCCCCATAGTCCTGTTTCAATCCCAAACTCGTCCCACTGCCCCGATCTCTCCCCATAGCCCTGTATCAATCGCCAAACTAATCCCACTGCCCCGCTCTCTCCACATAGTCCTGTATCAATCTCCAAACTAATCCCAGTGCCCCGCTCTCTCCCCATAGTCCTGCATTAATCCCCAAAGTAATGCCACTGCCCCGCTCTCTCCCCATAGTCCTGCATCAATCCCCAACTAATCCCACTGCCTCGCTTTCTCCCCATAGTCCTGCACCAATCCCAAACTAGTTCCACTGCCCCGCTCTCTCCCCATATTCCTGTATCTATATCCAAACTAATCCCACTGCCCCGCTCTCTCCCCATCGTCCTGTGTCTATCCCCAAACTAATCGCACAGCCCCGCTCTCTCACCATAGTCCTGTATCAATCCCCAAACTAATCCCACAGCCCCGCTCTCTCCTCATAGTCCTGTATCCATCCCCAAACTTATCCCACTGCCCCGCTCTCTACCCATAGTCCTGTATCAACTCCCGAAAATAATCCCACTGCCCCGTTCTCTCCCCATAGTCCTGTACCAATACCCCAAACTAATCCCACCGCCTCACTCTCTCCCCATAGTCCTGTATCAATCCCCAAACTGATCCCACTGCCCCGCTCTCTCCCCATAGTACTTTTTCAATACCCAAACTAATCCCACTGCCCCGCTCTCTCCCCATTGTCATGCATCAATCCCCAAACTAATCCCACTGCCCCGCTCTCTCTCCTTAGTCCTGTATCAATACCCAAACTATTCCCACTGCCCCGCTCTCTCCCCATAGTCCTGTATCAATCCCCAAACTAACCCCACTGCCCCGCTCTCTCCCCATAGTCCTGTATCAATCTCCAAACTAATCCCACTGGCCCGCTCTCTCCCCTTAGCACTCTATCAATGCACAAATTAATCCGACTGCCCCGCTCTCTTCCCATAGTCCTGCATCAATCCCCAAACTATACCCACTTACCCGCTCTCTCCCCATAGTCCTGTATCAATTCCAAACTAATCCCACTGCCACGCTCTCTCCCCATAGTTCTGTTTCAATCCCCAAACTAATCCCGCTGCCCTGCTCTATCCCCATAGTCCGTTATCAATCCCAAACTAATCCCACTGCCCCGCTCTCTCCCCATAGTCCTGTATCAATCCCCAAACTAATCCCACTGCCCCGCTCTCTCCCCATTGCCCTGTATCAATCGCCAAACTAATCCCAATGCCACGCTCTCTCCCCATAGCCCTGTATCAATCGCAAACTCGTCCCACTGCCCCGATCTCTCCCCATAGCCCTGTATCAATCGCCAAACTAATTCCACTGCCCCGCTCTCTCCCGATAGCCCTGTATCAATCGCCAAACTAATCCCACTGCCCCGCTCTCTCCCCATTGCCCTGTATCAATCGCCAAACTAATCCAACTGCCCCGCTCTCTCCCCATAGTCCTGTATCAATCCCCAAACTAATCCCACTGCCCCGCTCTCTCCCCATAGTCCTGTATCAATCGCCAAACTAATCCCACTGCCCCGCTCTCTCCCCATAGTCCTGTATCAATCCCCAACTAATCCCACTGCCCCGCTCTCTCCCCATAGCCCTGTATCAATCCCAAACTCGTCCCATTGCCCCGATCTCTCCCCATAGCCCTGTATCAATCGCCAAACTAATCCCACTGCCCCACTCTCTCCCCATCGTCATGCATCAATCCCCAAACTAATCCCACTTCCCCGCTCTCTCCCCATAGTCCTGTATCAATCCCCAAACTAATCCCACTGCCCCGCTCTCTCCCCATAGTCCTGTATCTATCCCCAAACTAATCCCACTGCCCCGCTCCCTCCCCATAGTGCTGTATCAATCCCCAAACTTATCCCACTGCCTCGCTCTCTCCCCATAGCCCTGTATCAATCGCCAAACTAATCCGACTGCCCCGGTCTCTCCCCATAGTCCTGTATCAATCCCCAAACTTATCCCACTGCCCCGATCTCTCTCCATAGTCCTGTATCAATCCCCAACTAATCCCGCTGCCCCGCTCTCTCCCCATAGTACTGTATCAATCCCAAACTAGTTCCACTGCACCGCTCTCTCCCCATATTCCTGTATCAATCTCCAAACTAATCCCACTGCCTCGCTCTCTCCCCATAGTCCTGTATCAATCCCCAAACTAATCCCACTGCCCCGCTCTCTCCCCATAGTCCTGTATCAATTCCAAACTAATCCCACTGCCTCGCTCTCTCCCAATAGCCCTGTATCAATCCCCAAACTAATCCCACTTCCCCGCTCTCTCCCCATAGTCCTGTATCCCTCCCCAAACTAATCCCATTGCCCCGCTCTCTCCCCATAGTTCTGTTTCAATCCCAAACTCGTCCCACTGCCCCGATCACTCCCCATAGCCCTGTATCAATCGCCAAACTAATCCCATTGCCCCGCTCTCTCCCCATAGTCCTGTATCAATCTCCAAACTAATCCCAGTGCCCCGCTCTCTCCCCATAGTCCTGCATTAATCCCCAAAGTAATGCCACTGCCCCGCTCTCTCCCCATAGTCCTGCATCAATCCCCAACTAATCCCACTGCCTCGCTTTCTCCCCATAGTCCTGCACCAATCCCAAACTAGTTCCACTGCCCCGCTCTCTCCCCATATTCCTGTATCTATATCCAAACTAATCCCACTGCTTCGCTCTCTCCCCATACTCCTGTATCAATCCGCAAACTAATCTCACTGACCCGCTCTCTCCCCATAGTCCTGTATCAATTCCAAGCTAATCCCACTGCCTCGCTCTCTCCCCATAGCCCTGTATCAATCCACAAATTAATCCCACTGCCCCGCTCTCTCCCCATATTCCTGTATCAATCCCCAAACTAATCCCAATTCTCCGCTCTCCCCCCATAGCGCTGTATCCATTTCCAAACTAATCCCGCTGCCCCGCTCACTCCCCATTGTCCTGTATCAATCGCCTAACTAATCCCACTGCCCCGCTCTCTCCCCATCGTCCTGTCTCTATCCCCAAACTAATCGCACTGCCCCGCTCTCTCACCATAGTCCTGTATCAATCCCCAAACTAATCCCACAGCCCCGCTCTCTCCTCATAGTCCTGTATCCATCCCCAAACTTATCCCACTGCCCCGCTCTCTCCCCATAGTCCTGTATCAACTCCCGAAAATAATCCCACTGCCCCGTTCTCTCCCCATAGTCCTGTATCAATACCCCAAACTAATCCCACCGCCCCACTCACTCCCCATAGTCCTGTATCAATCCCCAAACTGATCCCACTGCCCCGCTCTCTCCCCATAGTACTTTTTCAATACCCAAACTAATCCCACTGCCCCGCTCTCTCCCCATTGTCATGCATCAATCCCCAAACTAATCCCACTGCCCCGCTCTCTCTCCTTAGTCCTGTATCAATCCCCAAACTAATCCCACTGCCCCGCTCTCTCCATAGCCCTGTATCAATACCCAAACTATTCCCACTGCCCCGCTCTCTCCCCATAGTCCTGTATCAATCCCCAAACTAACCCCACTGCCCCGCTCTCTCCCCATAGTCCTGAATCAATCTCCAAACTAATCCCACTGGCCCGCTCTCTCCCCATAGTCCTGTATCAATTCCAAACTAATCCGACTGCCCCGCTCTCTTCCCATAGTCCTGCATCAATCCCCAAACTATACCCACTTACCCGCTCTCTCCCCATAGTCCTGTATCAATTCCAAACTAATCCCACTGCCACGCTCTCTCCCCATAGTTCTGTTTCAATCCCCAAACTAATCCCGCTGCCCCGCTCTCTCCCCATAGTCCGTTATCAATCCCAAACTAATCCCACTGCCCCGCTCTCTCCCCATAGTCCTGTATCAATCCCCAAACTAATCCCACTGCCCCGCTCTCTCCCCATTGCCCTGTATCAATCGCCAAACTAATCCCAATGCCCCGCTCTCTCCCCATATCCCTGTATCAATCGCAAACTCGTCCCACTGCCCCGATCTCTCCCCATAGCCCTGTATCAATCGCCAAACCAATCCCACTGCCCCGCTCTCTCCCGATAGCCCTGTATCAATCGCCAAACTAATCCGACTGCCCCGCTCTCTCCCCATAGTCCTGTATCAATCTCCAAACTAAACCCACTGCCCCGCTTTCTCCCCATTGCCCTGTATCAATCGCCAAACTAATCCCAATGCCCCGCTCTCTCCCCATAGCCCTGTATCAATCCCAAACTCGTCCCATTGCCCTGATCTCTCCCCATAGCCCTGTATCAATCGCCAAACTAATCCCACTGCCCCACTCTCTCCCCATCGTCCTGCATCAATCCCCAAACTAATCCCACTTCCCCGCTCTCTCCCCATAGTCCTGTATCAATCCCCAAACTAATCCCACTGCCCCGCTCTCTCCCCATAGTCCTGTATCTATCCCCAAACTAATCCCACTGCCCCGCTCCCTCCCCATAGTCCTGTATCAATCCCCAAACTAATCCCACTGCCTCGCTCTCTCCCCATAGCCCTGTATCAATCGCCAAACTAATCCGACTGCCCCGGTCTCTCCCCATAGTCCTGTATCAATCCCCAAACTTATCCCACTGCCCCGATCTCTCTCCATAGTCCTGTATCAATCCCCAACTAATCCCGCTGCCCCGCTCTCTCCCCATAGTACTGTATCAATCCCAAACTAGTTCCACTGCACCGCTCTCTCCCATCTTCCTGTATCAATCTCCAAACTAATCCCACTGCCTCGCTCTCTCCCCATAGTCCTGTATCAATCCCCAAACTAATCCCACTGCCTCGCTCTCTCCCCATAGTCCAGTATCAATTCCAAACTAATCCCACTGCCTCGCTCTCTCCCAATAGCCCTGTATCAATCCCCAAACTAATCCCACATCCCCGCTCTCTCCCCATAGTCCTGTATCCCTCCCCAAACTAATCCCACTGCCCCGCTCTCTCCCCATAGTCCTGTTTCAATCCCAAACTCGTCCCACTGCCCCGATCTCTCCCCATAGCCCTGTATCAATCGCCAAACTAATCCCACTGCCCCGCTCTCTCCCCATAGTCCTGTATCAATCTCCAAACTAATCCCAGTGCCCCGCTCTCTCCCCATAGTCCTGCATTAATCCCCAAAGTAATGCCACTGCCCCGCTCTCTCCCCATAGTCCTGCATCAATCCCCAACTAATCCCACTGCCTCGCTTTCTCACCATAGTCCTGCACCAATCACAAACTAGTTCCACTGCCCCGCTCTCTCCCCATATTCCTGTATCTATATCCAAACTAATCCCACTGCTTCGCTCTCTCCCCATACTCCTGTATCAATCCCCAAACTAATCTCACTGACCCGCTCTCTCCCCATAGTCCTGTATCAATTCCAAGCTAATCCCACTGCCTCGCTCTCTCCCCATAGCCCTGTATCAATCCACAAATTAATCCCACTGCCCCGCTCTCTCCCCATATTTCTGTATCAATCCCCAAACTAATCCCACTGCCCCGCTCTTCCCCCATAGCGCTGTATCCATTTCCAAACTAATCCCACTGCCCCGCTCACTCCCCATTGTCCTTTATCAATCCCCAAACTAATCCCACTGCCCCGCTCTCTCCCCATCGTCCTGTGTCTATCCCCAAACTAATCGCACTGCCCCGCTCTCTCACCCTAGTCCTGTATCAATCCCCAAACTAATCCCACAGCCCCGCTCTCTCCTCATAGTCCTGTATCCATCCCCAAACTTATCCCACTGCCCCGCTCTCTCCCCATAGTCCTGTTTCAACTCCCGAAAATAATCCCAATGACCCGTTCTCTCCCCATAGTCCTGTATCAATACCCCAAACTAATCCCACCGCCCCACTCTCTCCATAGTCCTGTATCAATCCCCAAACTGATCCCACTGCCCCGCTCTCTCCCCATAGTACTTTTTCAATACCCAAACTAATCCCACTGCCCCGCTCTCTCCCCATTGTCATGCATCAATCCCCAAACTAATCCCACTGCCCCGCTCTCTCTCCTTAGTCCTGTATCAATCCCCAAACTAATCCCACTGCCCCGCTCTCTCCATAGCCCTGTATCAATACCCAAACTATTCCCACTGCCCCGCTCTCTCCCCATAGTCCTGTATCAATCCCCAAACTAACCCCACTGCCCCGCTCTCTCCCCATAGTCCTGTATAAATCTCCAAACTAATCCCACTGGCCCGCTCTCTCCCCTTAGCACTCTATCAATGCACAAATTAATCCGACTGCCCCGCTCTCTTCCCATAGTCCTGCATCAATCCCCAAACGAAACCCACTTACCCGCTCTCTCCCCATAGTCCTGTATCAATTCCAAACTAATCCCACTGCCACGCTCTCTCCCCATAGTTCTGTTTCAATCCCCAAACTAATCCCGCTGTCCCGCTCTCTCCCCATAGTCCGTTATCAATCCCAAACTAATCCCACTGCCCCGCTCTCTCCCCATAGTCCTTTATCAATCCCCAAACTAATCCCACTGCCCCGCTCCCTCCCCATAGTCCTGTATCAATCCCCAAACTAATCCCACTGCCTCGCTCTCTCCCCATAGTCCTGTATCAATCCTCAAACTAATGCCACAGCCCCGCTCTCTCCCCATAGTCCTGTATCAATCCCCAAACTAATCCCACTGCCATGCTCTCTCCCCATAGTCCTATATCAATCTCCAAACTAATCCCACTGCCCCGCTCTCTCCCCATAGTCCTGTATCAATCGCCAAACTAATCCCACTGCCCCGCTCTCTCCCCATAGTCCTGTATCAATCCCCAACTAATCCCACTGCCCCGCTCTCTCCCCATAGCCCTGTATCAATCTCAAACTCGTCCCATTGCCCCGATCTCTCCCCATAGCCCTGTATCAATCGCCAAACTAATCCCACTGCCTCGCTCTCTCCCCATAGCCCTGTATCAATCGCCAAACTAATCCGACTGCCCCGCTCTCTCCCCATAGTCCTTTATCAATCCCCAAACTAATCCCACTGCCCCGCTCCCTCCCCATAGTCCTGTATCAATCCCCAAACTAATCCCACTGCCTCGCTCTCTCCCCATAGTCCTGTATCAATCCTCAAACTAATGCCACAGCCCCGCTCTCTCCCCATAGTCCTGTATCAATCCCCAAACTAATCCCACTGCCATGCTCTCTCCCCATAGTCCTATATCAATCTCCAAACTAATCCCACTGCCCCGCTCTCTCCCCATAGTCCTGTATCAATCGCCAAACTAATCCCACTTCCCCGCTCTCTCCCCATAGTCCTGTATCAATCCCCAAACTAATCCCACTGCCCCGCTCTCTCCCCATAGTCCTGTATCTATCCCCAAACTAATCCCACTGCCCGCTCCCTCCCCATAGTCCTGTATCAATCCCCAAACTAATCCCACTGCCTCGCTCTCTCCCCATAGCCCTGTATCAATCGCCAAACTAATCCGACTGCCCCGGTCTCTCCCCATAGTCCTGTATCAATCCCCAAACTTATCCCACTGCCCCGATCTCTCTCCATAGTCCTGTATCAATCCCCAACTAATCCCGCTGCCCCGCTCTCTCCCCATAGTACTGTATCAATCCCAAACTAGTTCCACTGCACCGCTCTCTCCCCATATTCCTGTATCAATCTCCAAACTAATCCCACTGCCTCGCTCTCTCCCCATAGTCCTGTATCAATCCCCAAACTAATCCCACTGCCCCGCTCTCTCCCCATAGTCCTGTATCAATTCCAAACTAATCCCACTGCCTCGCTCTCTCCCAATAGCCCTGTATCAATCCCCAAACTAAACCCACTTCCCCGCTCTCTCCCCATAGTCCTGTATCCCTCCCCAAACTAATCCGACTGCCCCGCTCTCTCCCCATAGTCCTGTTTCAATCCCAAACTCGTCCCACTGCCCCGATCTCTCCCCATAGCCCTGTATCAATCGCCAAACTAATCCCACTGCCCCGCTCTCTCCACATAGTCCTGTATCAATCTCCAAACTAATCCCAGTGCCCCGCTCTCTCCCCATAGTCCTGCATTAATCCCCAAAGTAATGCCACTGCCCCGCTCTCTCCCCATAGTCCTGCATCAATCCCCAACTAATCCCACTGCCTCGCTTTCTCCCCATAGTCCTGCACCAATCCCAAACTAGTTCCACTGCCCCGCTCTCTCCCCATATTCCTGTATCTATATCCAAACTAATCCCACTGCCCCGCTCTCTCCCCATCGTCCTGTGTCTATCCCCAAACTTATCCCACTGCCCCGCTCTCTACCCATAGTCCTGTATCAACTCCCGAAAATAATCCCACTGCCCCGTTCTCTCCCCATAGTCCTGTACCAATACCCCAAACTAATCCCACCGCCTCACTCTCTCCCCATAGTCCTGTATCAATCCCCAAACTGATCCCACTGCCCCGCTCTCTCCCCATAGTACTTTTTCAATACCCAAACTAATCCCACTGCCCCGCTCTCTCCCCATTGTCATGCATCAATCCCCAAACTAATCCCACTGCCCCGCTCTCTCTCCTTAGTCCTGTATCAATACCCAAACTATTCCCACTGCCCCGCTCTCTCCCCATAGTCCTGTATCAATCCCCAAACTAACCCCACTGCCCCGCTCTCTCCCCATAGTCCTGTATCAATCTCCAAACTAATCCCACTGGCCCGCTCTCTCCCCTTAGCACTCTATCAATGCACAAATTAATCCGACTGCCCCGCTCTCTTCCCATAGTCCTGCATCAATCCCCAAACTATACCCACTTACCCGCTCTCTCCCCATAGTCCTGTATCAATTCCAAACTAATCCCACTGCCACGCTCTCTCCCCATAGTTCTGTTTCAATCCCCAAACTAATCCCGCTGCCCCGCTCTATCCCCATAGTCCGTTATCAATCCCAAACTAATCCCACTGCCCCGCTCTCTCCCCATAGTCCTGTATCAATCCCCAAACTAATCCCACTGCCCCGCTCTCTCCCCATTGCCCTGTATCAATCGCCAAACTAATCCCAATGCCACGCTCTCTCCCCATAGCCCTGTATCAATCGCAAACTCGTCCCACTGCCCCGATCTCTCCCCATAGCCCTGTATCAATCGCCAAACTAATCCCACTGCCCCGCTCTCTCCCGATAGCCCTGTATCAATCGCCAAACTAATCCCACTGCCCCGCTCTCTCCCCATTGCCCTGTATCAATCGCCAAACTAATCCAACTGCCCCGCTCTCTCCCCATAGTCCTGTATCAATCCCCAAACTAATCCCACTGCCCCGCTCTCTCCCCATAGTCCTGTATCAATCGCCAAACTAATCCCACTGCCCAGCTCTCTCCCCATAGTCCTGTATCAATCCCCAACTAATCCCACTGCCCCGCTCTCTCCCCATAGCCCTGTATCAATCCCAAACTCGTCCCATTGCCCCGATCTCTCCCCATAGCCCTGTATCAATCGCCAAACTAATCCCACTGCCCCACTCTCTCCCCATCGTCATGCATCAATCCCCAAACTAATCCCACTTCCCCGCTCTCTCCCCATAGTCCTGTATCAATCCCCAAACTAATCCCACTGCCCCGCTCTCTCCCCATAGTCCTGTATCTATCCCCAAACTAATCCCACTGCCCCGCTCCCTCCCCATAGTGCTGTATCAATCCCCAAACTAATCCCACTGCCTCGCTCTCTCCCCATAGCCCTGTATCAATCGCCAAACTAATCCGACTGCCCCGGTCTCTCCCCATAGTCCTGTATCAATCCCCAAACTTTTCCCACTGCCCCGATCTCTCTCCATAGTCCTGTATCAATCCCCAACTAATCCCGCTGCCCCGCTCTCTCCCCATAGTACTGTATCAATCCCAAACTAGTTCCACTGCACCGCTCTCTCCCCATATTCCTGTATCAATCTCCAAACTAATCCCACTGCCTCGCTCTCTCCCCATAGTCCTGTATCAATCCCCAAACTAATCCCACTGCCCCGCTCTCTCCCCATAGTCCTGTATCAATTCCAAACTAATCCCACTGCCTCGCTCTCTCCCAATAGCCCTGTATCAATCCCCAAACTAATCCCACTTCCCCGCTCTCTCCCCATAGTCCTGTATCCCTCCCCAAACTAATCCCATTGCCCCGCTCTCTCCCCATAGTTCTGTTTCAATCCCAAACTCGTCCCACTGCCCCGATCACTCCCCATAGCCCTGTATCAATCGCCAAACTAATCCCATTGCCCCGCTCTCTCCCCATAGTCCTGTATCAATCTCCAAACTAATCCCAGTGCCCCGCTCTCTCCCCATAGTCCTGCATTAATCCCCAAAGTAATGCCACTGCCCCGCTCTCTCCCCATAGTCCTGCATCAATCCCCAACTAATCCCACTGCCTCGCTTTCTCCCCATAGTCCTGCACCAATCCCAAACTAGTTCCACTGCCCCGCTCTCTCCCCATATTCCTGTATCTATATCCAAACTAATCCCACTGCTTCGCTCTCTCCCCATACTCCTGTATCAATCCCCAAACTAATCTCACTGACCCGCTCTCTCCCCATAGTCCTGTATCAATTCCAAGCTAATCCCACTGCCTCGCTCTCTCCCCATAGCCCTGTATCAATCCACAAATTAATCCCACTGCCCCGCTCTCTCCCCATATTCCTGTATCAATCCCCAAACTAATCCCAATTCTCCGCTCTCCCCCCATAGCGCTGTATCCATTTCCAAACTAATCCCGCTGCCCCGCTCACTCCCCATTGTCCTGTATCAATCGCCTAACTAATCCCACTGCCCCGCTCTCTCCCCATCGTCCTGTCTCTATCCCCAAACTAATCGCACTGCCCCGCTCTCTCACCATAGTCCTGTATCAATCCCCAAACTAATCCCACAGCCCCGCTCTCTCCTCATAGTCCTGTATCCATCCCCAAACTTATCCCACTGCCCCGCTCTCTCCCCATAGTCCTGTATCAACTCCCGAAAATAATCCCACTGCCCCGTTCTCTCCCCATAGTCCTGTATCAATACCCCAAACTAATCCCACCGCCCCACTCACTCCCCATAGTCCTGTATCAATCCCCAAACTGATCCCACTGCCCCGCTCTCTCCCCATAGTACTTTTTCAATACCCAAACTAATCCCACTGCCCCGCTCTCTCCCCATTGTCATGCATCAATCCCCAAACTAATCCCACTGCCCCGCTCTCTCTCCTTAGTCCTGTATCAATCCCCAAACTAATCCCACTGCCCCGCTCTCTCCATAGCCCTGTATCAATACCCAAACTATTCCCACTGCCCCGCTCTCTCCCCATAGTCCTGTATCAATCCCCAAACTAACCCCACTGCCCCGCTCTCTCCCCATAGTCCTGAATCAATCTCCAAACTAATCCCACTGGCCCGCTCTCTCCCCATAGTCCTGTATCAATTCCAAACTAATCCGACTGCCCCGCTCTCTTCCCATAGTCCTGCATCAATCCCCAAACTATACCCACTTACCCGCTCTCTCCCCATAGTTCTGTTTCAATCCCCAAACTAATCCCGCTGCCCCGCTCTCTCCCCATAGTCCGTTATCAATCCCAAACTAATCCCACTGCCCCGCTCTCTCCCCATAGTCCTGTATCAATCCTCAAACTAATCCCACTGCCCCGCTCTCTCCCCATTGCCCTGTATCAATCGCCAAACTAATCCCAATGCCCCGCTCTCTCCCCATAGCCCTGTATCAATCGCAAACTCGTCCCACTGCCCCGATCTCTCCCCATAGCCCTGTATCAATCGCCAAACCAATCCCACTGCCCCGCTCTCTCCCGATAGCCCTGTATCAATCGCCAAACTAATCCCACTGCCCCGCTCTCTCCCCATAGCCCTGTATCAATCGCCAAACTAATCCGACTGCCCCGCTCTCTCCCCATAGTCCTGTATCAATCTCCAAACTAAACCCACTGCCCCGCTTTCTCCCCATAGTCCTGTATCAATCCCCAAACTAACCCCACTGCCTCGCTCTCTCCCCATAGTCCTGTATCAATCTCCAAACTAAACCCACTGCCCCGCTTTCTCCCCATAGTCCTGTATCAATCCCCAAACTAACCCCACTGCCCCGCTTTCTCCCCATAGTCCTGTATCAATCCACAACTAATCCCACTGCCCCGCTCTCTCCCCATTGTCCTGTATCAGTCCCAAACGAGTTCCACTGCCCCGCTCTCTCCCCATAGTCCTGTATCAATTCCAAGCTAATCCCACTGCCTCGCTCTCTCCCCATAGCCCTGTATCAATCCACAAATTGATCCCACTGTCCCGCTCTCTCCCCATATTCCTGTATCAATCCCCAAACTAATCCCAATTCTCCGCTCTCCCCCCATAGCGCTGTATCCATTTCCAAACTAATCCCACTGCCCCGCTCACTCCCCATTGACCTGTATCAATCGCCTAACTAATCCCACTGCCCCGCTCTCTCCCCATCGTCCTGTGTCTATCCCCAAACTAATCGCACTGCCCCGCTCTCTCACCATAGTCCTGTATCAATCCCCAAACTAATCCCACAGCCCCGCTCTCTCCTCATAGTCCTGTATCCATCCCCAAACTTATCCCACTGCCCCGCTCTCTCCCCATAGTCCTATATCAACTCCCGCAAATAATCCCACTGCCCCGTTCTCTCCCCATAGTCCTGTATCAATACCCCAAACTAATCCCACCGCCCCACTCTCTCCCCATAGTCCTGTATCAATCCCCAAACTGATCCCACTGCCCCGCTCTTTCCCCATAGTACTTTTTCAATACCCAAACTAATCCCACTGCCCCGCTCTCTCCCCATTGTCATGCATCAATCCCCAAACTAATCCCACTACCCCGCTCTCTCTCCTTAGTCCTGTATCAATCCCCAAACTAATCCCACTGCCCCGCTCTCTCCATAGCCCTGTATCAATACCCAAACTATTCCCACTGCCCCGCTCTCTCCCCATAGTCCTGTATCAATCCCCAAACTAACCCCACTGCCCCGCTCTCTCCCCATAGTCCTGTATCGATCTCCAAACTAATCCCACTGGCCCGCTCTCTCCCCATAGTCCTGTATCAATTCCAAACTAATCCGACTGCCCCGCTCTCTTCCCATAGTCCTGCATCAATCCCCAAACTATACCCACTTACCCGCTCTCTCCCCATAGTCCTGTATCAATTCCAAACTAATCCCACTGCCACGCTCTCTCCCCATAGTTCTGTTTCAATCCCCAAACTAATCCCGCTGCCCCGCTCTCTCCCCATAGTCCGTTATCAATCCCAAACTAATCCCACTGCCCCGCTCTCTCCCCATAGTCCTGTATCAATCCCCAAACTAATCCCACTGCCCCGCTCTCTCCCCATTGCCCTGTATCAATCGCCAAACTAATCCCAATGCCCCGCTCTCTCCCCATATCCCTGTATCAATCGCAAACTCGTCCCACTGCCCCGATCTCTCCCCATAGCCCTGTATCAATCGCCAAACCAATCCCACTGCCCCGCTCTCTCCCGATAGCCCTGTATCAATCGACAAACTAATCCCACTTCCCCGCTCTCTCCCCAAAGTCCTGTATCAATCCCCAAACTAATCCCACTGCCATGCTCTCTCCTCATAGTCCTGTATCAATCTCCAAACTAATCTCACTGCCCCGCTCTCTCCCCATGGTCCTGTATCAATCCCCAAACTAATCCCACTGCACCGCTCTCTCCCCATAGTCCGGTATCAATCCCAAACTTATCCCATTGCCCCGCTCTCTCCCCATAGTCCTGTATCAATCCCCAACCTAATCCCACTGCCCCGCTCTCTCCCCATTGTCCTGTATCAATCCCCAACTAATCCCACTGCCCCGCTCTCTCCCCATAGTCCTGTATCAGTCCCAAACGAGTTCCACTGCCCCGCTCTCTCCCCATATTCCTGTATCAATCTCCAAACTAATCCCACTGCCTCGCTCTCTCCCCATAGCCCTGTATCGATCCCCAAACTAATCCCACTGCCCCGCTCTCTCCCCATAGCCCTGTATCAATCCCCAAACTAAACCCACTGCCCCGCTCTCTCCCCATAGTCCGGTATCAATCCCAAACTTATCCCACAGCCCCGCTCTCTCCCCGTAGTCCTGTATCAATCCCCAAACTAATCCCACTGCCCCGCTCTCTCCCCATAGTCCTGCATCAATCCCCAAACTAATCCCACTGCCCGCCCTCTCCCCATAGTCCTGTATCAATCCCCAAACCAATCCCACTACCCCGCTCTCTCCCCATAGTCCTGCATCAATCTCCAAACTAATCCCACTGCCCCGCTCTTTCCCCATAGCCCTGTATCAATCCACAAATTAATCCGACTGCACCGCTCTCTCCCCATACTCCTGTATCAATCCCCAAACTAATCCCACTGCCCCGCTCTCTCCCCATAGTCCTGTATCAATCCCAAAACTAATCCCACTGCCCCGCTCTCTCCCCATAGTACTGTATCAATCCCCAAACCAATCCCACTGCCCCGTTCTCTCCCCATAGCCCTGTATCAATCTCCAAACTAATCCCACTGCCCCGCTCTCTCCCCATAGTCCTGTATCAATCCCCAAACTAATCCCACAGCCCCGCTCTCTCCCCATAGTCCTGTATCAATCCCCAACTAATCCCACTGCCCCGCTCTCTCCCCATAGTCCTGTATCAGTCCCAAACGAGTTCCACTGCCCCGCTCTCTCCCCATATTCCTGTATCAATCTCCAAACGAATCCCACTGCCTCGCTCTCTCCCCATAGTTCTTTATCAATCCCCAAACTAATCCCACTGCCTCCCTATCTCCCCATAGTCCTGTATCAATTCCAAACTAATCCCACTGCCTCGCTCTCACCCCATACCCCTGTATCAATCCCCAAACTAAACCCAATGCCCCGCTCTCTCCCCATAGTCCGGTATCAATCCCAAACTTATCCCACTGCCCCGCTCTCTGCCCATAGTCCTGTATCAATTCCTAACTAATCCCACTGCCCCGCTCACTCCCCATAGCCCTGTATCAATCCCCAAACTAAACCCAATGCCCCGCTCTCTCCACATAGTCCGGTATCAATCCCAAACTTATCCCACTGCCCCGCTCTCTCCCCATAGTCCTGTATCAATCCCCAAACTAATCCCACTGCCCCGCTCTCTCCCCATAGCCCTGTTTCATTCGCCAAACTAATCCGACTGCCACGCTCTCTCCCCATAGCCCTGCATCAATCGCCAAACTAATCCCACAGCCCCGCTCTCTCCCCATAGCCCTGTTTCAATCGCCAAACTAATCCGACTGCCACGCTCTCTCCCCATAGTCCTGCATCAATCGCCAAACTAATGCGACTGCCCCGCTCTCTCCCCATAGCCCTGTATCAATCGCCAAACTAATCCGACTGCCCCGCTCTCTCCCCATTGTCCTGTATCAATCTCCAAACTAATCCCACTGCCCCGCTCTCTCCCCATAGTCCTGTATCAATCCCCAAACTTATCCCACTGACCCGCTCTCTCCCCATCGTCCTGTATCAATCCCCAACTAATCCCACTGCCCCGCTCTCTCCCCATAGTCCGGAATCAATCCCCAAACTAATCCCACTGCCTCGCTCTCTCCCCATATTCCTGTATCAATCCTCAAACTAATGCCACTGCCCCGCTCTCTCCCCATAGTCATGCATCAATCCCCAAACT
Organism: Pristiophorus japonicus; assembly: GCF_044704955.1. Lineage (NCBI taxonomy): Eukaryota > Metazoa > Chordata > Chondrichthyes > Pristiophoridae > Pristiophorus > Pristiophorus japonicus. The sequence continues at coordinate 182,524 of NW_027252746.1, forward strand.
AATCCCACTGCCATGCTCTCTCCCCATAATCCTGTATCAATCTCCAAACTTATCCCACTGCCCCGCTCTCTCCCCATAGTCATGCATCAATCCCCAAACTAATCCCACTGCCTCGCTCTCTCCCCATCGTCATGTATCAATCCCCAAACTAATCCCACTGCCCCGCTCTCTCCCCATAGTCCTGTATCAATCCCCAACTAATCCCACTGTCCCGCTCTCTCCCCATAGCCCTGTATCAATCGCAAACTAATCCCACTGCCCCGCTCTCTCCCCATAGCCCTGTCTCAATCGGCAAACTAATCCGACTGCCTCGGTCTCTCCCCATAGTCCTGTATCAATCCCCAAACTAATCCCACTGCCCCGATCTCTCCCCATAGTCCTGTATCAAACCCCAACTAATCCCTCTGACCCGCTCTCTCCCGATAGTCCTGTATCAGTCCCCAAACTAATCCCACTGCCCCGCTCTCTCCCCATAGTCCTGTTTCAATCCCCAACTAATCCCACTGCCCCGCTCTCTCCCCATAGTCCTGTTTCAATCCCCAACTAATCCCACTGCCCCGCTCTCTCCCCATAGCCCTGTATCAATCCCAAACTCGTCCCATTGCCCCGATCTCTGCCCATAGCCCTGTATCAATCGCCAAACTAATCCCACTGCCTCGCTCTCTCCCCATCGTCATGTATCAATCCCCAAACTAATCCCACTGCCCCGCTCTCTCCCCATAGTCCTGTATCTATCCCCAACTAATCCCACTGCCCCGCTCTCTCCCCATAGACCTGTTTCAATCGGCAAACTAATCCCACTGCCCCGCTCTCTCCTCATAGCCCTGTATCAATCGCCAAACTAATCCCACTGCCCCGCTCTCTCCCCATAGCCCTGTATCAATCGCCAAACTAATGCGACTGCCCCGGTCTCTCCCCATAATCCTGTATCAATCCCCAAACTAATCCCACTGCCCCGATCTCTCCCCATAGTCCTGTATCAATCCCCAACTAATCCCTCTGACCCGCTCTCTCCCCATAGTGTTGTATCAATTCCCAAACTAATCCCACTGCCCCGCTCTCTCCCCATAGTCCTGTATCAATTCCAAACTAATCCCACTGCCTCGCTCTCTCCCAATAGCCCTGTATCAATCCCCAAACTAATCCCACTTCCCCGCTCTCTCCCCATAGTCCTGTATCCATCCCCAAACTAATCCCACTGCCCCGCTCTCTCCCCATAGTCCTGTTTCAATCCCCAACTAATCCCACTGCCCCGCTCTCTCCCCATAGCCCTGTATCAATCCCAAACTCGTCCCATAGCCCCGATCTCTCCCCATAGCCCTGTATCAATCGGCAAACTAATCCCACTGCCCCGCTCTCTCCCCATAGTCCTGTATCAATCTCCAAACTAATCCCACTGCCCCGCTCTCTCCCCATAGTCCAGCATTCATCCCCAGAGTAATGCCACTGCCCCGCTCTCTGCCCATAGTCCTTTATCAATCCCCAACTAATCCCACTGCCTCGCTCTCTCCCCATAGTCCTGTATCAATCCAAACTAGTTCCACTGCCCCGCTCTCTCCCCATATTCCTGTATCTATCTCCAAACTAATCCCACTGCTTCGCTCTCTCCCCATACTCCTGTATCAATCCCCAAACTACTCCCACTGCCCCGCTCTCTCCCCATAGTCCTGTATCAATCGCCAAACTAATCCGACTGCCCCGCTCTCTCCCCATAGTCCTGTATCAATCTTCAAACTAATCCCACTGCCCCGCTCTCTCCCCATAGTACTGTATCAATCCCCAAACTAATCCTACTGCCCCGCTCTCTCCCCATAGTCCTGTATCAATCCCCAACTAATCCCACTGCCCCGCTCTCTCCCCATAGTCCTGTATCAGTCCCAAACGAGTTCCACTGCCCCGCTCTCTCCCCATATTCCTGTATCAAACTCCAAACGAATCCCACTGCCTCGCTCTCTCCCCATAGACCTGTATCAATCCCCAAACTAATCCCACTGCCCCGCTCACTCCCCATAGTCCTGTATCAATTCCAAACTAATCCCACTGCCTCGCTCTCTCCCCATAGCCCTGTATCAATCCACAAACTAATCCCACTGCCCCGCTCTCTCCCCATAGCCCTGTATCAATCACCAAACAAAACCCACTGCCACGCTCTCTCCCCATCGTCCGGTATCAATCCCAAACTTATCCCACTGCCCCGCTCTCTCCCCATAGTCCTGTGTCAATCCTCAAACTAATCCCACTGCCCCGCTCTCTCCCCATGGTCCTGTATCAATCCCCAAACTAATCCCACTGCCCCGCTCTCTCCCCATAGTCCTGTATCAATCCCCAAACCAATCCCACTGCCCCGCTCTCTCCCCATAGTCCTGCATCAATCTCCAAACTAATCCTACTGCCCCGCTCTTTCCCCATAGCCCTGTATCAATCCACAAATTAATCCGACTGCCCCGTTCTCTCCCCATACTTCTGTATCAATCCCCCAACTAATTCCACTGCCCCGCTCTCTCCTCATAGCCCTATTTCAATCTCCAAACAAATCCCACTGCCCCGCTCTCTCCCCATAGTTCTGTATCAATCCCCAAACTAATCCCACTGCCCCGCTCTCTCCCCATAGTCCTGTATCAATCCACAAACTAAGCCCACTGCCTCGCTCTCTCCCCATCGTCCTGTATCAATCCCCAAACTAATCCCACTGCCCCGCTCTCTCCCCATAGTCGTGTATCTATCCCCAAACTAATGACACTGCCCCGCTCTCTCCCCATAGTCCTGTGTCAATCCCCAAACTAATCCCACTGCCATGTTCTCTCCCCATAGTCCTGTGTCAATCTCCAAACTAATCCCACTGCCCCGCTCTCTCCGCATAGTCCTGTATCAATCCCCAAACTAATCCCACTGCCCCGCTCTCTCCCCATTGCCCTGTATCAATCGCCAAACTAATCCCAATGCCCCGCTCTCCCCACATAGCCCTGTATCAATCGCAAACTCGTCCCACTGACCCGATCTCTCCCCATAGCCCTTTATCAATCGCCAAACTAAACCCACTGCCCCGCTCTCTCCCCATAGTCCTGTATTAATCCCCAAACTAATCCCGCTACCCCGCTCTCTCCCCATAGTCCTGTTTCAATCCCCAACTAATCCCACTGCCCCGCTCTCTCCGCATATCACTCTATCAATCGCCAAACTAATCCCACTGCCCCGCTCTCTCCCGATAGCCCTGTATCAATCGCCAAACTAATCCCACTGCCCCGCTCTCTCCCCATAGCCCTGTATCAATCGCCAAACTAATCCGACTGCCCCGCTCTCTCCCCATAGTCCTGTATCAATCCCCAAACTAATCCCACAGCCCCGCTCTCTCCCCATAGTCCTGTGTCAATCTCCAAACTAAACCCACTGCCCCGCTCTCTCCCCATAGTCCTGTATCAATCACCAAACTAATCCCATGCCCCGCTCTCTCCCCATAGTTCTGTATCAATCCACAACTAATCCCACTGCCCCGCTCTCTTCCCATAGTCCTGTATCAGTCCCAAACGAGTTCCACTGCCCCGCTCTCTCCCCATATTCCTGTATCAATCTCCAAACTAATCCCACTGCCTCGATCTCTCCCCATAGTACTGTATCAATCCCCAAACTAATCCCACTGCCCCGCTCTCTCCGCATAGTCCTGTATCAATCCCCAAACTAATCCCACTGCCCCGCTCTCTCCCCATAGTCCTGTATCAATCGCCAAACTAATCCCACTGCCCCGCTCTCTCCCTATAGTCCTGTATCAATCCCCAAACTAATCCCACTGCCCCGCTCTCTCCCCATAGTCCTGTATCAATCCCCAAACTAATCCCACTGCCCCGCTCTCTCCCCATAGTCCTGTATCAATTCCCAAACTAATCCCAATACCCCGCTCTCTCCATAGCCCTGTATCAATCGCCAAAATAATCCCACTGCCCCGCTCTCTCCCCATAGTCCTGTATCAATCCCCAAACTAATTCCACTGCCCCGCTCTCTCCCCATAGTCCTATATCCATCCCCAAACTAATCCCACTGCCCCACTCTCTCCCCATAGTCCTGCATCAATCTCCAAACTAATCCCACTGCCCCGCTGTTTCCCCATAGCCCTGTAGCAATCCACAAATTAATCCGACTGCCCCGCTCGCTTCCCATACTCCTGTTTCAATCCCCAAACTAATCCCACTGCTCCGCTCTCTCCCCATAGTCCTTTATCAATCCCCAAACTAATCCCACTGCCCCGCTCTCTCCCCATAGTCCTGTATCAATCCACAAACTAAGCCCACTGCCTCGCTCTCTCCCCATAGTTCTGTATCAATCCCCAAACTAATCCCACTGCCCCGCTCTCTCCCCATAGTCCTGTATCTATCCCCAAACTAATCCCACTGCCCCGCTCCCTCCCCATAGTCCTGTATCAATCCCCAAACTAATCCCACTGCCTCGCTCTCTCCCCATAGTCCTGTATCAATCCTCAAACTAATGCCACAGCCCCGCTCTCTCCCCATAGTCCTGTATCAATCCCCAAACTAATCCCACTGCCATGCTCTCTCCCCATAGTCCTATTTCAATCTCCAAACTAATCCCACTGCCCCGCTCTCTCCCCATAGTCCTGTATCAATCGCCAAACTAATCTCACTGCCCCGCTCTCTCCCCATAGTCCTGTATCAATCCCCAACTAATCCCACTGCCCCGCTCTCTCCCCATAGCCCTGTATCAATCCCAAACTCGTCCCATTGCCCCGATCTCTCCCCATAGCCCTGTATCAATCGCCAAACTAATCCCACTGCCCCACTCTCTCCCCATCGTCCTGCATCAATCCCCAAACTAATCCCACTTCCCCGCTCTCTCCCCATAGTCCTGTATCAATCCCCAAACTAATCCCACTGCCCCGCTCTCTCCCCATAGTCCTGTATCTATCCCCAAACTAATCCCACTGCCCCGCTCCCTCCCCATAGTCCTGTATCAATCCCCAAACTAATCCCACTGCCTCGCTCTCTCCCCATAGCCCTGTATCAATCGCCAAACTAATCCGACTGCCCCGGTCTCTCCCCATAGTCCTGTATCAATCCCCAAACTTATCCCACTGCCCCGATCCCTCCCCATAGTCCTGTATCAATCCCCAACTAATCCCGCTGCCCCGCTCTCTCCCCATAGTACTGTATCTATCCCAAACTAGTTCCACTGCACCGCTCTCTCCCCATATTCCTGTATCAATCTCCAAACTAATCCCACTGCCTCGCTCTCTCCCCATAGTCCTGTATCAATCCCCAAACTAATCCCACTGCCCCGCTCTCTCCTCATAGTCCTGTATCAATTCCAAACTAATCCCACTGCCTCGCTCTCTCCCAATAGCCCTGTATCAATCCCCAAACTAATCCCACTTCCCCGCTCTCTCCCCATAGTCCTGTATCCCTCCCCAAACTAATCCCACTGCCCCGCTCTCTCCCCATAGTCCTGTTTCAATCCCAAACTCGTCCCACTGCCCCGATCTCTCCCCATAGCCCTGTATCAATCGCCAAACTAATCCCACTGCCCCGCTCTCTCCCCATAGTCCTGTATCAATCTCCAAACTAATCCCAGTGCCCCGCTCTCTCCCCATAGTCCTGCATTAATCCCCAACGTAATGCCACTGCCCCGCTCTCTCCCCATAGTCCTGCATCAATCCCCAACTAATCCCACTGCCTCGCTTTCTCCCCATAGTCCTGCACCAATCCCAAACTAGTTCCACTGCCCCGCTCTCTCCCCATATTCTTGTATCTATATCCAAACTAATCCCACTGCTTCGCTCTCTCCCCATACTCCTGTATCAATCCCCAAACTAATCTCACTGACTCGCTCTCTCCCCATAGTCCTGTATCAATTCCAAGCTAATCCCACTGCCTCGCTCTCTCCCCATAGCCCTGTATCAATCCACAAATTAATCCCACTGCCCCGCTCACTCCCCATTGTCCTGTATCAATCCCCAAACTAATCCCACTGCCCCGCTCTCTCCCCATCGTCCTGTGTCTATCCCCAAACTAATCGCACTGCCCCGCTCTCTCACCATAGTCCTGTATCAATCCCCAAACTAATCCCACTGCCCCGCTCTCTCCTCATAGTCCTGTATCAACTCCCGAAAATAATCGCACTGCCCCGTTCTCTCCCCATTGTCCTGTATCAATACCCCAAACTATTCCCACCGCCCCACTCTCTCCCCATAGTCCTGTATCAATCCCCAAACTGATCCCACTGCCCCGCTCTCTCCCCATAGTACTTTTTCAATACCCAAACTAATCCCACTGCCCCGCTCTCTCCCCATTGTCATGCATGAATCCCCAAACTAATCCCACTGCCCCGCTCTCTCCATAGCCCTGTATCAATACCCAAACTATTCCCACTGCCCCGCTCTCTCCCCATAGTCCTGTATCAATCCCCAAACTAACCCCACTGCCCCGCTATCTCCCCATAGTCCTGTATCAATCTCCAAACTAATCCCACTGGCCCGCTCTCTCCCCTTAGCACTCTATCAATGCACAAATTAATCCGACTGCCCCGCTCTCTTCCCATAGTCCTGTATCAATCCCCAAACTATACCCACTTACCCGCGCTCTCCCCATAGTCCTGTATCAATTCCAATCTAATCCCACTGCCACGCTCTCTCCCCATAGTTCTGTTTCAATCCCCAAACTAATCCCGCTGCCCCGCTCTCTCCCCATAGTCCGATATCAATCCCAAACTAATCCCACTGCCCCGCTCTCTCCCCATAGTCCTGTATCAATCCCCAAACTAATCCCACTGCCCCGCTCTCTCCCCATTGCCCTGTATCAATCGCCAAACGAATCCCAATGCCCCGCTCTCTCCCCATAGCCCTGTATCAATCGCAAACTCGTCCCACTGCCCCGATCTCTCCCCATAGATTCCTGTATCAATCGCCAAACTAATCCCACTGCCCCGCTCTCTCCTGATAGCCCTGTATCAATCGCCAAACTAATCCCACTGCCCCGCTCTCTCCCCATAGCCCTGTATCAATCGCCAAACTAATCCGACTGCCCCGCTCTCTCCCCATAGTCCTGTATCAATCCCCAAACTAATCCCACTGCCCCGCTCTCTCCCCATAGTCCTGTATCAATCTCCAAACTAAACCCACTGCCCCGCTTTCTCCCCATAGTCCTGTATCAATCCCCAAACTAATCCCACTGCCCCGCTCTCTTCCGATAGTCCTGTATCAATCCACAACTAATCCCACTGCCCCGCTCTCTCCCCATAGTCCTGTATCAGTCCCAAACGAGTTCCACTGCCCCGCTCTCTCCCCATATTCCTGTATCAATCTCCAAACTAATCCCATTGCCTCGATCTCTCCCCACAGTACTGTATCAATCCCCAAACTAATCCCACTGTCCCGCTCTCTCCCCATAGTCCTGTATCAATCCCCAAACTAATCCCACTGCCCCGCTCTCTCCCCATAGTCCTGTATCAATCCCAAAGTAATCCCACTCCCCCGCTCTCTCCCCATAGTCCTGTATCAATCGCCAAACTAATCCCACTGCCCCGCTCTCTCCCTATAGTCCTGTATCAATCCCCAAACTAATCCCACTGCCCCGCTCTCTCCCCATAGTCCTGTGTCAATCCCCAAACTAATCCCACTGCCCCGCTCTCTCCCCATAGTCCTGTATCAATTCCCAAACTAATCCCAATACCCCGCTCTCTCCATAGCCCTGTATCAATCGCCAAAATAATCCCACTGCCCCGCTCTCTCCCCATAGTCCTGTATCAATCCCCAAACTAATCCCACTGCCCCGCTCTCTCCCCATAGTCCTATATCCATCCCCAAACTAATCCCACTGCCCCGCTCTCTCCCCATAGTCCTGCATCAATCTCCAAACTAATCCCACTGCCCCGCTGTTTCCCCATAGCCCTGTAGCAATCCACAAATTAATCCGACTGCCCCGCTCGCTTCCCATACTCCTGTATCAATCCCCAAACTAATCCCACTGCTCCGCTCTCTCCCCATAGTCCTGTATCAATCCCCAAACTAATACCACTGCCCCGCTCTCTCCCCATAGTCCTGTATCAATCCACAAACTAAGCCCACTGCCTCGCTCTCTCCCCATAGTTCTGTATCAAACCCCAAACTAATCCCACTGCCCCGCTCTCTCCCCATAGTCCTGTATCTATCCCCAAACTAATCCCTCTGCCCCGCTCCCTCCCCACAGTCCTGTATCAATCCCCAAACAAATCCCACTGCCTCGCTCTCTCCGCATAGTCCTGTATCAATCCTCAAACTAATGCCACAGCCCCGCTTTCTCCCCATAGTCCTGTATCAATCCCCAAACTAATCCCACTGCCATGCTCTCTCTCCATAGTCCTGTACCAATCGCCAAACTAATCCCACTGCCCCGCTCTCTCCCCATAGTCCTGTATCAATCCACAACTAATCCCACTGCCCCGCTCTCTCCCCATAGCCCTGTATCAATCACAAACTCGTCCCATTGCCCCGATCTCTCCCCATAGCCCTGTATCAATCGCCAAACTAATCCCACTGCCCCACTCTCTCCCCATCGTCCTGTATCAATCCCCAAACTAATCCCATTGTCCCGTTCTCCCCCCTTAGTCCTGTATCAATCCCCAACTAATCCCACTGCTCCGCTCTCTCCCCATATTCCTGTATCAATCTCCAAACTAATCCCACTGCCCCGATCTCTCCCCATAGTCATGTATCAATCCCCAACTAATCCCACTGCCCCGCTCTCTTCCCATAGTACTGTATCAATCACAAACTCGTTCCACTGCCCCGCTCTCTCCCCATATTCCTGTATCAATCTCCAAACTAATCCCACTGCCTCGCTCTCTCCCCATAGTCCTGTATCAATTCCAAGCTAATCCCACTGCCTCGCTCTCTTCCAATAGCCCTGTGTCAATCCCCAAACTAATCCCACTTCCCCACTCTCTCCCCATAGTCCTATATCAATCCCCACACTAATCCCAGTGCCCCGCTCTCTCCCCATAGCCCTGTATCAATCACAAACTCGTCCCATTGCCCCGATCTCTCCCCATAGCCCTGTATCAATCGCCAAACTAATCCCACTGCCCCACTCTCTCCCCATCGTCCTGTATCAATCCCCAAACTAATCCCATTGTCCCGTTCTCCCCCCTTAGTCCTGTATCAATCCCCAACTAATCCCACTGCTCCGCTCTCTCCCCATATTCCTGTATCAATCTCCAAACTAATCCCACTGCCCCGATCTCTCCCCATAGTCATGTATCAATCCCCAACTAATCCCACTGCCCCGCTCTCTTCCCATAGTACTGTATCAATCACAAACTCGTTCCACTGCCCCGCTCTCTCCCCATATTCCTGTATCAATCTCCAAACTAATCCCACTGCCTCGCTCTCTCCCCATAGTCCTGTATCAATTCCAATCTAATCCCACTGCCTCGCTCTCTTCCAATAGCCCTGTGTCAATCCCCAAACTAATCCCACTTCCCCACTCTCTCCCCATAGTCCTATATCAATCCCCACACTAATCCCAGTGCCCCGCTCTCTCCCCATAGCCCTGTATCAATCGGCAAACTAATCCCACTGCCCTGCTCTCTCCCCATAGTCCTGTATCTATCCCCAAACTGATCGCACTGCCCCCCTCTCTCCCCATAGTACTGTATCCATCCCCAAACTTATCCCACTGCCCCGCTCTCTCCCCATAGTCCTGTATCAACTCCACAACCTAATCCCACTGCCCCGCTCTCTCCCCATAGTCCTGTATCAATTCCCCAAACTAATGCCACTGACCCGCTCTCTCCCCATAGTCCTGTATCAATTCCAAACTAATCCCACTGCCTCGCTCTCTCCCAATAGCCCTGTATCAATCCCCAACCTCGTCCCACAGCCCCGATCTCTCCCCATATCCCTGTATCAATCGCCAAACTAATCCCACTGCCCCGCTCTCTCCCCATAGTCCTGTATCAATCTCCAAACTAATCCCACTGCCCCGCTCTCTCCCCATAGTCCTGCATTAATCCCCAAAGTAATGCCACTGCCCCGCTCTCTCCCCATAGTCCTGTATCAATCCCCAACTAATCCCACTGCCTCGCTCTCTCCCCATAGTCCTGTATCAATCCCAAACTAGTTCCACTGCCCCGCTCTCTCCCCATAATCATGTATCAATCCCCAATCTAATCCCACTGTCCCGCTCTCTCCCCATAGTCCTGTAACAAATCCCAAACTAATCCCACTACCCCGCTCTCTCCATAGCCCTGTATCAATCCCCAAACTAATCCCACTGCCCCGCTCTCTCCCCATAGTCCTGTTTCAATCCCCAAACTAATCCCACTGCCCCGCTCTCTCCCCATAGTCCTATTTCCATCCCCAAACTAATCGCACTGTCCCGCTTCTCCCCATAGTCCTGTAACCATCCCCAAACTAATCCCACTGCCCCGCTCTTTCCCCATAGCGCTCTATCAATGCACAAATTAATCCGACTGCCCCGCTCTCTCCCCATAGTCCTGTATCAATCCCCAACTATTCCCAATGCCCCGCCCTCTCCCCACAGGCCTCTATCAATCGCCAAACTAATCCCACTGCCCCGCTCTCTCCCCATAGTCCTGTTTCAATCCCCAACTAATCCCACTGCCCCGCTCTCTCCCCATAGCCCTCTATCAATCGCCAAACTAATCCCACTGCCCCGCTCTCTCCCCATAGCCCTGTATCAATCGCCAAACTAATCCCACTGCCCCGCTCTCTCCCCATAGCCCTGTATCAATCGCCAATCTAATCCGACTGCCCCGCTCTCTCCCCATAGTCCTGTATCAATCTCCAAACTAAACCCACTGCCCCGCTCTCTCCCCATAGTCCTGTATCAGTCCCAAACGAGTTCCACTGCCCCACTCTGTCCCCATATGCCTGTATCAATCTCCAAACAAATCCCACTGCCTCGCTCTCTCCCCATAGTCCTGTATCAATCCCCAAACTAACCCCACTGCCCCGCTCTCTCCCCATAGTCCTGTATCAATTCCAAACGAATCCCACTGCCTCGCTCTCTCCCCATAGCCCTGTATCAATCCCCAAAAAATCCCACTGCCCCGCTCTCTCCCCATAGTCCTGCATCAATCCCCAAACTAATCCCACTGCCCCGCTCTCTCCCCATAGTCCGGTATCAATCCCAAACTTATCCCACTGCCCCGCTCTCTCCCCATAGTCCTGTATCAATCCCCAAACTAATCCCACTGCCCCGCTCTCTCCCCATAGTCCTGTATCAATCCCCAAACTAATGCCACTGCCCCGCTCTCTCCCCATGGTCCTGTATCAATCCCCAAACTAATCCCACTGCCATGCTCTCTCCCCACAGTCCTGTATCAATCTCCAAACTAATCCCACTGCCCCGCTCTCTCCCCATAGTCCTGTATCAATCCCCAAACTAATCCCACTGCCCCGCTCTCTCCCCATAGTCCTGTATCAATCCCCAACTAATCCCACTGCCCCGCTCTCTCCCCATAGCCCTGTATCAATCGCCAAACTAATACCACTGTCCCGCTCTCTTCCCATAGCCCTGTATCAATCGCCAAACTAATCCGACTGCATCGCTCTCTCCCCATAGTCCTGTATCAATCCCCAAACTAATCCCACTGCCCCGATCTCTCCCCATAGTCCTGTATCAATCCCCAACTAATCCCACTTCCCCGCTCTCTCCTATAGTACTGTATCAATCCCAAACTAGTTCCACTGCCCCGCTCTCTCCCCATATTCCTGTATCAATCTCCAAACTAATCCCACTGCATCGCTCTCTCCCCACAGTCCTGTTTCAATCCCCAAACTAATCCCACTGCCCCGCTCTCTCCCCATAGTCCTGTATCAATACCAAGCTAATCCCACTGCCTCGCTCTCTCCCAATAGCCCTGTCTCAATCCCCAAACTAATCCCACTTACCCGTTCTCTCCCCATAGTCCTGTATACATCCCCAAACTAATCCCACTGCCGCGCTCTCTCCCAATTGTCTGTATCCATCCCCAAACTAATCCCACTACCCCGCTCTCTCCCCATAGTCCTATATCCATCACCACACTAATCCCAGTGCCCCGCTCTCTCCCCATAGCTCTGTATCAATCGCCAAACTCATCCCACTGCCCTGCTCTCTCCCCATAGTCCTGTATCAATCCCCAAACTAATCGCACTGCCCCCTCTCTCCCCATAGTCCTGTATCAATCCCCAAACTAATCCCACTGCCCCGCTCTCTCCCCATAGTTCTGTATCCCTCCCCAAACTTATCCCACTGCCCCGCTCCCTCCCCATAGTCCTGTATCAACTCCCGAACCTAATCCCACTGCCCCGCTCTCTCCCGATAGTACTGTATCAATTCCCCAAACTAATCCCACTGCCCCGCTCTCTCCCCATAGTCCTGTATCAATCTCCAAACTAATCCCAGTGCCCCGCTCTCTCCCCATAGTCCTGCATTAATCCCCAAAGTAATGCCACTGCCCCGCTCTCTCCCCATAGTCCTGCATCAATCCCCAACTAATCCCACTGCCTCGCTTTCTCCCCATAGTCCTGCACCAATCCCAAACTAGTTCCACTGCCCCGCTCTCTCCCCATATTCCTGTATCTATATCCAAACTAATCCCACTGCTTCGCTCTCTCCCCATAGTCCTGTATCAATCCCCAAACTAATCTCACTGACCCGCTCTCTCCCCATAGTCCTGTATCAATTCCAATCTAATCCCACTGCCTCGCTCTCTCCCCATAGCCCTGTATCAATCCACAAATTAATCCCACTGCCCCGCTCTCTCCCCATATTCCTGTATCAATCCCCAAACTAATCCCACTGCCCCGCTCTCCCCCCATAGCGCTGTATCCATTTCCAAACTAATCCCACTGCCCCGCTCACTCCCCATTGTCCTGTATCAATCCCCAAACTAATCCCACTGCCCCGCTCTCTCCGCATCGTCCTGTGTCTATCCCCAAACTAATCGCACTGCCCCGCTCTCTCACCATAGTCCTGTATCAATCCCCAAACTAATCCCACTGCCCCGCTCTCTCCTCATAGTCCTGTATCCATCCCCAAACTTATCCCACTGCCCCGCTCTCTCCCCATAGTCCTGTATCAACTCCCGAAAATAATCCCACTGCCCCGTTCTCTCCCCATAGTCCTGTATCAATACCCCAAACTAATCCCACCGCCCCACTCTCTCCCCATATTCCTGTATCAATCCCCAAACTGATCCCACTGCCCCGCTCTCTCCCCATAGTACTTTTTCAATACCCAAACTAATCCCACTGCCCCGCTCTCTCCCCATTGTCATGCATCAATCCCCAAACTAATCCCACTGCCCCGCTCTCTCTCCTTAGTCCTGTATCAATCCCCAAACTAATCCCACTGCCCCGCTCTCTCCATAGCCCTGTATCAATACCCAAACTATTCCCACTGCCCCGCTCGCTCCCCATAGTCCTGTATCAATCCCCAAACTAACCCGACTGCCCCGCTCTCTCCCCATAGTCCTGTATCAATCTCCAAACTAATCCCACTGGCCCGCTCTCTCCCCTTAGCACTCTATCAATGCACAAATTAATCCGACTGCCCCGCTCTCTTCCCATAGTCCTGTATCAATCCCCAAACTATACCCACTTACCCGCTCTCTCCCCATAGTCCTCTATCAATTCCAAACTAATCCCACTGCCACGCTCTCTCCCCATAGTTCTGTTTCAATCCCCAAACTAATCCCGCTGCCCCGCTCTCTCCCCATAGTCCGTTATCAATCCCAAACTAATCCCACTGCCCCGCTCTCTCCCCATAGCCCTGTATCAATCACAAACTCGTCCCATTGCCGCGATCTCTCCCCATAGCCCTGTATCAATCGCCAAACTAATCCCACTGCCCCACTCTCTCCCCATCGTCCTGTATCAATCCCCAAACTAATCCCATTGCCCCGCTCTCTCCCCATAGTCCTGTATCAATCCCCAACTAATCCCACTGCTCCGCTCACTCCCCATATTCCTGTATCAATCTCCAAACTAATCCCACTGCCCCGATCTCTCCCCATAGTCATGTATCAATCCCCAACTAATCCCACTGCCCCGCTCTCTCCCCATAGTACTGTATCAATCACAAACTAGTTCCACTGCCCCGCTCTCTCCCCATATTCCTGTATCAATCACCAAACTAATCCCACTGCCTCGCTCTCTCCCCATAGTCCTGTATCAATTCCAAGCTAATCCCACTGCCTCGCTCTCTTCCAATAGCCCTGTGTCAATCCCCAAACTAATCCCACTTCCCCGCTCTCTCCCCATAGTCTGTATCCATCCCCAAACTAATCCCACTACCCCGCTCTCTCCCCATAGTCCTATATCAATCCCCACACTAATCCCAGTGCCCCGCTCTCTCCCCATAGCCCTGTATCAATCGCCAAACTAATCCCACTGCCCTGCTCTCTCCCCATAGTCCTGTATCTATGCCCAAACTGATCGCACTGCCCCCCTCTCTCCCCATAGTCCTGTATCAATCCCCAAACTAATCCCACTGCCCCGCTCTCTCCCCATAGTACTGTATCCATCCCCAAACTTATCCCACTGCCCCGCTCTCTCCCCATAGTCCTGTATCAACTCCCCAACCTAATCCCACTGCCCCGCTCTCTCCCCATAGTCCTGTATCAATTCCCCAAACTAATGCCACTGACCCGCTCTCTCCCCATAGTCCTGTATCAATTCCAAACTAATCCCACTGCCTCGCTCTCTCCCAATAGCCCTGTATCAATCCCCAAACTCGTCCCACAGCCCCGATCTCTCCCCATATCCCTGTATCAATCGCCAAACTAATCCCACTGCCCCGCTCTCTCCGCATAGTCCTGTATCAATCTCCAAACTAATCCCACTGCCCCGCTCTCTCCCCGTAGTCCTGCATTAATCCCCAAAGTAATGCCACTGCACCGCTCTCTCCCCATAGTCCTGTATCAATCCCCAACTAATCCCACTGCCTCGCTCTCTCCCCATAGTCCTGTATCAATCCCAAACTAGTTCCACTGCTCCGCTCTCTCCCCATAATCATGTATCAATCCCCAAACTAATCCCACTGCCCCGCTCTCTCCTCATAGTCCTGTATCAACTCCCGAAAATAATCCCACTGCCCCGTTCTCTCCCCATTGTCCTGTATCAATACCCCAAACTAATCCCACCGCCCCACTCTCTCCCCATAGTCCTGTATCAATCCCCAAACTGATCCCACTGCCCCGCTCTCTCCCCATAGTACTTTTTCAATACCCAAACTAATCCCACTGCCCCGCTCTCTCCCCATTGTCATGCATGAATCCCCAAACTAATCCCACTGCCCCGCTCTCTCCATAGCCCTGTATCAATACCCAAACTATTCCCACTGCCCCGCTCTCTCCCCATAGTCCTGTATCAATCCCCAAACTAACCCCACTGCCCCGCTATCTCCCCATAGTCCTGTATCAATCTCCAAACTAATCCCACTGGCCCGCTCTCTCCCCTTAGCACTCTATCAATGCACAAATTAATCCGACTGCCCCGCTCTCTTCCCATAGTCCTGTATCAATCCCCAAACTATACCCACTTACCCGCGCTCTCCCCATAGTCCTGTATCAATTCCAATCTAATCCCACTGCCACGCTCTCTCCCCATAGTTCTGTTTCAATCCCCAAACTAATCCCGCTGCCCCGCTCTCTCCCCATAGTCCGATATCAATCCCAAACTAATCCCACTGCCCCGCTCTCTCCCCATAGTCCTGTATCAATCCCCAAACTAATCCCACTGCCCCGCTCTCTCCCCATTGCCCTGTATCAATCGCCAAACGAATCCCAATGCCCCGCTCTCTCCCCATAGCCCTGTATCAATCGCAAACTCGTCCCACTGCCCCGATCTCTCCCCATAGATTCCTGTATCAATCGCCAAACTAATCCCACTGCCCCGCTCTCTCCTGATAGCCCTGTATCAATCGCCAAACTAATCCCACTGCCCCGCTCTCTCCCCATAGCCCTGTATCAATCGCCAAACTAATCCGACTGCCCCGCTCTCTCCCCATAGTCCTGTATCAATCCCCAAACTAATCCCACTGCCCCGCTCTCTCCCCATAGTCCTGTATCAATCTCCAAACTAAACCCACTGCCCCGCTTTCTCCCCATAGTCCTGTATCAATCCCCAAACTAATCCCACTGCCCCGCTCTCTTCCGATAGTCCTGTATCAATCCACAACTAATCCCACTGCCCCGATCTCTCCCCATAGTCCTGTATCAGTCCCAAACGAGTTCCACTGCCCCGCTCTCTCCCCATATTCCTGTATCAATCTCCAAACTAATCCCATTGCCTCGATCTCTCCCCATAGTACTGTATCAATCCCCAAACTAATCCCACTGTCCCGCTCTCTCCCCATAGTCCTGTATCAATCCCCAAACTAATCCCACTGCCCCGCTCTCTCCCCATAGTCCTGTATCAATCCCAAAGTAATCCCACTCCCCCGCTCTCTCCCCATAGTCCTGTATCAATCGCCAAACTAATCCCACTGCCCCGCTCTCTCCCTATAGTCCTGTATCAATCCCCAAACTAATCCCACTGCCCCGCTCTCTCCCCATAGTCCTGTGTCAATCCCCAAACTAATCCCACTGCCCCGCTCTCTCCCCATAGTCCTGTATCAATTCCCAAACTAATCCCAATACCCCGCTCTCTCCATAGCCCTGTATCAATCGCCAAAATAATCCCACTGCCCCGCTCTCTCCCCATAGTCCTGTATCAATCCCCAAACTAATCCCACTGCCCCGCTCTCTCCCCATAGTCCTATATCCATCCCCAAACTAATCCCACTGCCCCGCTCTCTCCCCATAGTCCTGCATCAATCTCCAAACTAATCCCACTGCCCCGCTGTTTCCCCATAGCCCTGTAGCAATCCACAAATTAATCCGACTGCCCCGCTCGCTTCCCATACTCCTGTATCAATCCCCAAACTAATCCCACTGCTCCGCTCTCTCCCCATAGTCCTGTATCAATCCCCAAACTAATACCACTGCCCCGCTCTCTCCCCATAGTCCTGTATCAATCCACAAACTAAGCCCACTGCCTCGCTCTCTCCCCATAGTTCTGTATCAAACCCCAAACTAATCCCACTGCCCCGCTCTCTCCCCATAGTCCTGTATCTATCCCCAAACTAATCCCTCTGCCCCGCTCCCTCCCCACAGTCCTGTATCAATCCCCAAACAAATCCCACTGCCTCGCTCTCTCCGCATAGTCCTGTATCAATCCTCAAACTAATGCCACAGCCCCGCTTTCTCCCCATAGTCCTGTATCAATCCCCAAACTAATCCCACTGCCATGCTCTCTCTCCATAGTCCTGTACCAATCGCCAAACTAATCCCACTGCCCCGCTCTCTCCCCATAGTCCTGTATCAATCCACAACTAATCCCACTGCCCCGCTCTCTCCCCATAGCCCTGTATCAATCACAAACTCGTCCCATTGCCCCGATCTCTCCCCATAGCCCTGTATCAATCGCCAAACTAATCCCACTGCCCCACTCTCTCCCCATCGTCCTGTATCAATCCCCAAACTAATCCCATTGTCCCGTTCTCCCCCCTTAGTCCTGTATCAATCCCCAACTAATCCCACTGCTCCGCTCTCTCCCCATATTCCTGTATCAATCTCCAAACTAATCCCACTGCCCCGATCTCTCCCCATAGTCATGTATCAATCCCCAACTAATCCCACTGCCCCGCCCTCTTCCCATAGTACTGTATCAATCACAAACTCGTTCCACTGCCCCGCTCTCTCCCCATATTCCTGTATCAATCTCCAAACTAATCCCACTGCCTCGCTCTCTCCCCATAGTCCTGTATCAATTCCAAGCTAATCCCACTGCCTCGCTCTCTTCCAATAGCCCTGTGTCAATCCCCAAACTAATCCCACTTCCCCACTCTCTCCCCATAGTCCTATATCAATCCCCACACTAATCCCAGTGCCCCGCTCTCTCCCCATAGCCCTGTATCAATCACAAACTCGTCCCATTGCCCCGATCTCTCCCCATAGCCCTGTATCAATCGCCAAACTAATCCCACTGCCCCACTCTCTCCCCATCGTCCTGTATCAATCCCCAAACTAATCCCATTGTCCCGTTCTCCCCCCTTAGTCCTGTATCAATCCCCAACTAATCCCACTGCTCCGCTCTCGCCCCATATTCCTGTATCAATCTCCAAACTAATCCCACTGCCCCGATCTCTCCCCATAGTCATGTATCAATCCCCAACTAATCCCACTGCCCCGCTCTCTTCCCATAGTACTGTATCAATCACAAACTCGTTCCACTGCCCCGCTCTCTCCCCATATTCCTGTATCAATCTCCAAACTAATCCCACTGCCTCGCTCTCTCCCCATAGTCCTGTATCAATTCCAATCTAATCCCACTGCCTCGCTCTCTTCCAATAGCCCTGTGTCAATCCCCAAACTAATCCCACTTCCCCACTCTCTCCCCATAGTCCTATATCAATCCCCACACTAATCCCAGTGCCCCGCTCTCTCCCCATAGCCCTGTATCAATCGGCAAACTAATCCCACTGCCCTGCTCTCTCCCCATAGTCCTGTATCTATCCCCAAACTGATCGCACTGCCCCCCTCTCTCCCCATAGTACTGTATCCATCCCCAAACTTATCCCACTGCCCCGCTCTCTCCCCATAGTCCTGTATCAACTCCACAACCTAATCCCACTGCCCCGCTCTCTCCCCATAGTCCTGTATCAATTCCCCAAACTAATGCCACTGACCCGCTCTCTCCCCATAGTCCTGTATCAATTCCAAACTAATCCCACTGCCTCGCTCTCTCCCAATAGCCCTGTATCAATCCCCAACCTCGTCCCACAGCCCCGATCTCTCCCCATATCCCTGTATCAATCGCCAAACTAATCCCACTGCCCCGCTCTCTCCCCATAGTCCTGTATCAATCTCCAAACTAATCCCACTGCCCCGCTCTCTCCCCATAGTCCTGCATTAATCCCCAAAGTAATGCCACTGCCCCGCTCTCTCCCCATAGTCCTGTATCAATCCCCAACTAATCCCACTGCCTCGCTCTCTCCCCATAGTCCTGTATCAATCCCAAACTAGTTCCACTGCCCCGCTCTCTCCCCATAATCATGTATCAATCCCCAATCTAATCCCACTGTCCCGCTCTCTCCCCATAGTCCTGTAACAAATCCCAAACTAATCCCACTACCCCGCTCTCTCCATAGCCCTGTATCAATCCCCAAACTAATCCCACTGCCCCGCTCTCTCCCCATAGTCCTGTTTCAATCCCCAAACTAATCCCACTGCCCCGCTCTCTCCCCATAGTCCTATTTCCATCCCCAAACTAATCGCACTGTCCCGCTTCTCCCCATAGTCCTGTAACCATCCCCAAACTAATCCCACTGCCCCGCTCTTTCCCCATAGCGCTCTATCAATGCACAAATTAATCCGACTGCCCCGCTCTCTCCCCATAGTCCTGTATCAATCCCCAACTATTCCCAATGCCCCGCCCTCTCCCCACAGGCCTCTATCAATCGCCAAACTAATCCCACTGCCCCGCTCTCTCCCCATAGTCCTGTTTCAATCCCCAACTAATCCCACTGCCCCGCTCTCTCCCCATAGCCCTCTATCAATCGCCAAACTAATCCCACTGCCCCGCTCTCTCCCCATAGCCCTGTATCAATCGCCAAACTAATCCCACTGCCCCGCTCTCTCCCCATAGCCCTGTATCAATCGCCAATCTAATCCGACTGCCCCGCTCTCTCCCCATAGTCCTGTATCAATCTCCAAACTAAACCCACTGCCCCGCTCTCTCCCCATAGTCCTGTATCAGTCCCAAACGAGTTCCACTGCCCCACTCTGTCCCCATATGCCTGTATCAATCTCCAAACAAATCCCACTGCCTCGCTCTCTCCCCATAGTCCTGTATCAATCCCCAAACTAACCCCACTGCCCCGCTCTCTCCCCATAGTCCTGTATCAATTCCAAACGAATCCCACTGCCTCGCTCTCTCCCCATAGCCCTGTATCAATCCCCAAAAAATCCCACTGCCCCGCTCTCTCCCCATAGTCCTGCATCAATCCCCAAACTAATCCCACTGCCCCGCTCTCTCCCCATAGTCCGGTATCAATCCCAAACTATCCCACTGCCCCGCTCTCTCCCCATAGTCCTGTATCAATCCCCAAACTAATCCCACTGCCCCGCTCTCTCCCCATAGTCCTGTATCAATCCCCAAACTAATGCCACTGCCCCGCTCTCTCCCCATGGTCCTGTATCAATCCCCAAACTAATCCCACTGCCATGCTCTCTCCCCACAGTCCTGTATCAATCTCCAAACTAATCCCACTGCCCCGCTCTCTCCCCATAGTCCTGTATCAATCCCCAAACTAATCCCACTGCCCCGCTCTCTCCCCATAGTCCTGTATCAATCCCCAACTAATCCCACTGCCCCGCTCTCTCCCCATAGCCCTGTATCAATCGCCAAACTAATACCACTGTCCCGCTCTCTTCCCATAGCCCTGTATCAATCGCCAAACTAATCCGACTGCATCGCTCTCTCCCCATAGTCCTGTATCAATCCCCAAACTAATCCCACTGCCCCGATCTCTCCCCATAGTCCTGTATCAATCCCCAACTAATCCCACTTCCCCGCTCTCTCCTATAGTACTGTATCAATCCCAAACTAGTTCCACTGCCCCGCTCTCTCCCCATATTCCTGTATCAATCTCCAAACTAATCCCACTGCATCGCTCTCTCCCCACAGTCCTGTTTCAATCCCCAAACTAATCCCACTGCCCCGCTCTCTCCCCATAGTCCTGTATCAATACCAAGCTAATCCCACTGCCTCGCTCTCTCCCAATAGCCCTGTCTCAATCCCCAAACTAATCCCACTTACCCGTTCTCTCCCCATAGTCCTGTATACATCCCCAAACTAATCCCACTGCCGCGCTCTCTCCCAATTGTCTGTATCCATCCCCAAACTAATCCCACTACCCCGCTCTCTCCCCATAGTCCTATATCCATCACCACACTAATCCCAGTGCCCCGCTCTCTCCCCATAGCTCTGTATCAATCGCCAAACTCATCCCACTGCCCTGCTCTCTCCCCATAGTCCTGTATCAATCCCCAAACTAATCGCACTGCCCCCTCTCTCCCCATAGTCCTGTATCAATCCCCAAACTAATCCCACTGCCCCGCTCTCTCCCCATAGTTCTGTATCCCTCCCCAAACTTATCCCACTGCCCCGCTCCCTCCCCATAGTCCTGTATCAACTCCCGAACCTAATCCCACTGCCCCGCTCTCTCCCGATAGTACTGTATCAATTCCCCAAACTAATCCCACTGCCCCGCTCTCTCCCCATAGTCCTGTATCAATCTCCAAACTAATCCCAGTGCCCCGCTCTCTCCCCATAGTCCTGCATTAATCCCCAAAGTAATGCCACTGCCCCGCTCTCTCCCCATAGTCCTGCATCAATCCCCAACTAATCCCACTGCCTCGCTTTCTCCCCATAGTCCTGCACCAATCCCAAACTAGTTCCACTGCCCCGCTCTCTCCCCATATTCCTGTATCTATATCCAAACTAATCCCACTGCTTCGCTCTCTCCCCATAGTCCTGTATCAATCCCCAAACTAATCTCACTGACCCGCTCTCTCCCCATAGTCCTGTATCAATTCCAATCTAATCCCACTGCCTCGCTCTCTCCCCATAGCCCTGTATCAATCCACAAATTAATCCCACTGCCCCGCTCTCTCCCCATATTCCTGTATCAATCCCCAAACTAATCCCACTGCCCCGCTCTCCCCCCATAGCGCTGTATCCATTTCCAAACTAATCCCACTGCCCCGCTCACTCCCCATTGTCCTGTATCAATCCCCAAACTAATCCCACTGCCCCGCTCTCTCCCCATCGTCCTGTGTCTATCCCCAAACTAATCGCACTGCCCCGCTCTCTCACCATAGTCCTGTATCAATCCCCAAACTAATCCCACTGCCCCGCTCTCTCCTCATAGTCCTGTATCCATCCCCAAACTTATCCCACTGCCCCGCTCTCTCCCCATAGTCCTGTATCAACTCCCGAAAATAATCCCACTGCCCCGTTCTCTCCCCATAGTCCTGTATCAATACCCCAAACTAATCCCACCGCCCCACTCTCTCCCCATAGTCCTGTATCAATCCCCAAACTGATCCCACTGCCCCGCTCTCTCCCCATAGTACTTTTTCAATACCCAAACTAATCCCACTGCCCCGCTCTCTCCCCATTGTCATGCATCAATCCCCAAACTAATCCCACTGCCCCGCTCTCTCTCCTTAGTCCTGTATCAATCCCCAAACTAATCCCACTGCCCCGCTCTCTCCATAGCCCTGTATCAATACCCAAACTATTCCCACTGCCCCGCTCGCTCCCCATAGTCCTGTATCAATCCCCAAACTAACCCGACTGCCCCGCTCTCTCCCCATAGTCCTGTATCAATCTCCAAACTAATCCCACTGGCCCGCTCTCTCCCCTTAGCACTCTATCAATGCACAAATTAATCCGACTGCCCCGCTCTCTTCCCATAGTCCTGTATCAATCCCCAAACTATACCCACTTACCCGCTCTCTCCCCATAGTCCTCTATCAATTCCAAACTAATCCCACTGCCACGCTCTCTCCCCATAGTTCTGTTTCAATCCCCAAACTAATCCCGCTGCCCCGCTCTCTCCCCATAGTCCGTTATCAATCCCAAACTAATCCCACTGCCCCGCTCTCTCCCCATAGCCCTGTATCAATCACAAACTCGTCCATTGCCGCGATCTCTCCCCATAGCCCTGTATCAATCGCCAAACTAATCCCACTGCCCCACTCTCTCCCCATCGTCCTGTATCAATCCCCAAACTAATCCCATTGCCCCGCTCTCTCCCCATAGTCCTGTATCAATCCCCAACTAATCCCACTGCTCCGCTCACTCCCCATATTCCTGTATCAATCTCCAAACTAATCCCACTGCCCCGATCTCTCCCCATAGTCATGTATCAATCCCCAACTAATCCCACTGCCCCGCTCTCTCCCCATAGTACTGTATCAATCACAAACTAGTTCCACTGCCCCGCTCTCTCCCCATATTCCTGTATCAATCACCAAACTAATCCCACTGCCTCGCTCTCTCCCCATAGTCCTGTATCAATTCCAAGCTAATCCCACTGCCTCGCTCTCTTCCAATAGCCCTGTGTCAATCCCCAAACTAATCCCACTTCCCCGCTCTCTCCCCATAGTCTGTATCCATCCCCAAACTAATCCCACTACCCCGCTCTCTCCCCATAGTCCTATATCAATCCCCACACTAATCCCAGTGCCCCGCTCTCTCCCCATAGCCCTGTATCAATCGCCAAACTAATCCCACTGCCCTGCTCTCTCCCCATAGTCCTGTATCTATGCCCAAACTGATCGCACTGCCCCCCTCTCTCCCCATAGTCCTGTATCAATCCCCAAACTAATCCCACTGCCCCGCTCTCTCCCCATAGTACTGTATCCATCCCCAAACTTATCCCACTGCCCCGCTCTCTCCCCATAGTCCTGTATCAACTCCCCAACCTAATCCCACTGCCCCGCTCTCTCCCCATAGTCCTGTATCAATTCCCCAAACTAATGCCACTGACCCGCTCTCTCCCCATAGTCCTGTATCAATTCCAAACTAATCCCACTGCCTCGCTCTCTCCCAATAGCCCTGTATCAATCCCCAAACTCGTCCCACAGCCCCGATCTCTCCCCATATCCCTGTATCAATCGCCAAACTAATCCCACTGCCCCGCTCTCTCCGCATAGTCCTGTATCAATCTCCAAACTAATCCCACTGCCCCGCTCTCTCCCCGTAGTCCTGCATTAATCCCCAAAGTAATGCCACTGCACCGCTCTCTCCCCATAGTCCTGTATCAATCCCCAACTAATCCCACTGCCTCGCTCTCTCCCCATAGTCCTGTATCAATCCCAAACTAGTTCCACTGCTCCGCTCTCTCCCCATAATCATGTATCAATCCCCAAACTAATCCCACTGTCCCGCTCTCTCCCCATAGTCCTGTATCAAATCCCAAACTAATCCCACTACCCCGCTCTCTCCATAGCCCTGTATCAATCCCCAAACTAATCCCACTGCCCCGCTCTCTCCCCATAGTCCTGTTTCAATCCCCAAACTAATCCCACTGCCCCGCTCTCTCCCCATAGTCCTGTTTCCATCCCCAAACTAATCGCACTGTCCCGCTTCTCCCCATAGTCCTGTAACAATCCCCAAACTAATCCCACTGCCCCGCTCTTTCCCCATAGCGCTCTATCAATGCACAAATTAATCCGACTGCCCCGCTCTCTCCCCATAGTCCTGTATCAATCCCCAACTATTCCCAATGCCCCGCCCTCTCCCCACAGGCCTCTATCAATCGCCAAACTAATCCCACTGCCCCGCTCTCTCCCCATAGTCCTGTTTCAATCCCCAACTAATCCCACTGCCCAGCTCTCTCCCCATAGCCCTCTATCAATCGCCAAACTAATCCCACTGCCCCGCTCTCTCCCCATAGCCCTGTATCAATCGCCAAACTAATCCCACTGCCCCGCTCTCTCCCCATAGCCCTGTATCAATCGCCAAACTAATCCGACTGCCCCGCTCTCTCCCCATAGTCCTGTATCAATCTCCAAACTAAACCCACTGCCCCGCTCTCTCCCCATAGTCCTGTATCAGTCCCAAACGAGTTCCACTGCCCCACTCTGTCCCCATATGCCTGTATCAATCTCCAAACAAATCCCACTGCCTCGCTCTCTCCCCATAGTCCTGTATCAATCCCCAAACTAATCCCACTGCCCCGCTCTCTCCCCATAGTCCTGTATCAATTCCAAACGAATCCCACTGCCTCGCTCTCTCCCCATAGCCCTGTATCAATCCCCAAACTAATCCCACTGCCCCGCTCTCTCCCCATAGTCCTGCATCAATCCCCAAACTAATCCCACTGCCCCGCTCTCTCCCCATAGTCCGGTATCAATCCCAAACTTATCCCACTGCCCCGCTCTCTCCCCATAGTCCTGTATCAATCCCCAAACTAATCCCACTGCCCCGCTCTCTCCCCATAGTCCTGTATCAATCCCCAAACTAATGCCACTGCCCCGCTCTCTCCCCATAGTCCTGTATCAATCCCCAAACTAATCCCACTGCCATGCTCTCTCCCCACAGTCCTGTATCAATCTCCAAACTAATCCCACTGCCCCGCTCTCTCCCCATAGTCCTGTATCAATCCCCAAACTAATCCCACTGCCCCGCTCTCTCCCCATAGTCCTGTATCAATCCCCAACTAATCCCACTGCCCCGCTCTCTCCCCATAGCCCTGTATCAATCGCCAAACTAATACCACTGTCCCGCTCTCTTCCCATAGCCCTGTCTCAATCCCCAAACTAATCCCACTTACCCGTTCTCTCCCCATAGTCCTGTATCCATCCCCAAACTAATCCCACTGCCGCGCTCTCTCCCAATTGTCTGTATCCATCCCCAAACTAATCCCACTACCCCGCTCTCTCCCCATAGTCCTATATCAATCCCCACACTAATCCCAGTGCCCCGCTCTCTCCCCATAGCTCTGTATCAAACGCCAAAGTCATCCCACTGCCCTGCTCTCTCCCCATAGTCCTGTATCAATCCCCAAACTAATCGCACTGCCCCCCTCTCTCCCCATAGTCCTGTATCAATCCCCAAACTAATCCCACTGCCCCGCTCTCTCCCCATAGTTCTGTATCCCTCCCCAAACTTATCCCACTGCCCCGCTCCCTCCCCATAGTCCTGTATCAACTCCCGAACCTAATCCCACTGCCCCGCTCTCTCCCGATAGTACTGTATCAATTCCCCAAACTAATCCCACTGCCCCGCTCTCTCCCCATAGCCCTGTATCAATCCACAAATTAATCCCACTGCCCCGCTCTCTCCCCATATTCCTGTATCAATCCCCAAACTAATCCCACTGCCCCGCTCTCCCCCCATAGCGCTGTATCCATTTCCAAACTAATCCCACTGCCCCGCTCACTCCCCATTGTCCTGTATCAATCCCCAAACTAATCCCACTGCCCCGCTCTCTCCCCATCGTCCTGTGTCTATCCCCAAACTAATCGCACTTCCCCGCTCTCTCCCCATAGTCCTGTATCAATCCCCAAACTGATCCCACTGCCCCGCTCTCTCCCCATAGTACTTTTTCAATACCCAAACTAATCCCACTGCCCCGCTCTCTCCCCATTGTCATGCATCAATCCCCAAACTAATCCCACTGCCCCGCTCTCTCTCCTTAGTCCTGTATCAATCCCCAAACTAATCCCACTGCCCCGCTCTCTCCATAGCCCTGTATCAATACCCAAACTATTCCCACTGCCCCGCTCTCTCCCCATAGTCCTGTATCAATCCCCAAACTAACCCGACTGCCCCGCTCTCTCCCCATAGTCCTGTATCAATCTCCAAA
The DNA here is from genome assembly GCF_044704955.1 of Pristiophorus japonicus. Classification (NCBI taxonomy): domain Eukaryota; kingdom Metazoa; phylum Chordata; class Chondrichthyes; family Pristiophoridae; genus Pristiophorus; species Pristiophorus japonicus. The sequence continues at coordinate 208,938 of NW_027252746.1, forward strand.
CTAATCCCACTGGCCCGCTCTCTCCCCTTAGCACTCTATCAATGCACAAATTAATCCGACTGCCCCGCTCTCTTCCCATAGTCCTGTATCAATCCCCAAACTATACCCACTTACCCGCTCTCTCCCCATAGTCCTGTATCAGTTCCAAACTAATCCCACTGCCACGCTCTCTCCCCATAGTTCTGTTTCAATCCCCAAACTAATCCCGCTGCCCCGCTCTCTCCCCATAGTCCGTTATCAATCCCAAACTAATCCCACTGCCCCGCTCTCTCCCCATAGTCCTGTATCAATCCCCAAACTAATCCCACTGCCCCGCTCTCTCCCCATTGCCCTGTATCAATCGCCAAACTAATCCCATTGCCCCGCTCTCTCCCCATAGCCCTGTATCAATCGCAAACTCGTCCCACTGCCCCGATCTCTCCCCATAGCCCTGTATCAATCGCCAAACTAATCCCACTACCCCGCTCTCTCCCGATAGCCCTGTATCAATCGCCAAACTAATCCCACTGCCCCGCTCTCTCCCCATAGCCCTGTATCAATCGCCAAACTAATCCGACTGCCCCGCTCTCTCCCCATAATCCTGTATCAATCCGAAAACTAATCCCACTGCCCCGCTCTCTCCCCATAGTCCTGTATCAATCTCCAAACTAAACCCACTGCCCCGCTTTCTCCCCATAGTCCTGTATCAATCTCCAAACTAATCCCACTGCCCCGCTCTCTCCCGATAGTCCTGTATCAATCCACAACTAATCCCACTGCCCCGCTCTCTCCCCATAGTCCTGTATCAGTCCCAAACGAGTTCCACTGCCCCGCTCTCTCCCCATATTCCTGTATCAATCTCCAAACTAATCCCACTGCCTCGATCTCTCCCCATAGTACTGTATCAATCCCCAAACTAATCCCACTGTCCCGCTCTCTCCCCATAGTCCTGTATCAATCCCCAAACTAATCCCACTGCCCCGCTCTCTCCCCATAGTCCTGTATCAATCCCAAAGTAATCCCACTCCCCCGCTCTCTCCCCATAGTCCTGTATCAATCGCCAAACTAATCCCACTGCCCCGCTCTCTCCCTATAGTCCTGTATCAATCCCCAAACTAATCCCACTGCCCCGCTATCTCCCCATAGTCCTGTATCAATCCCCAAACTAATCCCACTGCCCCGCTCTCTCCCCATAGTCCTGTATCTATCCCCAAACTAATCGCTCTGCCCCGCTCCCTCCCCACAGTCCTGTATCAATCCCGAAACTAATCCCACTGCCTCGCTCTCTCCGCATAGTCCTGTATCAATCCTCAAACTAATGCCACAGCCCCGCTCTCTCCCCATAGTCCTGTATCAATCCCCAAACTAATCCCACTGCCATGCTCTCTCCCCATAGTCCTGTATCAATCGCCAAACTAATCCCACTGCCCCGCTCTCTCCCCATAGTCCTGTATCAATCCCCAACTAATTCCACTGCCCCGCTCTCTCCCCATAGCCCTGTATCAATCACAAACTCGTCCCATTGCCCCGATCTCTCCCCATAGCCCTGTATCAATCGCCAAACTAATCCCACTGCCCCACTCTCTCCCCATCGTCCTGTATCAATCCCCAAACTAATCCCATTGCCCCGCTCTCTCCCCATAGTCCTGTATCAATCCCCAACTAATCCCACTGCTCCGCTCTCTCCCCATATTCCTGTATCAATCTCCAAATTAATCCCACTGCCCCGATCTCTCCCCATAGTCATGTATCAATCCCCAACTAATCCCACTGCCCCGCTCTCTCCCCATAGTACTGTATCAATCACAAACTAGTTCCACTGCCCCGCTCTCTCCCCATATTCCTGTATCAATCTCCACACTAATCCCACTGCCTCGCTCTCTCCCCATAGTCCTGTATCAATTCCAAGCTAATCCCACTGCCTCGCTCTCTTCCAATAGCCCTGTGTCAATCCCCAAACTAATCCCACTTCCCCGCTCTCTCCCCATAGTCTGTATCCATCCCCAAACTAATCCCACTACCCCGCTCTCTCCCCATAGTCCTATATCAATCCCCACACTAATCCCAGTGACCCGCTCTCTCCCCATAGCCCTGTATCAATCGCCAAACTAATCCCACTGCCCTGCTCTCTCCCCATAGTCCTGTATCTATCCCCAAACTGATCACACTGCCCCCCTCTCTCCCCATAGTCCTGTATCAATCCCCAAACGAATCCCACTGCCCCGCTCTCTCCCCATAGTACTGTATCCATCCCCAAACTTATCCCACTGCCCCGCTCTCTCCCCATAGTCCTGTATCAACTCCCCAACCTAATCCCACTGCCCCGCTCTCTCCCCATAGTCCTGTATCAATTCCCCAAACTAATGCCACTGACCCGCTCTCTCCCCATAGTCCTGTATCAATTCCAAACTAATCCCACTGCCTCGCTCTCTCCCAATAGCCCTGTATCAATCCCCAAACTCGTCCCACAGCCCCGATCTCTCCCCATATCCCTGTATCAATCGCCAAACTAATCCCACTGCCCCGCTCTCTCCCCATAGTCCTGTATCAATCTCCAAACTAATCCCACTGCCCCGCTCTCTCCCCATAGTCCTGCATTAATCCCCAAAGTAATGCCACTGCCCCGCTCTCTCCCCATAGTCCTGTATCAATCCCCAACTAATCCCACTGCCTCGCTCTCTCCCCATAGTCCTGTATAAATCCCAAACTAGTTCCACTGCCCCGCTCTCTCCCCATAATCATGTATCAATCCCCAAACTAATCCCACTGTCCCGCTCTCTCCCCATAGTCCTGTATCAAATCCCAAACTAATCCCACTACCCCGCTCTCTCCATAGCCCTGTATCAATCCCCAAACTAATCCCACTGCCCCGCTCTCTCCCCATAGTCCTGTTTCAATCCCCAAACTAATACCACTGCCCCGCTCTCTCCCCATAGTCCTGTTTACATCCCCAAACTAATCGCACTGTCCCGCTTCTCCCCATAGTCCTCTAACAATCCCCAAACTAATCCCACTGCCCCGCTCTTTCCCCATAGCGCTCTATCAATGCACAAATTAATCCGACTGCCCCGCTCTCTCCCCATAGTCCTGTATCAATACCCAACTATTCCCAATGCCCCGCCCTCTCCCCATAGTCCTGTATCAATCGCCAAACTAATCCCACTGCCCCGCTCTCTCCCCATAGTCCTGTTTCAATCCCCAACTAATCCCACTGCCCCGCTCTCTCCCCATAGCCCTCTATCAATCGCCAAACTAATCCCACTGCCCCGCTCTCTCCCCATAGCCCTGTATCAATCGCCAAACTAATCCCACTGCCCCGCTCTCTCCCCATAGCCCTATATCAATCTCCAAACTAATCCGACTGCCCCGCTCTCTCCCCATAGTCCTGTATCAATCTCCAAACTAAACCCACTGCCCCGCTCTCTCCCCATAGTCCTGTATCAGTCCCAAACGAGTTCCACTGCCCCACTCTGTCCCCATATGCCTGTATCCATCTCCAAACAAATCCCACTGCCTCGCTCTCTCCCCATTGTCCTGTATCAATCCCCAAACAAATCCCACTGCCCCGCTCTCTCCCCATAGTCCTGTATCAATTCCAAACGAATCCCACTGCCTCGCTCTCTCCCCATAGCCCTGTATCAATCCCCAAACTAATCCCACTGCCCCGCTCTCTCCCCATAGTCCTGCATCAATCCCCAAACTAATGCCACTGCCCCGCTCTCTCCCCATAGTCCTGTATCAATCCCCAAACTAATCCCACTGCCATGCTCTCTCCCCATAGTCCTGTATCAATCTCCAAACTAATCCCACTGCCCCGCTCTCTCCCCATAGTCCTGTATCAATCCCCAAACTAATCCCACTGCCCCGCTCTCTCCCCATAGTCCTGTATCAATCCTCAACTAATCCCACTGCCCCGCTCTCTCCCCATAGCCCTGTATCAATCGCCAAACTAATACCACTGTCCCGCTCTCTTCCCATAGCCCTGTATCAATCGCCAAACTAATCCGACTCCATCGCTCTCTCCCCATAGTCCTGTATCAATCCCCAAACTAATGCCACTGCCCCGATCTCTCCCCATAGTCCTGTATCAATCCCCAACTAATCCCACTGCCCCGCTCTCTCCTATAGTACTGTATCAATCCCAAACTAGTTCCACTGCCCCGCTCTCCCCCATATTCCTGTATCAATCTCCAAACTAATCCCACTGCATCGCTCCCTCCCCACAGTCCTGTTTCAATCCCCAATCTAAGCCCACTGCCCCGCTCTCTCCCCATAGTCCTGTATCAATACCAAGCTAATCCCACTGCCTCGCTCTCTCCCAATAGCCCTGTCTCAATCCCCAAACTAATCCCACTTACCCGTTCTCTCCCCATAGTCCTGTATCCATCCCCAAACTAATCCCACTGCCGCGCTCTCTCCCAATTGTCTGTATCCATCCCCAAACTAATCCCACTACCCCGCTCTCTCCCCATAGTCCTATATCAATCCCCACACTAATCCCAGTGCCCCGCTCTCTCCCCATAGCTCTGTATCAATCGCCAAACTCATCCCACTGCCCTGCTCTCTCCCCATAGTCCTGTATCAATCCCCAAACTAATCGCACTGCCCCCCTCTCTCCCCATAGTCCTGTATCAATCCCCAAACTAATCCCACTGCCCCGCTCTCTCCCCATAGTTCTGTATCCCTCCCCAAACTTATCCCACTGCCCCGCTCCCTCCCCATAGTCCTGTATCAACTCCCGAACCTAATCCCACTGCCCCGCTCTCTCCCGATAGTACTTTATCAATTCCCCAATCTAATCCCACTGCCCCGCTCTCTCCCCATAGTCCTGTATCAATTCCAATCTAATCCCACTGCCCCGCTCTCTCCCCATAGCCCTCTGTCAATCGCCAAACTAATCCCACTGCCCCGTTCTCTCCCCATAGACCTTTATCAATCGCCAAACTAATCCCACTGCCCCGCTCTCTCCCCATAGTCCTGAATCAATCCCCAACTAATCCCACTGCCACGTTCTCTCCCAATAGCCCTGTATCAATCCCCAAACTAATCCCACTTTCCCGCTCTCTCCCCATAGTCCTGTATCCATCCCCAAACTAATCCCACTGCCCCGCTCTCTCCCTATAGTCCTGTTTCAATCTCCAACTAATCCCACTGCCCCGCTCTCTCCCCATAGCCCTGTATCAATCCCTAACTCGTCCCACAGCCCCGATCTCTCCCCATATCCCTGTATCAATCGCCAAACTAATCCCACTGCCCCGCTCTCTCCCCATAGTCCTGTATCAATCTCCAAACTAATCCCACTGCCCCGCTCTCTCCCCATAGTCCTGCATTAATCCCCAAAGTAATGCCACTCCCCCGCGCTCTCAGGATAGTCCTGTATCAATCCCCAACTAATCCCACTGCCTCGCTCTCTCCCCATAGTCCTGTATCAATCCCAAACTAGTACCACTGCCCCGCTCTCTCCCCATATTCCTGTATCTATCTCCAAACTAATCCCACTGCTTCGCTCTCACCCCATAGTCCTGTATCAATCCCCAAACTAATCTCACTGACCCGCTCTCTCCCCATAGTCCTGTATCAAATCCAAACTAATCCCACTGCCTCGCTCTCTCCCCGTAGCCCTGTATCAATCCACAAATTAATCCGACTGCCCCGCTCTCTCCCCATATTCCTGTATCAATCCCCAAACTAATCCCACTGCCCGGCTCTCCCCCCATAGCGCTGTATCCATTTCCAAACTAATCCCACTGCCCCGCTCTGTCCCCATAGTACTGTATCAACTCCCCAAAATAATCGCACTGTCCCGCTCTCTCCCCATAGCCCTGTATCAATTCCCCAAACTAATCCCACTGCCCCGCTCTCTCCCCATAGTCCTGTATCAATTTCCAAACTAATCCCACTGCCCCGCTATCTCCCCATAGCGCTCCATCAATGCACAAATTAATCCGACTGCCCCGCTCTCTCCCCATAGCCCTGTATCAATCCCCAAACTAATCCCACTGCACCGCTCTCTCCCCATCGTCCTGTATAAATCCCCAAACTAATCCCGCTGCCCCGCTCTCTCCCCATAGTCCGTTATGAATCCCAAACTAATCCCACTGCCCCGCTCTCTCCCCATAGACCTGTATCAATCCCCAAACTAATCCCACGGCCCCGCTCTCCCCCCATTGCCCTGTATCAATCGCCAAACTAATCCCAATGCCCCGCTCTCTCCCCATAGCCCTGTATCAATCGCCAAACTAATCCCACTGCCCCGCTCTCTCCCATAGTCCTGTATCAATCCCCAAACTAATCCCACTGCCCTGCCCTCTCCCCATAGTCCTGTTTCAATCCCCAACTAATCCCACTGCCCCGCTCTCTCCCCATAGCCCTCTGTCAATCGCCAAACTAATCCCACTGCCCCGTTCTCTCCCCATAGACCTTTATCAATCGCCAAACTAATCCCACTGCCCCGCTCTCTCCCCATAGTCCTGAATCAATCCCCAACTAATCCCACTGCCACGTTCTCTCCCCATAGTCCTGTATCAGTCCCAAACGAGTTCCACTGCCCCGCTCTCTCCCCATATTCCTGTATCAATCTCCAAACTAATCCCACTGCCTCGCTCTCATCCCATAGTCCTGTATCAATCCCCAAACTAATCCCACTGCCCCGCTCTCTCCCCATAGTCCTGTATCAATTCCAAACTAACCCCACTGCCTCGCTCGCTCCCCATAGCCCTGTATCAATCCCCAAACTAATCCCACTGCCCCGCTCTCTCCCCATAGTCCTGCATCAATCCCCAAACTAATCCCACTGCCCCGCTCTCTCCCCATAGTCCGGTATCAATCCCAAACTTATCCCGCTGCCCCGCTCTCTCCCCATAGTCCTGTATCAATCCCCAAACTAATCCCACTGCCCCGCTCTCTCCCCATAGTCCTGTATCAATCCCCAAACTAATCCCACTGCCCCGCTTCTCCCCACAGTCCTGTATCAATCCTCAAACTAATCCCACTGCCCCGCTCTCTCCCCATAGTCCTGTATCAATCCCCAAACTAATCCCACTTCCCCGCTCTCTCTTCATAGTCCTGTATCAATTCCCAAACTCATCCCAATACCCCGCTCTCTCCATAGCCCTGTATCAATCCCCAAACTAATCCCACTGCCCCGCTCTCTCCCCATACTCCTGTATCAATCCCCAAACTAATCCCACTGCCCCGCTCTCTCCCCATAGTCCTATATCCATCTGCAAACTAATCCCACTGCCCCGCTCTCTCCCCATAGTCCGGCATCAATCTCCAAACTAATCCCACTGCCCCGCTGTTTCCCCATAGCCCTGTAGCAATCCACAAATTAATCCGACTGCCCCGCTCTCTCCCCATACTCCTGTATCCAACCCCAAACTAATCCCACTGCCCCAATCCCTCCCCATAGTCCTGTATCAATCCCCAAACTAATCCCACTGCCTCGCTCTCTCCCCATAGTCCTGTATCAATCCTCAAACTAATGCCACTGCCCCGCTCTCTCCCCATAGTCCTGTATCAATCCCCAAACCAATCCCACTGCCATGCTCTCTCCCCATAGTCCTGTATCAATCTCCAAACTAATCCCACTGCCCCGCTCTCACCCCATAGTCCTGTATCAACTCCCGAACCTAATCCCACTGCCCCGCTCTCTCCCGATAGTACTTTATCAATTCCCCAATCTAATCCCACTGCCCCGCTCTCTCCCCATAGTCCTGTATCAATTCCAATCTAATCCCACTGCCCCGCTCTCTCCCCATAGCCCTCTGTCAATCGCCAAACTAATCCCACTGCCCCGTTCTCTCCCCATAGACCTTTATCAATCGCCAAACTAATCCCACTGCCCCGCTCTCTCCCCATAGTCCTGAATCAATCCCCAACTAATCCCACTGCCACGTTCTCTCCCAATAGCCCTGTATCAATCCCCAAACTAATCCCACTTTCCCGCTCTCTCCCCATAGTCCTGTATCCATCCCCAAACTAATCCCACTGCCCCGCTCTCTCCCTATAGTCCTGTTTCAATCTCCAACTAATCCCACTGCCCCGCTCTCTCCCCATAGCCCTGTATCAATCCCTAACTCGTCCCACAGCCCCGATCTCTCCCCATATCCCTGTATCAATCGCCAAACTAATCCCACTGCCCCGCTCTCTCCCCATAGTCCTGTATCAATCTCCAAACTAATCCCACTGCCCCGCTCTCTCCCCATAGTCCTGCATTAATCCCCAAAGTAATGCCACTCCCCCGCGCTCTCAGGATAGTCCTGTATCAATCCCCAACTAATCCCACTGCCTCGCTCTCTCCCCATAGTCCTGTATCAATCCCAAACTAGTACCACTGCCCCGCTCTCTCCCCATATTCCTGTATCTATCTCCAAACTAATCCCACTGCTTCGCTCTCACCCCATAGTCCTGTATCAATCCCCAAACTAATCTCACTGACCCGCTCTCTCCCCATAGTCCTGTATCAAATCCAAACTAATCCCACTGCCTCGCTCTCTCCCCGTAGCCCTGTATCAATCCACAAATTAATCCGACTGCCCCGCTCTCTCCCCATATTCCTGTATCAATCCCCAAACTAATCCCACTGCCCGGCTCTCCCCCCATAGCGCTGTATCCATTTCCAAACTAATCCCACTGCCCCGCTCTGTCCCCATAGTACTGTATCAACTCCCCAAAATAATCGCACTGTCCCGCTCTCTCCCCATAGCCCTGTATCAATTCCCCAAACTAATCCCACTGCCCCGCTCTCTCCCCATAGTCCTGTATCAATTTCCAAACTAATCCCACTGCCCCGCTATCTCCCCATAGCGCTCCATCAATGCACAAATTAATCCGACTGCCCCGCTCTCTCCCCATAGCCCTGTATCAATCCCCAAACTAATCCCACTGCACCGCTCTCTCCCCATCGTCCTGTATAAATCCCCAAACTAATCCCGCTGCCCCGCTCTCTCCCCATAGTCCGTTATGAATCCCAAACTAATCCCACTGCCCCGCTCTCTCCCCATAGACCTGTATCAATCCCCAAACTAATCCCACGGCCCCGCTCTCCCCCCATTGCCCTGTATCAATCGCCAAACTAATCCCAATGCCCCGCTCTCTCCCCATAGCCCTGTATCAATCGCCAAACTAATCCCACTGCCCCGCTCTCTCCCATAGTCCTGTATCAATCCCCAAACTAATCCCACTGCCCTGCTCTCTCCCCATAGTCCTGTTTCAATCCCCAACTAATCCCACTGCCCCGCTCTCTCCCCATAGCCCTCTGTCAATCGCCAAACTAATCCCACTGCCCCGTTCTCTCCCCATAGACCTTTATCAATCGCCAAACTAATCCCACTGCCCCGCTCTCTCCCCATAGTCCTGAATCAATCCCCAACTAATCCCACTGCCACGTTCTCTCCCCATAGTCCTGTATCAGTCCCAAACGAGTTCCACTGCCCCGCTCTCTCCCCATATTCCTGTATCAATCTCCAAACTAATCCCACTGCCTCGCTCTCATCCCATAGTCCTGTATCAATCCCCAAACTAATCCCACTGCCCCGCTCTCTCCCCATAGTCCTGTATCAATTCCAAACTAACCCCACTGCCTCGCTCGCTCCCCATAGCCCTGTATCAATCCCCAAACTAATCCCACTGCCCCGCTCTCTCCCCATAGTCCTGCATCAATCCCCAAACTAATCCCACTGCCCCGCTCTCTCCCCATAGTCCGGTATCAATCCCAAACTTATCCCGCTGCCCCGCTCTCTCCCCATAGTCCTGTATCAATCCCCAAACTAATCCCACTGCCCCGCTCTCTCCCCATAGTCCTGTATCAATCCCCAAACTAATCCCACTGCCCCGCTTCTCCCCACAGTCCTGTATCAATCCTCAAACTAATCCCACTGCCCCGCTCTCTCCCCATAGTCCTGTATCAATCCCCAAACTAATCCCACTTCCCCGCTCTCTCTTCATAGTCCTGTATCAATTCCCAAACTCATCCCAATACCCCGCTCTCTCCATAGCCCTGTATCAATCCCCAAACTAATCCCACTGCCCCGCTCTCTCCCCATACTCCTGTATCAATCCCCAAACTAATCCCACTGCCCCGCTCTCTCCCCATAGTCCTATATCCATCTGCAAACTAATCCCACTGCCCCGCTCTCTCCCCATAGTCCGGCATCAATCTCCAAACTAATCCCACTGCCCCGCTGTTTCCCCATAGCCCTGTAGCAATCCACAAATTAATCCGACTGCCCCGCTCTCTCCCCATACTCCTGTATCCAACCCCAAACTAATCCCACTGCCCCAATCCCTCCCCATAGTCCTGTATCAATCCCCAAACTAATCCCACTGCCTCGCTCTCTCCCCATAGTCCTGTATCAATCCTCAAACTAATGCCACTGCCCCGCTCTCTCCCCATAGTCCTGTATCAATCCCCAAACCAATCCCACTGCCATGCTCTCTCCCCATAGTCCTGTATCAATCTCCAAACTAATCCCACTGCCCCGCTCTCACCCCATAGTCCTGTATCAATCCCCAAACTAATCCCACTGCCCCGCTCTCTCCCCACAGTCCTTATCAATCCCCAACTAATCCAACTGCCCCGCTATCTCCCCATAGTCCTATATCCATCCCCAAACTAATCCCACTGCCCCGCTCTCTCTCCATAGTCCTGCATCAATCTCCAAACTAATCCCACTGCCCCGCTGTTTCCCCATAGCCCTGTAGCAATCCACAAATTAATCCGACTGCCCCGCTCTCTCCCCATACTCCTGTATCAATCCCCAAACTAATCTCACCGCCCCGCTCTCTCCCCACAGCCCTGTATCAATCTCCAAACTAATCCCACTGTCCCGCTCTCTCCCCATAGTCCTGTATCAATCCACGAACTAAGCCCACTGCCTCGCTCTCTCCCCATAGTTCTGTATCAATCCCCAAACTAATCCCACTGCCCCGCTCTCTCCCCATAGTCCTGTATCCAACCCCAAACGAATCCCACTGCCCCGCTCCCTCCCCATAGTCCTGTATCAATCCCCAAACTAATCCCACTGCCTCGCTCTCTCCCCATAGTCCTGTATCAATCCACAAACTAAGCCCACTGCCTCGCTCTCTCCCCATAGTTCTGTATCAATCCCCAAACTAATCCCACTGCCCCGCTCTACCCCATAGTCCTGTATCAATCCCCAAACTAATCCCACTGCCCCGCTCTCTCCCCACAGTCCTTATCAATCCCCAACTAATCCAACTGCCCCGCTCTCTCCCCATAGCCCTGTATCAATCCCAAACTCGTCTCATTGCCCCGATCTCTCCCCATAGCCCTGTATCAATCGCCAAACTAATCCCACAGCCCCACTCTCTCCCCATCGTCCTGTATCAATCCCCAAACTAATCCCACTGCCCCGCTCTCTCCCAATAGTCCTGTATCAATCCCCGACTAATCCCGCTGCCCCGCTCTCTCCCCATAGCCCTGTATCAATCGCCAAACTAACACCACTGCCCCGCTCTCTCCCCATAGCCCTGTATCAATCGCCAAACTAATCCGACTGCATCGCTCTGTCCCCATAGTCCTGTATCAATCCCCAAACTAATCCCACTGCCCCGATCTCTCCCCATAATCCTGTATCAATCCCCAACTAATCCCACTGTCCCGCTCTCTCCCCATAGTACTGTATCAATCCCAAACTAGTTCCACTGCCCCGCTCTCTCCCCATATTCCTGTATCAATCTCCAAAATTAATCCCACTGCCTCGCTCTCTCCCCATAGTCCTGTGTCAATCCCCATATAATCCCACTGCCCCGCTCTCTCCCCATAGTCCTGTATCAATTCCAAGCTAATCCCACTTCCTCGCTCTCTCCCAATAGCCCTGCATCAATCCCCAAACTAATCCCACTTCCCCGCTCTCTCCCCATAGTCCTGTATCCATCCCCAAACTAATCCCACTGCCCCGCTCTCTCCCCATAGTCCTATATCAATCCCCACACTGATCCCAGTGCCCCGCTCTCTCCCCATAGTTCTTTATCAATCGCCAAACTAATCCGACTGCCCTGCTCTCTCTCCATAGTCCTGTATCTATCCCCAAACTAATCGCACTGCCCCCCTCTCTCACCATAGTCCTGTATCAATCCCCAAACTAATCACACTGCCCCGCTCTCTCCCCATAGTCCTGTATCCATCCCCAAACGTATCCCACTGCCCCGCTCTCTCCCCATAGTCGTGTATCAATCCCAAACTAGTTCCACTGCCCCGCTCTCTCCCCATATTCCTGTATCTATCTCCAAACTAATCCCACTGCTTCGCTCTCACCCCATAGTCCTGTATCAATCCCCAAACTAATCTCACTGACCCGCTCTCTCCCCATAGTCCTGTATCAATTCCAAACTAATCCCACTGCCTCGCTCTCTCCCCGTAGCCCTGTATCAATCCACAAATTAATCCGACTGCCCCGCTCTCTCCCCATATTCCTGTATCAATCCCCAAACTAATCCCACTGCCCGGCTCTCCCCCCATAGCGCTGTATCCATTTCCAAACTAATCCCACTGCCCCGCTCTGTCCCCATAGTACTGTATCAACTCCCCAAAATAATCGCACTGTCCCGCTCTCTCCCCATAGCCCTGTATCAATTCCCCAAACTAATCCCACTGCCCCGCTCTCTCCCCATAGTCCTGTATCAATCCCCAAACTAATCCCAATGCCCCGCTCTCTCCCCATAGTACTGTTTCAATACCCAAACTAATCCCACTGCCCCGCTCTCTCCCCATAGTCATGTATCAATCCCCAAACTAATCCCACTGCCCCGCTCTCTCCCCATAGTCCTGTATCAAATCCCAAATTAAGCCAACTACCCCGCTCTGTCCATAGCCCTGTATCAATCCCCAAACTAATCCCACTGCCCCGCTCTCTCCCCATAGTCCTGTATCAATCCCCAAACTAATCCCACTGCCCCGCTCTCTCCCCATAGTCCTGTATCCATCCCCAAACTAATCCCACTGTCCCGCTCTCTCCCCATAGTCTTGTATCAATCCCCAAACTAACCCCACTGCCCCGCTCTCTCCCCATAGTCCTGTATCAATTTCCAAACTAATCCCACTGCCCCGCTATCTCCCCATAGCGCTCCATCAATGCACAAATTAATCCGACTGCCCCGCTCTCTCCCCATAGTCCTGTATCAATCCCCAAACTATACCCACTTACACGCTCTCTCCCCATAGTCCTGTATCAATTCCAAAATAATCCCACTGCCACGCTCTCTCCCCATAGCCCTGTATCAATCCCCAAACTAATCCCACTGCATCGCTCTCTCCCCATAGTCCTGTATAAATCCCCAAACTAATCCCGCTGCCCCGCTCTCTCCCAATAGTCCGTTATGAATCCCAAACTAATCCCACTGCCCCGCTCTCTCCCCATAGACCTGTATCAATCCCCAAACTAATCCAACGGCCCCGCTCTCCCCCCATTGCCCTGTATCAATCGCCAAACTAATCCCAATGCCCCGCTCTCTCCCCATAGCCCTGTATCAATCGCCAAACTAATCCCACTGCCCCGCTCTCTCCCATAGTCCTGTATCAATCCCCAAACTAATCCCACTGCCCTGCTCTCTCCCCATAGTCCTGTTTCAATCCCCAACTAATCCCACTGCCCCGCTCTCTCCCCATAGCCCTCTGTCAATCGCCAAACTAATCCCACTGCCCCGTTCTCTCCCCATATACCTTTATCAATCGCCAAACTAATCCCACTGCCCCGCTCTCTCCCCATAGTCCTGAATCAATCCCCAACTAATCCCACTGCCACGTTCTCTCCCCATAGTCCTGTATCAGTCCCAAACGAGTTCCACTGCCCCGCTCTCTCCCCATATTCCTGTATCAATCTCCAAACTAATCCCACTGCCTCGCTCTCATCCCATAGTCCTGTATCAATCCCCAAACTAATCCCACTGCCCCGCTCTCTCCCCATAGTCCTGTATCAATTCCAAACTAATCCCACTGCCTCGCTCGCTCCCCATAGCCCTGTATCAATCCCCAAACTAATCCCACTGCCCCGCTCTCTCCCCATAGTCCTGCATCAATCCCCAAACTAATCCCACTGCCCCGCTCTCTCCCCATAGTCCGGTATCAATCCCAAACTTATCCCGCTGCCCCGCTCTCTCCCCATAGTCCTGTATCAATCCCCAAACTAATCCCACTGCCCCGCTCTCTCCCCATAGTCCTGTATCAATCCCCAAACTAATCCCACTGCCCCGCTCTCTCCCCACAGTCCTGTATCAATCCTCAAACTAATCCCACTGCCCCGCTCTCTCCCCATAGTCCTGTATCAATCCCCAAACTAATCCCACTTCCCCGCTCTCTCCCCATAGTCCTGTATCAATTCCAAACTAATCCCACTGCCTCGCTCGCTCCCCATAGCCCTGTATCAATCCCCAAACTAATCCCACTGCCCCGCTCTCTCCCCATAGTCCTGCATCAATCCCCAAACTAATCCCACTGCCCCGCTCTCTCCCCATAGTCCGGTATCAATCCCAAACTTATCCCGCTGCCCCGCTCTCTCCCCATAGTCCTGTATCAATCCCCAAACTAATCCCACTGCCCCGCTCTCTCCCCATAGTCCTGTATCAATCCCCAAACTAATCCCACTGCCCCGCTCTCTCCCCACAGTCCTGTATCAATCCTCAAACTAATCCCACTGCCCCGCTCTCTCCCCATAGTCCTGTATCAATCCCCAAACTAATCCCACTTCCCCGCTCTCTCCCCATAGTCCTGTATCAATTCCCAAACTCATCCCAATACCCCGCTCTCTCCATAGCCCTGTATCAATCCCCAAACTAATCCCACTGCCCCGCTCTCTCCCCATAGTCCTGTATCAATCCCCAAACTAATCCCACTGCCCCGCTCTCTCCCCATAGTCCTATATCCATCTGCAAACTAATCCCACTGCCCCGCTCTCTCCCCATAGTCCGGCATCAATCTCCAAACTAATCCCACTGCCCCGCTGTTTCCCCATAGCCCTGTAGCAATCCACAAATTAATCCGACTGCCCCGCTCTCTCCCCATACTCCTGTATCCAACCCCAAACTAATCCCACTGCCCCAATCCCTCCCCATAGTCCTGTATCAATCCCCACACTAATCCCACTGCCTCGCTCTCTCCCCATAGTCCTGTATCAATCCTCAAACTAATGCCACTGCCCCGCTCTCTCCCCATAGTCCTGTATCAATCCCCAAACTAATCCCACTGCCATGCTCTCTCCCCATAGTCCTGTATCAATCTCCAAACTAATCCCACTGCCCCGCTCTCACCCCATAGTCCTGTATCAATCCCCAAACTAATCCCACTGCCCCGCTCTCTCCCCACAGTCCTTATCAATCCCCAACTAATCCAACTGCCCCGCTATCTCCCCATAGTCCTATATCCATCCCCAAACTAATCCCACTGCCCCGCTCTCTCTCCATAGTCCTGCATCAATCTCCAAACTAATCCCACTGCCCCGCTGTTTCCCCATAGCCCTGTAGCAATCCACAAATTAATCCGACTACCCCGCTCTCTCCCCATACTCCTGTATCAATCCCCAAACTAATCTCACCGCCCCGCTCTCTCCCCACAGCCCTGTATCAATCTCCAAACTAATCCCACTGTCCCGCTCTCTCCCCATAGTCATGTATCAATCCACAAACTAAGCCCACTGCCTCGCTCTCTCCCCATAGTTCTGTATCAATCCCCAAACTAATCCCACTGCCCCGCTCTCTCCCCATAGTCCTGTATCCAACCCCAAACGAATCCCACTGCCCCGCTCCGTCCCCATAGTCCTGTATCAATCCCCAAACTAATCCCACTGCCTCGCTCTCTCCCCATAGTCCTGTATCAATCCTCAAACTAATGCCACTGCCCCGCTCTCTCCCCATAGTCCTGTATCAATCCCCAAACTAATCCCACTGCCATGCTCTCTCCCCATAGTCCTGTATCAATCTCCAAACTAATCCCACTGCCCCGCTCTCACCCCATAGTCCTGTATCAATCCCTAAACTAATCCCACTGCCCCGCTCTCTCCCCACAGTCCTTATCAATCCCCAACTAATCCAACTGCCCCGCTCTCTCCCCATATCCCTGTATCAATCCCAAACTCGTCTCATTGCCCCGATCTCTCCCCATAGCCCTGTATCAATCGCCAAACTAATCCCACAGCCCCACTCTCTCCCCATCGTCCTGTATCAATCCCCAAACTAATCCCACTGCCCCGCTCTCTCCCAATAGTCCTGTATCAATCCCCGACTAATCCCGCTGCCCCGCTCTCTCCCCATAGCCCTGTATCAATCGCCAAACTAACACCACTGCCCCGCTCTCTCCCCATAGCCCTGTATCAATCGCCAAACTAATCCGACTGCATCGCTCTGTCCCCATAGTCCTGTATCAATCCCCAAACTAATCCCACTGCCCCGAACTCTCCCCATAATCCTGTATCAATTCCCAACTAATCCCACTGTCCCGCTCTCTCCCCATAGTACTGTATCAATCCCAAACTAGTTCCACTGCCCCGCTCTCTCCCCATATTCCTGTATCAATCTCCAAACTAATCCCACTGCCTCGCTCTCTCCCCATAGTCCTGTGTCAATCCCCATATAATCCCACTGCCCCGCTCTCTCCCCATAGTCCTGTATCAATTCCAAGCTAATCCCACTGCCTCGCTGTCTCCCAATAGCCCTGCATCAATCCCCAAACTAATCCCACTTCCCCGCTCTCTCCCCATAGTCCTGTATCCATCCCCAAACTAATCCCACTGCCCCGCTCTCTCCCCATAGTCCTATATCAATCCCCACACTAATCCCAGTGCCCCGCTCTCTCCCCATAGTCCTTTATCAATCGCCAAACTAATCCGACTGCCCTGCTCTCTCTCCATAGTCCTGTATCTATCCCCAAACTAATCGCACTGCCCCCCTCTCTCACCATAGTCCTGTATCAATCCCCAAACTAATCACACTGCCCCGCTCTCTCCCCATAGTCCTGTATCCATCCCCAAACTTATCCCACTGCCCCGCTCTCTCCCCATAGTCGTGTATCAACTCCCGAACCTAATCCCACTGCCCCGCTCTCTCCCCATAGTCCTGTATAAATTCCCCAAACTAATCCCACTGCCCCGCTCTCTATCCATAGTCCTGTATCAATCCCCAAACTAATCCCACTGCCCCACTCTCTCCCCATATTACTGTTTCAATACCCAAACTAATCCCACTGTCCCGCTCTCTCCCCATCGTCCTGTCTCATTCCCCAAACTTATTCCACTGCCCTGCTCTCTCCCCATAGTCCTGTATCAAATCCCAAACTAATCCCACTACCCCGCTCTCTCCATAGCCCTGTATCAAACCCCATACCAATCCCACTGCCCAGCTCTCTCCCCATGGTCCTGTATCAATCCCCAAACTAATCCCACTGCCTCGCTCTCTCCCGATAGCCCTGTATTAATCCCCAAACTAATCCCACTGCCCCGCTCTCTCCCCATAGTCCTGTATCAATCCCCAAACTAATCCCACTGCCCCGCTCTCTCCCCACAGTCCGTTATCAATCCCAATCTAATCCCACTGCCCCGCTCTCTCCCCATAGTCCTGTATCAATCCCCAAACTAATCCCACTGCCCCGCTCTCTCCCCACAGTCCGTTATCAATCCCAATCTCGTCCCACTGCCCCGATCACTCCCCATAGCCCTGTATCAATCGCCAAACTAATCCCACTGCCCCGCTCTCTCCACATATTCCTGTTTCAATCCCCAAACTAATCCCACTGCCCCGCTCTCTCCCCATAGTCCTGTATCAATCTCCAAACTAATCCCACTGCCCCGCTCTCTCCCCATAGTCCTGTATCAATCCCCAAACTAATCCCACTGCCCCGCTCTCTCCCCATAGTCCTGTATCAATCCCCAACTAATCCCACTGCCCCGCTCTCTCCCCATAGTCCTGTATCAGTCCCAAACGAGTTCCACTGCCCCGCTGTCTCCCCATATTCCTGTATCAATCTCCAAACTAATCCCACTGCCTCGCACTCTCCCCATAGTCCTGTATCAATCCCCAAACTAATCCCACTTCCCGCTCTCTCCCCATAGTCCTGTATCAATTCCAAACTAATCACAATGCCTCGCTCTCTCCCCATAGCCCTGTATCAATCCCCAAACTAATCCCACTGCCCCGCTCTCTCCCCATAGTCCTGCATCAATCCCCAAACTAATCCCACTGCCCCGCTGTCTCCCCATAGTCCGGTATCAATCCCCAACTAATCCCACTGCCCCGCTCTCTCCCCATAGTCCTGTATCAAATCCCAAACTAATCCCACTACCCCGCTCTCTCCATAGCCCTGTATCAATCCCCAAACTAATCCCACTGGCCCGCTCTCTCCCCATAGTCCTGTATCAATCCCCAAACTAAACCCACTGCCCCGCTCTCTCCCCATAGTCCTGTATCCATCCCCAACCTAATCCCACTGTCCCGCCCTCTCCCCATAATTCTGTATCAATCCCCAAACTAACTCCACTGCCCCGCTCTCTCTCCATAGTCCTGTATCAATCTCCAAACTAATCCCACTGGCCCGCTCTCTCCCCATAGTCCTGTTTCAATCGCCTAACTAATCCCAATGCGCCGCTCTCTCCCCATAGCCCTGTATCAATCCCAAACTCGTCCCACTGCCCCGATCTCTCCCCATAGCCCTGTATCAATCGCCAAACTAATCCCACTGCCCCGCTCTCTCCCCATCGTCCTGTATCAATCCCCAAACTAATCCCACTGCCCCGCTCTCTCCCCATAGTCCTGTTTCAATCCCCAACTAATCCCACTGCCCCGCTCTCTCCCCACAGCCCTCTATCAATCGCCAAACTAATCCCACTGCCCCGCTCTCTCCCCATAGCCCTGTATCAATCCCAAACTCGTCCCACTGCCCCGCTCGCTCCCTATAGTTCTGTATCAATCCCCAAACTAATCCCACTGCCCCGCTCTCTCCCCATAGTCCTGTATCAATCCCCAAACTAGTCCCACTGCCCCGCTCTCTCCCCATAGTCCTGTATCAATTCCCAAACTCATCCCAATACCCCGCTCTCTCCATAGCCCTGTATCAATCCCCAAACTAATCCCACTGCCCCGCACTCTCCCCATAGTCCTGTATCAATCCCCAAACTAATTCCACTGCCCTGCTCTCTCCCCATAGTCCTATATCCATCTGCAAACTAATCCCACTGCCCCGCTCTCTCCCCATAGTCCTGCATCAATCTCCAAACTAATCCCACTGCCCCGCTGTTTCCCCATAGCCCTGTAGCAATCCACAAATTAATCCGACTGCCCCGCTCTCTCCCCATACTCCTGTATCAATCCCCAAACTAATCTCACCGCCCCGCTCTCTCCCCATAGCCCTGTATCAATCTGCAAACTAATCCCACGGCCCCGCTCTCTCCCCATAGTCCTGTATCAATCCCCAAACTAAACCCACTGCCCCGCTCTCTCCCCATAGTCCTGTATCCATCCCCAACCTAATCCCACTGTCCCGCCCTCTCCCCATAGCCCTGTATCAATCCCAAACTCGTCCCAATGCCCCGATCTCTCCCCATAGCCCTGTATCAATCGCCAAACTAATCCCACTGCCCCGCTCTCTCCCCATAGCCCTGTATCAATCCCAAACTCGTCCCACTGCCCCGCTCGCTCCCTATAGTCCTGTATCAATCCCCAAACTAATCCCACTGCCCCGCTCTCTCCCCATAGTCCTGTATCAATCCCCAAACTAATCCCACTGCCCCGCTCTCTCCCCATAGTCCTGTATCAATTCCCAAACTCATCCCAATACCCCGCTCTCTCCATAGCCTTGTATCAATCCCCAAACTAATCCCACTGCCCCGCACTCTCCCCATAGTCCTGTATCAATCCCCAAACTAATCCCACTGCCCCGCTCTCTCCCCATAGTCCTATATCCATCTGCAAACTAATCCCACTGCCCCGCTCTCTCCCCATAGTCCTATATCAATCCCCACACTAATCCCAGTGCCCCGCTCTCTCCCCATAGTCCTTTATCAATCGCCAAACTAATCCGACTGCCCTGCTCTCTCTCCATAGTCCTGTATCTATCCCCAAACTAATCGCACTGCCCCCCTCTCTCACCATAGTCCTGTATCAATCCCCAAACTAATCACACTGCCCCGCTCTCTCCCCATAGTCCTGTATCCATCCCCAAACTTATCCCACTGCCCCGCTCTCTCCCCATAGTCGTGTATCAACTCCCGAACCTAATCCCACTGCCCCGCTCTCTCCCCATAGTCCTGTATAAATTCCCCAAACTAATCCCACTGCCCCGCTCTCTATCCATAGTCCTGTATCAATCCCCAAACTAATCCCACTGCCCCACTCTCTCCCCATATTACTGTTTCAATACCCAAACTAATCCCACTGTCCCGCTCTCTCCCCATCGTCCTGTCTCATTCCCCAAACTTATTCCACTGCCCTGCTCTCTCCCCATAGTCCTGTATCAAATCCCAAACTAATCCCACTACCCCGCTCTCTCCATAGCCCTGTATCAAACCCCATACCAATCCCACTGCCCAGCTCTCTCCCCATGGTCCTGTATCAATCCCCAAACTAATCCCACTGCCTCGCTCTCTCCCGATAGCCCTGTATTAATCCCCAAACTAATCCCACTGCCCCGCTCTCTCCCCATAGTCCTGTATCAATCCCCAAACTAATCCCACTGCCCCGCTCTCTCCCCACAGTCCGTTATCAATCCCAATCTAATCCCACTGCCCCGCTCTCTCCCCATAGTCCTGTATCAATCCCCAAACTAATCCCACTGCCCCGCTCTCTCCCCACAGTCCGTTATCAATCCCAATCTAATCCCACTGCCCCGCTCTCTCCCCATCGTCCTGTATCAATCCCAAACTCGTCCCACTGCCCCGATCACTCCCCATAGCCCTGTATCAATCGCCAAACTAATCCCACTGCCCCGCTCTCTCCACATATTCCTGTTTCAATCCCCAAACTAATCCCACTGCCCCGCTCTCTCCCCATAGTCCTGTATCAATCTCCAAACTAATCCCACTGCCCCGCTCTCTCCCCATAGTCCTGTATCAATCCCCAAACTAATCCCACTGCCCCGCTCTCTCCCCATAGTCCTGTATCAATCCCCAACTAATCCCACTGCCCCGCTCTCTCCCCATAGTCCTGTATCAGTCCCAAACGAGTTCCACTGCCCCGCTGTCTCCCCATATTCCTGTATCAATCTCCAAACTAATCCCACTGCCTCGCACTCTCCCCATAGTCCTGTATCAATCCCCAAACTAATCCCACTTCCCGCTCTCTCCCCATAGTCCTGTATCAATTCCAAACTAATCACAATGCCTCGCTCTCTCCCCATAGCCCTGTATCAATCCCCAAACTAATCCCACTGCCCCGCTCTCTCCCCATAGTCCTGCATCAATCCCCAAACTAATCCCACTGCCCCGCTCTCTCCCCATAGTCCGGTATCAATCCCCAACTAATCCCACTGCCCCGCTCTCTCCCCATAGTCCTGTATCAAATCCCAAACTAATCCCACTACCCCGCTCTCTCCATAGCCCTGTATCAATCCCCAAACTAATCCCACTGGCCCGCTCTCTCCCCATAGTCCTGTATCAATCCCCAAACTAAACCCACTGCCCCGCTCTCTCCCCATAGTCCTGTATCCATCCCCAACCTAATCCCACTGTCCCGCCCTCTCCCCATAATTCTGTATCAATCCCCAAACTAACTCCACTGCCCCGCTCTCTCTCCATAGTCCTGTATCAATCTCCAAACTAATCCCACTGGCCCGCTCTCTCCCCATAGTCCTGTTTCAATCGCCTAACTAATCCCAATGCGCCGCTCTCTCCCCATAGCCCTGTATCAATCCCAAACTCGTCCCACTGCCCCGATCTCTCCCCATAGCCCTGTATCAATCGCCAAACTAATCACACTGCCCCGCTCTCTCCCCATCGTCCTGTATCAATCCCCAAACTAATCCCACTGCCCCGCTCTCTCCCCATAGTCCTGTTTCAATCCCCAACTAATCCCACTGCCCCGCTCTCTCCCCACAGCCCTCTATCAATCGCCAAACTAATCCCACTGCCCCGCTCTCTCCCCATAGCCCTGTATCAATCCCAAACTCGTCCCACTGCCCCGCTCGCTCCCTATAGTTCTGTATCAATCCCCAAACTAATCCCACTGCCCCGCTCTCTCCCCATAGTCCTGTATCAATCCCCAAACTAGTCCCACTGCCCCGCTCTCTCCCCATAGTCCTGTATCAATTCCCAAACTCATCCCAATACCCCGCTCTCTCCATAGCCCTGTATCAATCCCCAAACTAATCCCACTGCCCCGCACTCTCCCCATAGTCCTGTATCAATCCCCAAACTAATCCCACTGCCCTGCTCTCTCCCCATAGTCCTATATCCATCTGCAAACTAATCCCACTGCCCCGCTCTCTCCCCATAGTCCTGCATCAATCTCCAAACTAATCCCACTGCCCCGCTGTTTCCCCATAGCCCTGTAGCAATCCACAAATTAATCCGACTGCCCCGCTCTCTCCCCATACTCCTGTATCAATCCCCAAACTAATCTCACCGCCCCGCTCTCTCCCCATAGCCCTGTATCAATCTGCAAACTAATCCCACGGCCCCGCTCTCTCCCCATAGTCCTGTATCAATCCCCAAACTAAACCCACTGCCCCGCTCTCTCCCCATAGTCCTGTATCCATCCCCAACCTAATCCCACTGTCCCGCCCTCTCCCCATAGTTCTGTATCAATCCCCAAACTAACTCCACTGCCCCGCTCTCTCTCCATAGTCCTGTGTCAATCTCCAAACTAATCCCACTGCCCCGCTCTCTCCCCATAGTCCTGTTTCAATCGCCAAACTAATCCCAATGCGCCGCTCTCTCCCCATAGCCCTGTATCAATCCCAAACTCGTCCCAATGCCCCGATCTCTCCCCATAGCCCTGTATCAATCGCCAAACTAATCCCACTGCCCCGCTCTCTCCCCATAGCCCTGTATCAATCCCAAACTCGTCCCACTGCCCCGCTCGCTCCCTATAGTCCTGTATCAATCCCCAAACTAATCCCACTGCCCCGCTCTCTCCCCATAGTCCTGTATCAATCCCCAAACTAATCCCACTGCCCCGCTCTCTCCCCATAGTCCTGTATCAATTCCCAAACTCATCCCAATACCCCGCTCTCTCCATAGCCTTGTATCAATCCCCAAACTAATCCCACTGCCCCGCACTCTCCCCATAGTCCTGTATCAATCCCCAAACTAATCCCACTGCCCCGCTCTCTCCCCATAGTCCTATATCCATCTGCAAACTAATCCCACTGCCCCGCTCTCTCCCCATAGTCCTGCATCAATCTCCAAACTAATCCCACTGCCCCGCTGTTTCCCCATAGCCCTGTAGCAATCCACAAATTAATCCGACTGCCCCGCTCTCTCCCCATACTCCTGTATCAATCCCCAAACTAATCTCACCGCCCCGCTCTCTCCCCATAGCCCTGTATCAATCTCCAAACTAATCCCACTGCCCCGCTCTCTCCCCATAGTCCTGTATCAATCCCCAAACTAATCCCACTGCCCCGCTCTCTCCCCATAGTCCTGTATCAATCCACAAACTAAGCCCACTGCCTCGCTCTCTCCCCATAGTTCTGTATCAATCCCCAAACTAATCCCACTGCCCCGCTCTCTCCCCATAGTCCTGTATCCAACCCCAAACTAATCCCACTGCCCCAATCCCTCCCCATAGTCCTGTATCAATCCCCAAACTAATCCCACTGCCTCGCTCTCTCCCCATAGTCCTGTATCAATCCTCAAACTAATGCCACTGCCCCGCTCTCACCCCATAGTCCTGTATCAATCCCCAAACTAATCCCACTGCCCCGCTCTCTCCCCACAGTCCTTATCAATCCCCAAACTAATCCCACTGCCCCGCTCTCTCCCCATAGTCCTATATCCATCTGCAAACTAATCCCACTGCCCCGCT
The DNA here is from genome assembly GCF_044704955.1 of Pristiophorus japonicus. Classification (NCBI taxonomy): domain Eukaryota; kingdom Metazoa; phylum Chordata; class Chondrichthyes; family Pristiophoridae; genus Pristiophorus; species Pristiophorus japonicus. Next base: position 232,881 of record NW_027252746.1, read on the forward strand.
CTCTCCCCATAGTCCTGCATCAATCTCCAAACTAATCCCACTGCCCCGCTGTTTCCCCATAGCCCTGTAGCAATCCACAAATTAATCCGACTGCCCCGCTCTCTCCCCATACTCCTGTATCAATCCCCAAACTAATCTCACCGCCCCGCTCTCTCCCCATAGCCCTGTATCAATCTGCAAACTAATCCCACTGCCCCGCTCTCTCCCCATAGTCCTGTATCAATCCCCAAACTAATCCCACTGCCCCGCTCTCTCCCCATAGCCCTGTATCAATCCCCAAACTAATCCCACGGCCCCGCTCTCTCCCCATAGTCCTGTATCAATCCCCAAACTAAACCCACTGCCCCGCTCTCTCCCCATAGTCCTGTATCCATCCCCAACCTAATCCCACTGTCCCGCCCTCTCCCCATAGTTCTGTATCAATCCCCAAACTAACTCCACTGCCCCGCTCTCTCTCCATAGTCCTGTGTCAATCTCCAAACTAATCCCACTGCCCCGCTCTCTCCCCATAGTCCTGTTTCAATCGCCAAACTAATCCCAATGCGCCGCTCTCTCCCCATAGCCCTGTATCAATCCCAAACTCGTCCCAATGCCCCGATCTCTCCCCATAGCCCTGTATCAATCGCCAAACTAATCCCACTGCCCCGCTCTCTCCCCATAGCCCTGTATCAATCCCAAACTCGTCCCACTGCCCCGCTCGCTCCCTATAGTCCTGTATCAATCCCCAAACTAATCCCACTGCCCCGCTCTCTCCCCATAGTCCTGTATCCATCCCCAAACTAATCCCACTGCCCCGCTCTCTCCCCATAGTCCTGTATCAATTCCCAAACTCATCCCAATACCCCGCTCTCTCCATAGCCCTGTATCAATCCCCAAACTAATCCCACTGCCCCGCACTCTCCCCATAGTCCTGTATCAATCCGCAAACTAATCCCACTGCCCCGCTCACTCCCCATAGTCCTATATCCATCTGCAAACTAATCCCACTGCCCCGCTCTCTCCCCATAGTCCTGCATCAATCTCTAAACTAATCCCACTGCCCCGCTGTTTCCCCATAGCCCTGTAGCAATCCACAAATTAATCCGACTGCCCCGCTCTCTCCCCATACTCCTGTATCAATCCCCAAACTAATCTCACCGCCCCGCCCTCTCCCCATAGCCCTGTATCAATCTCCAAACTAATCCCACTGCCCCGCTCTCTCCCCATAGTCCTGTATCAATCCCCAAACTAATCCCACTGCCCCGCTCTCTCCCCATAGTCCTGTATCAATCCACAAACTAAGCCCACTGCCTCGCTCTCTCCCCATAGTTCTGTATCAATCCCCAAACTAATCCCACTGCCCCGCTCTCTCCCCATAGTCCTGTATCCAACCCCAAACTAATCCCACTGCCCCAATCCCTCCCCATAGTCCTGTATCAATCCCCAAACTAATCCCACTGCCTCGCTCTCTCCCCATAGTCCTGTATCAATCCTCAAACTAATGCCACTGCCCCGCTCTCACCCCGTAGTCCTGTATCAATCCCCAAACTAATCCCACTGCCCCGCTCTCTCCCCACAGTCCTTATCAATCCCCAACTAATCCAACTGCCCCGCTATCTCCCCATAGTCCTATATCCATCCCCAAACTAATCCCACTGCCCCGCTCTCTCTCCATAGTCCTGCATCAATCTCCAAACTAATCCCACTGCCCCGCTGTTTCCCCATAGCCCTGTAGCAATCCACAAATTAATCCGACTGCCCCGCTCTCTCCCCATACTCCTGTATCAATCCCCAAACTAATCTCACCGCCCCGCTCTCTCCCCACAGCCCTGTATCAATCTCCAAACTAATCCCACTGTCCCGCTCTCTCCCCATAGTCCTGTATCAATCCACAAACTAAGCCCACTGCCTCGCTCTCTCCCCATAGTAATGTATCAATCCCCAAACTAATCCCACTGCCCCGCTCTCTCCCCATAGTCCTGTATCCAACCCCAAACGAATCCCACTACCCCGCTCCCTCCCCATCGTCCTGTATCAATCCCCAAACTAATCCCACTGCCTCGCTCTCTCCCCATAGTCCTGTATGAATCTCCAAACTAATCCCACTGCCCCGCTCTCACCCCATAGCCCTGTATCAATCCCCAAACTAATCCCACTGCCCCGCTCTCTCCCCACAGTCCTTATCAATCCCCAACTAATCCAACTGCCCCGCTCTCTTCCCATAGCCTTGTATCAATCCCAAACTCGTCTCATTGCCCCGATCTCTCCCCATAGCCCTGTATCAATCGCCAAACTAATCCCACAGCCCCACTCTCTCCCCATCGTCCTGTATCAATCCCCAAACTAATCCCACTGCCCCGCTCTCTCCCAATAGTCCTGTATCAATCCCCGACTAATCCCACTGCGCCGCTCTCTCCCCATAGCCCTGTATCAATCGCCAAACTAACACCACTGCCCCGCTCTCTCCCCATAGCCCTGTATCAATCGCCAAACTAATCCGACTGCATCGCTCTCTCCCCATAGTCCTGTATCAATCCCCAAACTAATCCCACTGTCCCGATCTCTCCCCATAGTCCTGTATCAATCCCCAAATAATCCCACTGTCCCGCTCTCTCCCCATAGTACTGTATCAATCCCAAACTAGTTCCACTGCCCCGCTCTCTCCCCATATTCCTGTATCAATCTCCAAACTAATCCCACGGCCTCGCTCTCTCCCCATAGTCCTGTGTCAATCCCCATATAATCCCACTGCCCCGCTCTCTCCCCATAGCCCTGTATCAATCGCCAAACTAATCCGACTGCCCCGCTCTTTCCCCATACTCCTGTATCAATCCCCAAACTAATCTCACCGCCCCGCTCTCTCCCCATAGCCCTGTATCAATCTCCAAACTAATCCCACTGCCCCGCTCTCTCCCCATAGTCCTGTATCAATCCCCAAACTAATCCCACTGCCCCGCTCTCTCCCCATAGTCCTGTATCAATCCACAAACTAAGCCCACTGCCTCGCTCTCTCCCCATAGTTCTGTATCAATCCCCAAACTAATCCCACTGCCCCGCTCTCTCCCCATAGTCCTGTATCCAACCCCAAACTAATCCCACTGCCCCAATCCCTCCCCATAGTCCTGTATCAATCCCCAAACTAATCCCACTGCCTCGCTCTCTCCCCATAGTCCTGTATCAATCATCAAACTAATGCCACTGCCCCGCTCTCACCCCATAGTCCTGTATCAATCCCCAAACTAATCCCACTGCCCCGCTCTCTCCCCACAGTCCTTATCAATCCCCAACTAATCCAACTGCCCCGCTATCTCCCCATAGTCCTATATCCATCCCCAAACTAATCCCACTGCCCCGCTCTCTCTCCATAGTCCTGCATCAATCTCCAAACTAATCCCACTGCCCCGCTGTTTCCCCATAGCCCTGTAGCAATCCACAAATTAATCCGACTGCCCCGCTCTCTCCCCATACTCCTGTATCAATCCCCAAACTAATCTCACCGCCCCGCTCTCTCCCCACAGCCCTGTATCAATCTCCAAACTAATCCCACTGTCCCGCTCTCTCCCCATAGTCCTGTATCAATCCACAAACTAAGCCCACTGCCTCGCTCTCTCCCCATAGTTCTGTATCAATCCCCAAACTAATCCCACTGCCCCGCTCTCTCCCCATAGTCCTGTATCCAACCCCAAACGAATCCCACTGCCCCGCTCCCTCCCCATAGTCCTGTATCAATCCCCAAACTAATCCCACTGCCTCGCTCGCTCCCCATAGTCCTGTATCAATCCTCAAACTAATGCCACTGCTCCACTCTCTCCCCATAGTCCTGTATCAATCCCCAAACTAATCCCACTGCCATGCTCTCTCCCCATAGTCCTGTATCAATCTCCAAACTAATCCCACTGCCCCGCTCTCACCCCATAGTCCTGTATCAATCCCCAAACTAATCCCACTGCCCCGCTCTCTCCCCACAGTCCTTATCAATCCCCAACTAATCCAACTGCCCCGCTCTCTCCCCATAGCCCTGTATCAATCCCAAACTCGTCTCACTGCCCCGATCTCATCCCATAGCCCTGTATCAATCGCCAAACTAATCCCACAGCCCCACTCTCTCCCCATCGTCCTGTATCAATCCCCAAACTAATCCCACTGCCCCGCTCTCTCCCAATAGTCCTGTATCAATCCCCAAACTAATCCCACTGCGCCGCTCTCTCCCCATAGCCCTGTATCAATCGCCAAACTAACACCACTGCCCCGCTCTCTCCCCAGAGCCCTGTATCAATCGCCAAACTAATCCGACTGCATCGCTCTCTCCCCATAGTCCTGTATCAATCCCCAAACTAATCCCACTGCCCCGATCTCTCCCCATAGTCCTGTATCAATCCCCAACTAATCCCACTGTCCCGCTCTCTCCCCATAGTACTGTAGCAATCCCAAACTAGTTCCACTGCCCCGCTCTCTCCCCATATTCCTGTATCAATCTCCAAACTAATCCCACTGCCTCGCTCTCTCCCCATAGTCCTGTGTCAATCCCCATATAATCCCACTGCCCCGCTCTCTCCCCATAGTGCTGTATCAAATCCAAGCTAATCCCACTGCCTCGCTCTCTCCCAATAGCCCTGTATCAATCCCCAAACTAATCCCACTTCCCCGCTCTCTCCCCATAGTCCTGTATCCATCCCCAAACTAATCCCACTGCCCCGCTCTCTCCCCATAGTCCTATATCAATCCCCACACTAATCCCAGTGCCCCGCTCTCTCTCCATAGTCCTTTATCAATCGCCAAACTAATCCGACTGCCCTGCTCTCTCTCCATAGTCCTGTATCTATCCCCAAACTAATCGCACTGCCCCCCTCTCTCACCATAGTCCTGTATCAATCCTCAAACTAATCACACTGCCCCGCTCTCTCCCCATAGTCCTGTATCCATCCCCAAACTTATCCCACTGCCCCGCTCTCTCCCCATAGTCGTGTATCAACTCCCGAACCTAATCCCACTGCCCCGCTCTCTCCCCATAGTCCTGTATCAATTCCCCAAACTAATCCCACTGCCCCGCTCTCTCTTCATAGTCCTGTATCAATCCCCAAACTAATCCCACTGCCCCACTCTCTCCCCATATTACTGTTTCAATACCCAAACTAATCCCACTGTCCCGCTCTCTCCCCATCGTCCTGTCTCATTCCCCAAACTTATTCCACTGCCCTGCTCTCTCCCCATAGTCTTGTATCAAATCCCAAACTAATCCCACTACCCCGCTCTCTCCATAGCCCTGTATCAAACCCCATACCAATCCCACTGCCCAGCTCTCTCCCCATGGTCCTGTATCAATCCCCAAACTAATCCCACCGCCCCGCTCTCTCCCCATAGTTCTGTATCAATCCCCAAACTAACTACACTGCCCCGCTCTCTCCCCATAGTCCTGTATCAATCTCCAAACTAATCCCACTGCCTCGCACTCTCCCCATAGTCCTGTATCAATCCGCAAACTATCCCCACTGACCCGCTCTCTCCCCATAGTCCTGTATCAATTCCAAACGAATCCCACTGCCTCGCTCTCTCCCGATAGCCCTGTATTAATCCCCAAACTAATCCCACTGCCCCGCTCTCTCCCCATAGTCCTGTATCAATCCCCAAACTAATCCCACTGCCCCGCTCTCTCCCCACAGTCCGTTATCAATCCCAATCTAATCCCACTGCCCCGCTCTCTCCCAATCGTCCTGTATCAATCCCCAAACTAATCCCACTGCCCCGCTCTCTCCCCATAGCTCTGTATCAATCGCCAAACTGATCCCAATGCCCCGCTCTCTCCCCATAGCCCTGTATCAATCCCAAACTCGTCCCACTGCCCCGATCACTCCCCATACCCCTGTATCAATCGCCAAACTAATCCCACTGCCCCGCTCTCTCCACATATTCCTGTTTCAATCCCCAAACTAATCCCACTGCCCCGCTCTCTCCCCATAGTCCTGTATCAATCTCCAAACTAATCCCACTGCCCCGCTCTCTCCCCATAGTCCTGTATCAATCCCCAAACTAATCCCACTGCCCCGCTCTCTCCCCATAGTCCTGTATCAATCCCCAACTAATCCCACTGCCCCGCTCTCTCCCCATAGTCCTGTATCAGTCCCAAACGAGTTCCACTGCCCCGCTGTCTGCCCATATTCCTGTATCAATCTCCAAACTAATCCCACTGCCTCGCGCTCTCCCCATAGTCCTGTATCAATCCCCAAACTAATCCCACTTCCCGCTCTCTCCCCATAGTCCTGTATCAATTCCAAACTAATCCCAATGCCTCGCTCTCTCCCCATAGCCCTGTATCAATCCCCAAACTAATCCCACTGCCCCGCTCTCTCCCCATAGTCCTATATCAATCCCCACACTAATCCCAGTGCCCCGCTCTCTCCCCATAGTCCTTTATCAATCGCCAAACTAATCCGACTGCCCTGCTCTCTCTCCATAGTCCTGTATCTATCCCCAAACTAATCGCACTGCCCCCCTCTCTCACCATAGTCCTGTATCAATCCTCAAACTAATCACACTGCCCCGCTCTCTCCCCATAGTCCTGTATCCATCCCCAAACTTATCCCACTGCCCCGCTCTCTCCCCATTGTCGTGTATCAACTCCCGAACCTAATCCCACTGCCCCGCTCTCTCCCCATAGTCCTGTATCAATTCCCCAAACTAATCCCACTGCCCCGCTCTCTCTCCATCGTCCTGTATCAATCCCCAAACTAATCCCACTGCCCCACTCTCTCCCCATATTACTGTTTCAATACCCAAACTAATCCCACTGTCCCGCTCTCTCCCCATCGTCCTGTCTCATTCCCCAAACTTATTCCACTGCCCTGCTCTCTCCCCATAGTCCTCTATCAAATCCCAAACTAATCCCACTACCCCGCTCTCTCCATAGCCCTGTATCAAACCCCATACCAATCCCACTGCCCAGCTCTCTCCCCATGGTCCTGTATCAATCCCCAAACTAATCCCACCGCCCCGCTCTCTCCCCATAGTCCTGTATCCATCCCCAAACTAATCTCACTGTCCCGCCCTCTCCCCATAGTTCTGTATCAATCCCCAAACTAACTCCACTGCCCCGCTCTCTCCCCATAGTCCTGTATCAATCACCAAACTAATCCCACTGCCTCGCACTCTCCCCATAGTCCTCTATCAATCCCCAAACTAATCCCACTGCCCCGCTCTCTCCCCATAGTCCTGCATCAATCCCCAAACTAATCCCACTGCCCCGCTCTCTCCCCATAGTCCGGTATCAATCCCCAACTAATCCCACTGCCCCGCTCTCTCCCCATAGTCCTGTATCAAATCCCAAACTAATCCCACTACCCCGCTCTCTCCATAGCCCTGTATCAATCCCCAAACTAATCCCACTGCCCCGCTCTCTCCCCATAGTCCTGTATCAATCCCCAAACTAAACCCACTGCCCCGCTCTCTCCCCATAGTCCTGTATCCATCCCCAACCTAATCCCACTGTCCCGCCCTCTCCCCATAGTTCTGTATCAATCCCCAAACTAACTCCACTGCCCCGCTCTCTCTCCATAGTCCTGTGTCAATCTCCAAACTAATCCCACTGCCCCGCTCTCTCCCCATAGTCCTGTTTCAATCGCCAAACTAATCCCAATGCGCCGCTCTCTCCCCATAGCCCTGTATCAATCCCAAACTCGTCCCACTGCCCCGATCTCTCCCCATAGCCCTGTATCAATCGCCAAACTAATCCCACTGCCCCGCTCTCTCCCCATAGTCCTGTATCAATCCCCAAACTAATCCCACTGCCCCGCTCTCTCCCCATAGTGCTATATACATCCGCAAACTAATCCCACTGCCCCGCTCTCTCCCCATAGTCCTGCATCAATCTCCAAACTAATCCCACTGCCCCGCTGTTTCCCCATAGCCCTGTAGCAATCCACAAATTAATCCGACTGCCCCGCTCTCTCCCCATACTCCTGTATCAATCCCCAAACTAATCTCACCGCCCCGCTCTCTCCCCATAGCCCTGTATCAATCTCCAAACTAATCCCACCGCCCCGCTCTCTCCCCATAGTCCTGTAACAATCCCCAAACTAATCCCACTGCCCCGCTCTCTCCCCATAGTCCTGTATCAATCCACAAACTAAGCCCACTGCCTCGCTCTCTCCCCATAGTTCTGTATCAATCCCCAAACTAATCCCACTGCCCCGCTCTCTCCCCATAGTCCTGTATCCAACCCCAAACTAATCCCACTGCCCCGCTCCCTCCCCATAGTCCTGTATCAATCCCCAAACTAATCCCACTGCCTCGCTCTCTCCCCATAGTCCTGTATCAATCCTCAAACTAATGCCACTGCCCCGCTCTCTCCCCATAGTCCTGTATCAATCCCCAAACTAATCCCACTGCCATGCTCTCTCCCCATAGTCCTGTATCAATCTCCAAACGAATCCCACTGCCCCGCTCTCACCCCATAGTCCTGTATCAATCCCCAAACTGATCCCACTGCCCCGCTCTCTCCCCACAGTCCTTATCAATCCCCAACTAATCCAACTGCCCCGCTATCTCCCCATAGACCTATATCCATCCCCAAACTAATCCCACTGCCCCGCTCTCTCCCCATAGTCCTGCATCAATCTCCAAACTAATCCCACTGCCCCGCTGTTTCCCCATAGCCCTGTAGCAATCCACAAATTAATCCGACTGCCCCGCTCTCTCCCCATACGCCTGTATCAATCCCCAAACTAATCTCACCGCCCCGCTCTATCCCCACAGCCTTGTATCAATCTCCAAACTAATCCCACTGCCCCGCTCTCTCCCCATAGTCCTGTATCAATCCCCAAACTAATCCCACTGCCTCGCTCTCTCCCCATAGTCCTGTATCAATCCACAAACTAAGCCCACTGCCTCGCTCTCTCCCCATAGTTCATTTTCAATCCCCAAACTAATCCCACTGCCCCGCTCTCTCCCCATAGTCCTGTATCCAACCCCAAACGAATCCCACTGCCCCGCTCTCTCCCCATAGTCCTGTATCAATCCCCAAACTAATCCCACTGCCATGCTCTCTCCCCATAGTCCTGTATCAATCTCCAAACTAATCCCACTGCCCCGCTCTCACCCCATCGTCCTGTATCAATCCCCAAACTAATCCCACTGCCCCGCTCTCTCCCCACAGTCCTTATCAATCCCCAACTAATCCAACTGCCCCGCTCTCTCCCCATAGCCCTGTATCAATCCCAAACTCGTCTCATTGCCCCGATCTCTCCCCATAGCCCTGTATCAATCGCCAAACTAATCCCACAGCCCCACTCTCTCCCCATCGTCCTGTATCAATCCCCAAACTAATCCCACTGCCCCGCTCTCTCGAAATAGTGCTGTATCAATCCCCGACTAATCCCACTGCCCCGCTCTCTCCCCATAGCCCTGTATCAATCGCCAAACTAACACCACTGCCCCGCTCTCTCCCCATAGTCCTGTATCAATCCCCAAACTAATCCCACTGCCCCGCTCTCTCCCCATAGTCCTATATCCATCCGCAAACTAATCCCACTGCCCCGCTCTCTCCCCATAGTCCTGCATCAATCTCCAAACTAATCCCACTGCCCCGCTGTTTCCCCATAGCCCTGTAGCAATCCACAAATTAATCCGACTGCCCCGCTCTCTCCCCATAGTCCTGTATCAATCCCCAAACTAATCCCACTGCCCCGCTCTCTCCCCATAGTCCTGTATCAATCCACAAACTAAGCCCACTGCCTCGCTCTCTCCCCATAGTTCTGTATCAATCCCCAAACTAATCCCACTGCCCCGCTCTCTCCCCACAGTCCTTATCAATCCCCAACTAATCCAACTGCCCCGCTATCTCCCCATAGTCCTATATCCATCCCCAAACTAATCCCACTGCCCCGCTCTCTCTCCATAGTCCTGCATCAATCTCCAAACTAATCCCACTGCCCCGCTGTTTCCCCATAGCCCTGTAGCAATCCACAAATTAATCCGACTGCCCCGCTCTCTCCCCATACTCCTGTATCAATCCCCAAACTAATCTCACCGCCCCGCTCTCTCCCCACAGCCCTGTATCAATCTCCAAACTAATCCCACTGTCCCGCTCTCTCCCCATAGTCCTGTATCAATCCACAAACTAAGCCCACTGCCTCGCTCTCTCCCCATAGTTCTGTATCAATCCCCAAACTAATCCCACTGCCCCGCTCTCTCCCCATAGTCCTGTATCCAACCCCAAACGAATCCCACTGCCCCGCTCCCTCCACATAGTCCTGTATCAATCCCCAAACTAATCCCACTGCCTCGCTCGCTACCCATAGTCCTGTATCAATCCTCAAACTAATGCCACTGCTCCGCTCTCTCCCCATAGTCCTGTATCAATCCCCAAACTAATCCCACTGCCATGCTCTCTCCCCATAGTCCTGTATCAATCTCCAAACTAATCCCACTGCCCCGCTCTCACCCCATAGTCCTGTATCAATCCCCAAACTAATCCCACTGCCCCGCTCTCTCCCCACAGTCCTTATCAATCCCCAACTAATCCAACTGCCCCGCTCTCTCCCCATAGCCGTGTATCAATCCCAAACTCGTCTCACTGCCCCGATCTCATCCCATAGCCCTGTATCAATCGCCAAACTAATCCCACAGCCCCACTCTCTCCCCATCGTCCTGTATCAATCCCCAAACTAATCCCACTGCCCCGCTCTCTCCCAATAGTCCTGTATCAATCCCCAAACTAATCCCACTGCGCCGCTCTCTCCCCATAGCCCTGTATCAATCGCCAAACTAACACCACTGCCGCGCTCTCTCCCCAGAGCCCTGTATCAATCGCCAAACTAATCCGACTGCATCGCTCTCTCCCCATATCCTGTATCAATCCCCAAACTAATCCCACTGCCCCGATCTCTCCCCATAGTCCTGTATCAATCCCCAACTAATCCCACTGTCCCGCTCTCTCCCCATAGTACTGTAGCAATCCCAAACTAGTTCCACTGCCCCGCTCTCTCCCCATATTCCTGTATCAATCTCCAAACTAATCCCACTGCCTCGCTCTCTCCCCATAGTCCTGTGTCAATCCCCATATAATCCCACTGCCCCGCTCTCTCCCCATAGTGCTGTATCAAATCCAAGATAATCCCACTGCCTCGCTCTCTCCCAATAGCCCTGTATCAATCCCCAAACTAATCCCACTTCCCCGCTCTCTCCCCATAGTCCTGTATCCATCCCCAAACTAATCCCACTGCCCCGCTCTCTCCCCATAGTCCTATATCAATCCCCACACTAATCCCAGTGCCCCGCTCTCTCTCCATAGTCCTTTATCAATCGCCAAACTAATCCGACTGCCCTGCTATCTCTCCATAGTCCTGTACCTATCCCCAAACTAATCGCACTGCCCCCCTCTCTCACCATAGTCCTGTATCAATCCTCAAACTAATCACACAGCCCCGCTCTCTCCCCATAGTCCTGTATCCATCCCCAAACTTATCCCACTGCCCCGCTCTCTCCCCATAGTCGTGTATCAACTCCCGAACCTAATCCCACTGCCCCGCTCTCTCCCCATAGTCCTGTATCAATTCCCCAAACTAATCCCACTGCCCCGCTCTCTCTTCATAGTCCTGTATCAATCCCCAAACTAATCCCACTGCCCCACTCTCTCCCCATATTACTGTTTCAATACCCAAACTAATCCCACTGTCCCGCTCTCTCCCCATCGTCCTGTCTCATTCCCCAAACTTATTCCACTGCCGTGCTCTCTCCCCATAGTCTTGTATCAAATCCCAAACTAATCCCACTACCCCGCTCTCTCCATAGCCCAGTATCAAACCCCATACCAATCCCACTGCCCAGCTCTCTCCCCATGGTCCTGTATCAATCCCCAAACTAATCCCACCGCCCCGCTCTCTCCCCATAGTCCTGTATCCATCCCCAAACTAATCTCACTGTCCCGCCCTCTCCCCATAGTTCTGTATCAATCCCCAAACTAACTCCACTGCCCCGCTCTCTCCCCATAGTCCTGTATCAATCTCCAAACTAATCCCACTGCCTCGCACTCTCCCCATAGTCCTGTATCAATCCGCAAACTATCCCCACTGACCCGCTCTCTCCCCATAGTCCTGTATCAATTCCAAACGAATCCCACTGCCTCGCTCTCTCCCGATAGCCCTGTATTAATCCCCAAACTAATCCCACTGCCCCGCTCTCTCCCCATAGTCCTGTATCAATCCCCAAACTAATCCCACTGCCCCGCTCTCTCCCCACAGTCCGTTATCAATCCCAATCTAATCCCACTGCCCCGCTCTCTCCCCATCGTCCTGTATCAATCCCCAAACTAATCCCACTGCCCCGCTCTCTCCCCATAGCTCTGTATCAATCGCCAAACTGATCCCAATGCCCCGCTCTCTCCCCATAGCCCTGTATCAATCCCAAACTCGTCCCACTGCCCCGATCACTCCCCATACCCCTGTATCAATCGCCAAACTAATCCCACTGCCCCGCTCTCTCCACATATTCCTGTTTCAATCCCCAAACTAATCCCACTGCCCCGCTCTCTCCCCATAGTCCTGTATCAATCTCCAAACTAATCCCACTGCCCCGCTCTCTCCCCATAGTCCTGTATCAATCCCCAAACTAATCCCACTGCCCCGCTCTCTCCCCATAGTCCTGTATCAATCCCCAACTAATCCCACTGCCCCGCTCTCTCCCCATAGTCCTGTATCAGTCCCAAACGAGTTCCACTGCCCCGCTGTCTGCCCATATTCCTGTATCAATCTCCAAACTAATCCCACTGCCTCGCTCTCTCCCCATAGTCCTGTATCAATCCCCAAACTAATCCCACTTCCCGCTCTCTCCCCATAGTCCTGTATCAATTCCAAACTAATCCCAATGCCTCGCTCTCTCCCCATAGCCCTGTATCAATCCCCAAACTAATCCCACTGCCCCGCTCTCTCCCCATAGTCCTATATCAATCCCCACACTAATCCCAGTGCCCCGCTCTCTCCCCATAGTCCTTTATCAATCGCCAAACTAATCCGACTGCCCTGCTCTCTCTCCATAGTCCTGTATCTATCCCCAAACTAATCGCACTGCCCCCCTCTCTCACCATAGTCCTGTATCAATCCTCAAACTAATCACACTGCCCCGCTCTCTCCCCATAGTCCTGTATCCATCCCCAAACTTATCCCACTGCCCCGCTCTCTCCCCATTGTCGTGTATCAACTCCCGAACCTAATCCCACTGCCCCGCTCTCTCCCCATAGTCCTGTATCAATTCCCCAAACTAATCCCACTGCCTCTCTCTCTCTCCATCGTCCTGTATCAATCCCCAAACTAATCCCACTGCCCCACTCTCTCCCCATATTACTGTTTCAATACCCAAACTAATCCCACTGTCCCGCTCTCTCCCCATCGTCCTGTCTCATTCCCCAAACTTATTCCAATGCGCCGCTCTCTCCCCATAGCCCTGTATCAATCCCAAACTCGTCCCACTGCCCCGATCTCTCCCCATAGCCCTGTATCAATCGCCAAACTAATCCCACTGCCCCGCTCTCTCCCCATAGTCCTGTATCAATCCCCAAACTAATCCCACTGCCCCGCTCTCTCCCCATAGTCCTATATACATCCGCAAACTAATCCCACTGCCCCGCTCTCTCCCCATAGTCCTGCATCAATCTCCAAACTAATCCCACTGCCCCGCTGTTTCCCCATAGCCCTGTAGCAATCCACAAATTAATCCGACTGCCCCGCTCTCTCCCCATACTCCTGTATCAATCCCCAAACTAATCTCACCGCCCCGCTCTCTCCCCATAGCCCTGTATCAATCTCCAAACTAATCCCACCGCCCCGCTCTCTCCCCATAGTCCTGTAACAATCCCCAAACTAATCCCACTGCCCCGCTCTCTCCCCATAGTCCTGTATCAATCCACAAACTAAGCCCACTGCCTCGCTCTCTCCCCATAGTTCTGTATCAATCCCCAAACTAATCCCACTGCCCCGCTCTCTCCCCATAGTCCTGTATCCAACCCCAAACTAATCCCACTGCCCCGCTCCCTCCCCATAGTCCTGTATCAATCCCCAAACTAATCCCAATGCCTCGCTCTCTCCCCATAGTCCTGTATCAATCCTCAAACTAATGCCACTGCCCCGCTCTCTCCCCATAGTCCTGTATCAATCCCCAAACTAATCCCACTGCCATGCTCTCTCCCCATAGTCCTGTATCAATCTCCAAACGAATCCCACTGCCCCGCTCTCACCCCATAGTCCTGTATCAATCCCCAAACTGATCCCACTGCCCCGCTCTCTCCCCACAGTCCTTATCAATCCCCAACTAATCCAACTGCCCCGCTATCTCCCCATAGACCTATATCCATCCCCAAACTAATCCCACTGCCCCGCTCTCTCCCCATAGTCCTGCATCAATCTCCAAACTAATCCCACTGCCCCGCTGTTTCCCCATAGCCCTGTAGCAATCCACAAATTAATCCGACTGCCCCGCTCTCTCCCCATACGCCTGTATCAATCCCCAAACTAATCTCACCGCCCCGCTCTATCCCCACAGCCTTGTATCAATCTCCAAACTAATCCCACTGCCCCGCTCTCTCCCCATAGTCCTGTATCAATCCCCAAACTAATCCCACTGCCTCGCTCTCTCCCCATAGTCCTGTATCAATCCACAAACTAAGCCCACTGCCTCGCTCTCTCCCCATAGTTCATTTTCAATCCCCAAACTAATCCCACTGCCCCGCTCTCTCCCCATAGTCCTGTATCCAACCCCAAACGAATCCCACTGCCCCGCTCTCTCCCCATAGTCCTGTATCAATCCCCAAACTAATCCCACTGCCATGCTCTCTCCCCATAGTCCTGTATCAATCTCCAAACTAATCCCACTGCCCCGCTCTCACCCCATCGTCCTGTATCAATCCCCAAACTAATCCCACTGCCCCGCTCTCTCCCCACAGTCCTTATCAATCCCCAACTAATCCAACTGCCCCGCTCTCTCCCCATAGCCCTGTATCAATCCCAAACTCGTCTCATTGCCCCGATCTCTCCCCATAGCCCTGTATCAATCGCCAAACTAATCCCACAGCCCCACTCTCTCCCCATCGTCCTGTATCAATCCCCAAACTAATCCCACTGCCCCGCTCTCTCGAAATAGTGCTGTATCAATCCCCGACTAATCCCACTGCCCCGCTCTCTCCCCATAGCCCTGTATCAATCGCCAAACTAACACCACTGCCCCGCTCTCTCCCCATAGTCCTGTATCAATCCCCAAACTAATCCCACTGCCCCGCTCTCTCCCCATAGTCCTATATCCATCCGCAAACTAATCCCACTGCCCCGCTCTCTCCCCATAGTCCTGCATCAATCTCCAAACTAATCCCACTGCCCCGCTGTTTCCCCATAGCCCTGTAGCAATCCACAAATTAATCCGACTGCCCCGCTCTCTCCCCATAGTCCTGTATCAATCCCCAAACTAATCCCACTGCCCCGCTCTCTCCCCATAGTCCTGTATCAATCCACAAACTAAGCCCACTGCCTCGCTCTCTCCCCATAGTTCTGTATCAATCCCCAAACTAATCCCACTGCCCCGCTCTCTCCCCACAGTCCTTATCAATCCCCAACTAATCCAACTGCCCCGCTATCTCCCCATAGTCCTATATCCATCCCCAAACTAATCCCACTGCCCCGCTCTCTCTCCATAGTCCTGCATCAATCTCCAAACTAATCCCACTGCCCCGCTGTTTCCCCATAGCCCTGTAGCAATCCACAAATTAATCCGACTGCCCCGCTCTCTCCCCATACTCCTGTATCAATCCCCAAACTAATCTCACCGCCCCGCTCTCTCCCCACAGCCCTGTATCAATCTCCAAACTAATCCCACTGTCCCGCTCTCTCCCCATAGTCCTGTATCAATCCACAAACTAAGCCCACTGCCTCGCTCTCTCCCCATAGTTCTGTATCAATCCCCAAACTAATCCCACTGCCCCGCTCTCTCCCCATAGTCCTGTATCCAACCCCAAACGAATCCCACTGCCCCGCTCCCTCCCCATAGTCCTGTATCAATCCCCAAACTAATCCCACTGCCTCGCTCGCTACCCATAGTCCTGTATCAATCCTCAAACTAATGCCACTGCTCCGCTCTCTCCCCATAGTCCTGTATCAATCCCCAAACTAATCCCACTGCCATGCTCTCTCCCCATAGTCCTGTATCAATCTCCAAACTAATCCCACTGCCCCGCTCTCACCCCATAGTCCTGTATCAATCCCCAAACTAATCCCACTGCCCCGCTCTCTCCCCACAGTCCTTATCAATCCCCAACTAATCCAACTGCCCCGCTCTCTCCCCATAGCCCTGTATCAATCCCAAACTCGTCTCACTGCCCCGATCTCATCCCATAGCCCTGCATCAATCGCCAAACTAATCCCACAGCCCCACTCTCTCCCCATCGTCCTGTATCAATCCCCAAACTAATCCCACTGCCCCGCTCTCTCCCAATAGTCCTGTATCAATCCCCAAACTAATCCCACTGCGCCGCTCTCTCCCCATAGCCCTGTATCAATCGCCAAACTAACACCACTGCCGCGCTCTCTCCCCAGAGCCCTGTATCAATCGCCAAACTAATCCGACTGCATCGCTCTCTCCCCATAGTCCTGTATCAATCCCCAAACTAATCCCACTGCCCCGATCTCTCCCCATAGTCCTGTATCAATCCCCAACTAATCCCACTGTCCCGCTCTCTCCCCATAGTACTGTAGCAATCCCAAACTAGTTCCACTGCCCCGCTCTCTCCCCATATTCCTGTATCAATCTCCAAACTAATCCCACTGCCTCGCTCTCTCCCCATAGTCCTGTGTCAATCCCCATATAATCCCACTGCCCCGCTCTCTCCCCATAGTGCTGTATCAAATCCAAGCTAATCCCACTGCCTCGCTCTCTCCCAATAGCCCTGTATCAATCCCCAAACTAATCCCACTTCCCCGCTCTCTCCCCATAGTCCTGTATCCATCCCCAAACTAATCCCACTGCCCCGCTCTCTCCCCATAGTCCTATATCAATCCCCACACTAATCCCAGTGCCCCGCTCTCTCTCCATAGTCCTTTATCAATCGCCAAACTAATCCGACTGCCCTGCTCTCTCTCCATAGTCCTGTATCTATCCCCAAACTAATCGCACTGCCCCCCTCTCTCACCATAGTCCTGTATCAATCCTCAAACTAATCACACTGCCCCGCTCTCTCCCCATAGTCCTGTATCCATCCCCAAACTTATCCCACTGCCCCGCTCTCTCCCCATAGTCGTGTATCAACTCCCGAACCTAATCCCACTGCCCCGCTCTCTCCCCATAGTCCTGTATCAATTCCCCAAACTAATCCCACTGCCCCGCTCTCTCTTCATAGTCCTGTATCAATCCCCAAACTAATCCCACTGCCCCACTCTCTCCCCATATTACTGTTTCAATACCCAAACTAATCCCACTGTCCCGCTCTCTCCCCATCGTCCTGTCTCATTCCCCAAACTTATTCCACTGCCGTGCTCTCTCCCCATAGTCTTGTATCAAATCCCAAACTAATCCCACTACCCCGCTCTCTCCATAGCCCTGTATCAAACCCCATACCAATCCCACTGCCCAGCTCTCTCCCCATGGTCCTGTATCAATCCCCAAACTAATCCCACCGCCCCGCTCTCTCCCCATAGTCCTGTATCCATCCCCAAACTAATCTCACTGTCCCGCCCTCTCCCCATAGTTCTGTATCAATCCCCAAACTAACTCCACTGCCCCGCTCTCTCCCCATAGTCCTGTATCAATCTCCAAACTAATCCCACTGCCTCGCACTCTCCCCATAGTCCTGTATCAATCCGCAAACTATCCCCACTGACCCGCTCTCTCCCCATAGTCCTGTATCAATTCCAAACGAATCCCACTGCCTCGCTCTCTCCCGATAGCCCTGTATTAATCCCCAAACTAATCCCACTGCCCCGCTCTCTCCCCATAGTCCTGTATCAATCCCCAAACTAATCCCACTGCCCCGCTCTCTCCCCACAGTCCGTTATCAATCCCAATCTAATCCCACTGCCCCGCTCTCTCCCCATCGTCCTGTATCAATCCCCAAACTAATCCCACTGCCCCGCTCTCTCCCCATAGCTCTGTATCAATCGCCAAACTGATCCCAATGCCCCGCTCTCTCCCCATAGCCCTGTATCAATCCCAAACTCGTCCCACTGCCCCGATCACTCCCCATACCCCTGTATCAATCGCCAAACTAATCCCACTGCCCCGCTCTCTCCACATATTGCTGTTTCAATCCCCAAACTAATCCCACTGCCCCGCTCTCTCCCCATAGTCCTGTATCAATCTCCAAACTAATCCCACTGCCCCGCTCTCTCCCCATAGTCCTGTATCAATCCCCAAACTAATCCCACTGCCCCGCTCTCTCCCCATAGTCCTGTATCAATCCCCAACTAATCCCACTGCCCCGCTCTCTCCCCATAGTCCTGTATCAGTCCCAAACGAGTTCCACTGCCCCGCTGTCTGCCCATATTCCTGTATCATTCTCCAAACTAATCCCACTGCCTCGCTCTCTCCCCATAGTCCTGTATCAATCCCCAAACTAATCCCACTTCCCGCTCTCTCCCCATAGTCCTGTATCAATTCCAAACTAATCCCAATGCCTCGCTCTCTCCCCATAGCCCTGTATCAATCCCCAAACTAATCCCACTGCCCCGCTCTCTCCCCATAGTCCTATATCAATCCCCACACTAATCCCAGTGCCCCGCTCTCTCCCCATAGTCCTTTATCAATCGCCAAACTAATCCGACTGCCCTGCTCTCTCTCCATAGTCCTGTATCTATCCCCAAACTAATCGCACTGCCCCCCTCTCTCACCATAGTCCTGTATCAATCCTCAAACTAATCACACTGCCCCGCTCTCTCCCCATAGTCCTGTATCCATCCCCAAACTTATCCCACTGCCCCGCTCTCTCCCCATTGTCGTGTATCAACTCCCGAACCTAATCCCACTGCCCCGCTCTCTCCCCATAGTCCTGTATCAATTCCCCAAACTAATCCCACTGCCTCTCTCTCTCTCCATCGTCCTGTATCAATCCCCAAACTAATCCCACTGCCCCACTCTCTCCCCATATTACTGTTTCAATACCCAAACTAATCCCACTGTCCCGCTCTCTCCCCATCGTCCTGTCTCATTCCCCAAACTTATTCCACTGCCCTGCTCTCTCCCCATAGTCCTGTATCAAATCCCAAACTAATCCCACTACCCCGCTCTCTCCATAGCCCTGTATCAAACCCCATACCAATCCCACTGCCCAGCTCTCTCCCCATGGTCCTGTATCAATCCCCAAACTAATCCCACCGCCCCGCTCTCTCCCCATAGTCCTGTATCCATCCCCAAACTAATCTCACTGTCCCGCCCTCTCCCCATAGTTCTGTATCAATCCCCAAACTAACTCCACTGCCCCGCTCTCTCCCCATAGTCCTGTATCAATCACCAAACTAATCCCACTGCCTCGCACTCTCCCCATAGTCCTCTATCAATCCCCAAACTAATCCCACTGCCCCGCTCTCTCCCCATAGTCCTGCATCAATCCCCAAACTAATCCCACTGCCCCGCTCTCTCCCCATAGTCCGGTATCAATCCCCAACTAATCCCACTGCCCCGCTCTCTCCCCATAGTCCTGTATCAAATCCCAAACTAATCCCACTACCCCGCTCTCTCCATAGCCCTGTATCAATCCCCAAACTAATCCCACTGCCCCGCTCTCTCCCCATAGTCCTGTATCAATCCCCAAACTAAACCCACTGCCCCGCTCTCTCCCCATAGTCCTGTATCCATCCCCAACCTAATCCCACTGTCCCGCCCTCTCCCCATAGTTCTGTATCAATCCCCAAACTAACTCCACTGCCCCGCTCTCTCTCCATAGTCCTGTGTCAATCTCCAAACTAATCCCACTGCCCCGCTCTCTCCCCATAGTCCTGTTTCAATCGCCAAACTAATCCCAATGCGCCGCTCTCTCCCCATAGCCCTGTATCAATCCCAAACTCGTCCCACTGCCCCGATCTCTCCCCATAGCCCTGTATCAATCGCCAAACTAATCCCACTGCCCCGCTCTCTCCCCATAGTCCTGTATCAATCCCCAAACTAATCCCACTGCCCCGCTCTCTCCCCATAGTCCTATATACATCCGCAAACTAATCCCACTGCCCCGCTCTCTCCCCATAGTCCTGCATCAATCTCCAAACTAATCCCACTGCCCCGCTGTTTCCCCATAGCCCTGTAGCAATCCACAAATTAATCCGACTGCCCCGCTCTCTCCCCATACTCCTGTATCAATCCCCAAACTAATCTCACCGCCCCGCTCTCTCCCCATAGCCCTGTATCAATCTCCAAACTAATCCCACCGCCCCGCTCTCTCCCCATAGTCCTGTAACAATCCCCAAACTAATCCCACTGCCCCGCTCTCTCCCCATAGTCCTGTATCAATCCACAAACTAAGCCCACTGCCTCGCTCTCTCCCCATAGTTCTGTATCAATCCCCAAACTAATCCCACTGCCCCGCTCTCTCCCCATAGTCCTGTATCCAACCCCAAACTAATCCCACTGCCCCGCTCCCTCCCCATAGTCCTGTATCAATCCCCAAACTAATCCCACTGCCTCGCTCTCTCCCCATAGTCCTGTATCAATCCTCAAACTAATGCCACTGCCCCGCTCTCTCCCCATAGTCCTGTATCAATCCCCAAACTAATCCCACTGCCATGCTCTCTCCCCATAGTCCTGTATCAATCTCCAAACGAATCCCACTGCCCCGCTCTCACCCCATAGTCCTGTATCAATCCCCAAACTAATCCCACTGCCCCGCTCTCTCCCCACAGTCCTTATCAATCCCCAACTAATCCAACTGCCCCGCTATCTCCCCATAGACCTATATCCATCCCCAAACTAATCCCACTGCCCCGCTCTCTCCCCATAGTCCTGCATCAATCTCCAAACTAATCCCACTGCCCCGCTGTTTCCCCATAGCCCTGTAGCAATCCACAAATTAATCCGACTGCCCCGCTCTCTCCCCATACGCCTGTATCAATCCCCAAACTAATCTCACCGCCCCGCTCTCTCCCCACAGCCTTGTATCAATCTCCAAACTAATCCCACTGCCCCGCTCTCTCCCCATAGTCCTGTATCAATCCCCAAACTAATCCCACTGCCTCGCTCTCTCCCCATAGTCCTGTATCAATTCACAAACTAAGCCCACTGCCTCGCTCTCTCCCCATAGTTCTGTTTCAATCCCCAAACTAATCCCACTGCCCCGCTCTCTCCCCATAGTCCTGTATCCAACCCCAAACGAATCCCACTGCCCCGCTCTCTCCCCATAGTCCTGTATCAATCCCCAAACTAATCCCACTGCCATGCTCTCTCCCCATAGTCCTGTATCAATCTCCAAACTAATCCCACTGCCCCGCTCTCACCCCATCGTCCTGTATCAATCCCCAAACTAATCCCACTGCCCCGCTCTCTCCCCACAGTCCTTATCAATCCCCAACTAATCCAACTGCCCCGCTCTCTCCCCATAGCCCTGTATCAATCCCAAACTCGTCTCATTGCCCCGATCTCTCCCCATAGCCCTGTATCAATCGCCAAACTAATCCCACAGCCCCACTCTCTCCCCATCGTCCTGTATCAATCCCCAAACTAATCCCACTGCCCCGCTCTCTCCCAATAGTCCTGTATCAATCCCCGACTAATCCCACTGCCCCGCTCTCTCCCCATAGCCCTGTATCAATCGCCAAACTAACACCACTGCCCCGCTCTCTCCCCATAGTCCTGTATCAATCCCCAAACTAATCCCACTGCCCCGCTCTCTCCCCATAGTCCTATATCCATCCGCAAACTAATCCCACTGCCCCGCTCTCTCCCCATAGTCCTGCATCAATCTCCAAACTAATCCCACTGCCCCGCTGTTTCCCCATAGCCCTGTAGCAATCCACAAATTAATCCGACTGCCCCGCTCTCTCCCCATACTCCTGTATCAATCCCCAAACTCGTCTCATTGCCCCGATCTCTCCCCATAGTCCTGTGTCAATCCCCATATAATCCCACTGCCCCGCTCTCTCCCCATAGTCCTTTATCAATCGCCAAACTAATCCGACTGCCCTGCTCTCTCTCCATAGTCCTGTATCTATCCCCAAACTAATCGCACTGCCCCCCTCTCTCCCCATAGTCCTGTATCAATCCCCAAACTAATCCCACTGCCCCGCTCTCTCCCCATAGTCCTGTATCCATCCCCAAACTTATCCCACTGCCCCGCTCTCTCCCCATAGTCGTGTATCAACTCCCGAACCTAATCCCACTGCCCCGCTCTCTCCCCACAGTCCTGTATCAATTCCCCAAACTAATCCCTCTGCCCCGCTCTCTCTCCATAGTCCTGTATCAATCTCCAAACTAATCCCACTGCCCCGCTCTCTCCCCATAGTCCTGTATCAATCCCCAAACTAATCCCACTGCCCCGCTCTCTCCCCATAGTCCTGTATCAATCCCCAACTAATCCCACTGCCCCGCTCTCTCCCCATAGTCCTGTATCAGTCCCAAACGAGTTCCACTGCCCCGCTGTCTCCCCATATTCCTGTATCAATCTCCAAACTAATCCCACTGCCTCGCTCTCTCCCCATAGTCCTGTATCAATCGCCAAACTAATCCCACTTCCCGCTCTCTCCCCATAGTCCTGTATCAATTCCAAACTAATACCAATGCCTCGCTCTCTCCCCATAGCCCTGTATCAATCCCCAAACTAATCCCACTGCCCCGCTCTCTCCCCATAGTCCTGCATCAATCCCCAAACTAATCCCACTGCCCCGCTCTCTCCCCATCGTCCGGTATCAATCCCCAACTAATCCCACTGCCCCGCTCTCTCCCCATAGTCCTGTATCAAATCCCAAACTAATCCCACTACCCCGCTCTCTCCATAGCCCTGTATCAATCCCCAAACTAATCCCACTGCCCCGCTCTCTCCCCATAGTCCTGTATCAATCCCCAAACTAAACCCACTGCCCCGCTCTCTCCCCATAGTCCTGTATCCATCCCCAACCTAATCCCACTGTCCCGCCCTCTCCCCATAGTTCTGTATCAATCCCCAAACTAACTCCACTGCCCCGCTCTCTCTCCATAGTGCCGTGTCAATCTCCAAACTAATCCCACTGCCCCGCTCTCTCCGCATAGTCCTGTTTCAATCGCCAAACTAATCCCAATGCGCCGCTCTCTCCCCATAGCCCTGTATCAATCACAAACTCGTCCCACTGCCCCGATCTCTCCCCATAGCCCTGTATCAATCCCCAAACTAATCCCACTGCCCCGCTCTCTCCCCATAGTCCTGTTTCAATCCCCAACTAATCCCACTGCCCCGCTCTCTCCCCATCGTCCTGTATCAATCCCCAAACTAATCCCACTGCCCCGCTCTCTCCCCATAGTCCTGTTTCAATCCCCAACTAATCCCACTGCCCCGCTCTCTCCCCACAGCCCTCTATCAATCGCCAAACTAATCCCACTGCCCCGCTCTCTCCCCATAGCCCTGTATCAATCCCAAACTCGTCCCACTGCCCCGCTCGCTCCCTATAGTCCTGTATCAATCCCCAAACTAATCCCACTGCCCCGCTCTCTCCCCATAGTCCTGTATCAATCCCCAAACTAATCCCACTGCCCCGCTCTCTCCCCATAGTCCTGTATCAATTCCCAAACTCATCCCAATACCCCGCTCTCTCCATAGCCCTGTATCAATCCCCAAACTAATCCCACTGCCCCGCTCTCTCCCCTTAGTCCTGTATCAATCCCCAAACTAATCCCACTGCCCCGCTCTCTCCCCATAGTCCTATATCCATCCGCAAACTAATCCCACTGCCCCGCTCTCTCCCCATAGTCCTGCATCAATCTCCAAACTAATCCCACTGCCCCGCTGTTTCCCCACAGCCCTGTAGCAATCCACAAATTAATCCGACTGTCCCGCTCTCTCTCCATACTCCTGTATCAATCCCCAAACTAATCTCACCGCCCCGCTCTCTCCCCATAGCCCTGTATCAATCTCCAAACTAATCCCACTGCCCCGCTCTCTCCCCATAGTCCTGTATCAATCCCCAAACTAATCCCACTGCCCCGCTGTTTCCCCATAGTCCTGCATCAATCCACAAACTAAGCCCACTGCCTCGCTCTCTCCCCATAGTTCTGTATCAATCCCCAAACTAATCCCACTGCCCCGCTCTCTCCCCATAGTCCTGTATCAATCCACAAACTAAGCCCACTGCCTCGCTCTCTCCCCATAGTTCTGTATCAATCCCCAAACTAATCCCACTGCCCCGCTCTCTCCCCATAGTCCTGTATCCAACCCCAAACGAATCCCACTGCCCCGCTCTCTCCCCATAGTCCTGTATCAATCCCCAAACTAATCCCACTGCCATGCTCTCTCCCCATAGTCCTGTATCAATCTGCAAACTAATCCCACTGCCCCGCTCTCACCCCATCGTCCTGTATCAATCCCCAAACTAATCCCACTGCCCCGCTCTCTCCCCACAGTCCTTATCAATCCCCAACTAATCCAACTGCCCCGCTCTCTCCCCATAGCCCTGTATCAATCCCAAACTCATCTCATTGCCCCGATCTCTCCCCATAGCCCTGTATCAATCGCCAAACTAATCCCACAGCCCCACTCTCTCCCCATCGTCCTGTATCAATCCCCAAACTAATCCCACTGCCCCGCTCTCTCCCAATAGTCCTGTATCAATCCCCGACTAATCCCACTGCCCCGCTCTCTCCCCATAGCCCTGTATCAATCGCCAAACTAACACCACTGCCCCGCTCTCTCCCCATAGTCCTGTATCAATCCCCAAACTAATCCCACTGCCCCGCTCTCTCCCCATAGTCCTATATCCATCCGCAAACTAATCCCACTACCCCGCTCTCTCCCCATAGTCCTGCATCAATCTCCAAACTAATCCCACTGCCCCGCTGTTTCCCCATAGCCCTGTAGCAATCCACAAATTAATCCGACTGCCCCGCTCTCTCCCCATACTCCTGTATCAATCCCCAAACTCGTCTCATTGCCCCGATCTCTCCCCATAGTCCTGTGTCAATCCCCATATAATCCCACAGCCCCGCTCTCTCCCCATAGTCCTTTATCAATCGCCAAACTAATCCGACTGCCCTGCTCTCTCTCCATAGTCCTGTATCTATCCCCAAACTAATCGCACTGCCCCCCTCTCTCCCCATAGTCCTGTATCAATCCCCAAACTAATCCCACTGCCCCGCTCTCTCCCCATAGTCCTGTATCCATCCCCAAACTTATCCCACTGCCCCGCTCTCTCCCCATAGTCGTGTATCAACTCCCGAACCTAATCCCACTGCCCCGCTCTCTCCCCATAGTCCTGTATCAATTCCCCAAACTAATCCCACTGCCCCGCTCTCTCTCCATAGTCCTGTATCAATCTCCAAACTAATCCCACTGCTCCGCTCTCTCCCCATAGTCCTGTATCAATCCCCAAACTAATCCCACTGCCCCGCTCTCTCCCCATAGTCCTGTATCAATCCCCAACTAATCCCACTGCCCCGCTCCCTCCCCATAGTCCTGAATCAGTCCCAAACGAGTTCCACTGCCCCGCTGTCTCCCCATATTCCTGTATCAATCTCCAAACTAATCCCACTGCCTCGCTCTCTCCCCATCGTCCTGTATCAATCCCCAAACTAATCCCACTTCCCGCTCTCTCCCCATAGTCCTGTATCAATTCCAAACTAATCCCAATGCCTCGCTCTCTCCCCATAGCCCTGTATCAATCCCCAAACTAATCCCACTGCCCCGCTCTCTCCCCATAGTCCTGCATCAATCCCCAAACTAATCCCACTGCCCCGCTCTCTCCCCATAGTCCGGTATCAATCCCCAACTAATCCCACTGCCCCGCTCTCTCCCCATAGTCCTGTATCAAATCCCAAACTAATCCCACTACCCCGCTCTCTCCATAGCCCTGTATCAATCCCCAAACTAATCCCACTGCCCCGCTCTCTCCCCATAGTCCTGTATCAATCCCCAAACTAAACCCACTGCCCCGCTCTCTCCCCATAGTCCTGTATCCATCCCCAACCTAATCCCACTGTCCCGCCCTCTCCCCATAGTTCTGTATCAATCCCCAAACTAACTCCACTGCCCCGCTCTCTCTCCATAGTCCTGTGTCAATCTCCAAACTAATCCCACTGCCCCGCTCTCTCCCCATAGTCCTGTTTCAATCGCAAAACTAATCCCAATGCGCCGCTCTCTCCCCATAGCACTGTATCAATCCCAAACTCGTCCCACTGCCCCGATCTCTCCCCATAGCCCTGTATCAATCGCCAAACTAATCCCACTGCCCCGCTCTCTCCCCATCGTCCTGTATCAATCCCCAAACTAATCCCACTGCCCCGCTCTCTCCCCATAGTCCTGTTTCAATCCCCAACTAATCCCACTGCCCCGCTCTCTCCCCACAGCCCTCTATCAATCGCCAAATTAATCCCGCTGCCCCGCTCTCTCCCCATAGCCCTGTATCAATCCCAAACTCGTCCCACTGCCCCGCTCGCTCCCTATAGTCCTGTATCAATCCCCAAACTAATCCCACTGCCCCGCTCTCTCCCCATAGTCCTGTATCAATCCCCAAACTAATCCCACTGCCCCGCTCTCTCCCCATAGTCCTGTATCAATTCCCAAACTCATCCCAATACCCCGCTCTCTCCATAGCCCTGTATCAATCCCCAAACTAATCCCACTGCCCCGCTCTCTTCCCCATAGTCCTGTATCAATCCCCAAACTAATCCCACTGCCCCGCTCTCTCCCCATAGTCGTATATCCATCCGCAAACTAATCCCACTGCCCCGCTTTCTCCCCATAGTCCTGCATCAATCTCCAAACTAATCCCACTGCCCCGCTGTTTCCCCATAGCACTGTAGCAATCCACAAATTAATCCGACTGTCCCGCTCTCTCTCCATACTCCTGTATCAATCCCCAAACTAATCTCACCGCCCCGCTCTCTCCCCATAGTCCTGTATCAATCCCCAAACTAATCCCACTGCCCCGCTCTCTCCCCATAGTCCTGTATCAATCCACAAACTAAGCCCACTGCCTCGCTCTCTCCCCATAGTCCTGTATCAATCCTCAAACTAATGCCACTGCACCGCTCTCTCCCCATAGTCCTGTATCAATCCCCAAACTAATCCCACTGCCATGCTCTCTCCCCATAGTCCTGTATCAATCTCCAAACTAATCCCACTGCCCCGCTCTCACCCCATAGTCCTGTATCAATCCCCAAACTAATCCCACTGCCCCGCTCTCTCCCCACAGTCCTTATCAATCCCCAACTATTCCAACTGCCCCGCTATCTCCCCATAGTCCTATATCCATCCCCAAACTATTCCCACTGCCCCGCTCTCTCCCCATAGTCCAGCATCAATCTCCAAACTAATCCCACTGCCCCGCTATTTCCCCATAGGCCTGTAGCAATCCACAAATTAATCCGACTGCCCCGCACTCTCCCCATACTCCTGTATCAATCCCCAAACTAATCTCACCGCCCCGCTCTCTCCCCACAGCCTTGTATCAATCTCCAAACTAATCCCACTGCCCCGCTCTCTCCCCATAGTCCTGTATCAATCCCCAAACTAATCCCACTGCCCCGCTCTCTCCCCATAGTCCTGTATCAATCCACAAACTAAGCCCACTGCCTCGCTCTCTCCCCATAGTTCTGTATCAATCCCCAAACTAATCCCACTGCCCCGCTCTCTCCCCATAGTCCTGTATCCAACCCCAAACGAATCCCACTGCCCCGCTCCCTCCCCATAGTCCTGTATCAATCCCCAAACTAATCCCACTGCCTCGCTCTCTCCCCATAGTCCTGTATCAATCCTCAAACTAATGCCACTGCCCCGCTCTCTCCCCATAGTCCTGTATCAATCCCCAAACTAATCCCACTGCCATGCTCTCTCCCCATAGTCCTGTATCAATCTCCAAACTAATCCCACTGCCCCGCTCTCACCCCATAGTCCTGTAATAATCCCCAAACTAATCCCACTGCCCCGCTCTCTCCCCACAGTCCTTATCAATTCCCAACTAATCCAACTGCCCCGCTCTCTCCCCATAGCCCTGTATCAATCCCAAACTCGTCTCATTGCCCCGATCTCTCCCCATAGCCCTGTATCAATCGCCAAACTAATCCCACAGCCCCACTCTCTCCCCATCGTCCTGTATCAATCCCCAAACTAATCCCACTGCCCCGCTCTCTCCCAATAGTCCTGTATCAATCCCCGACTAATCCCACTGCCCCGCTCTCTCCCCATAGCCCTGTATCAATCGCCAAACTAACACCACTGCCCCGCTCTCTCCCCATAGTCCTGTATCAATCCCCAAACTAATCCCACTGCCCCGCTCTCTCCCCATAGTCCTATATCCATCCGCAAACTAATCCCACTACCCCGCTCTCTCCCCATAGTCCTGCATCAATCTCCAAACTAATCCCACTGCCCCGCTGTTTCCCCATAGCCCTGTAGCAATCCACAAATTAATCCGACTGCCCCGCTCTCTCCCCATACTCCTGTATCAATCCCCAAACTCGTCTCATTGCCCCGATCTCTCCCCATAGTCCTGTGTCAATCCCCATATAATCCCACTGCCCCGCTCTCTCCCCATAGTCCTTTATCAATCGCCAAACTAATCCGACTGCCCTGCTCTCTCTCCATAGTCCTGTATCTATCCCCAAACTAATCGCACTGCCCCCCTCTCTCCCCATAGTCCTGTATCAATCCCCAAACTAATCCCACTGCCCCGCTCTCTCCCCATAGTCCTGTATCCATCCCCAAACTTATCCCACTGCCCCGCTCTCTCCCCATAGTCGTGTATCAACTCCCGAACCTAATCCCACTGCCCCGCTCTCTCCCCATAGTCCTGTATCAATTCCCCAAACTAATCCCACTGCCCCGCTCTCTCTCCATAGTCCTGTATCAATCTCCAAACTAATCCCACTGCTCCGCTCTCTCCCCATAGTCCTGTATCAATCCCCAAACTAATCCCACTGCCCCGCTCTCTCCCCATAGTCCTGTATCAATCCCCAACTAATCCCACTGCCCCGCTCCCTCCCCATAGTCCTGTATCAGTCCCAAACGAGTTCCACTGCCCCGCTGTCTCCCCATATTCCTGTATCAATCTCCAAACTAATCCCACTGCCTCGCTCTCTCCCCATCGTCCTGTATCAATCCCCAAACTAATCCCACTTCCCGCTCTCTCCCCATAGTCCTGTATCAATTCCAAACTAATCCCAATGCCTCGCTCTCTCCCCATAGCCCTGTATCAATCCCCAAACTAATCCCACTGCCCCGCTCTCTCCCCATAGTCCTGCATCAATCCCCAAACTAATCCCACTGCCCCGCTCTCTCCCCATAGTCCGGTATCAATCCCCAACTAATCCCACTGCCCCGCTCTCTCCCCATAGTCCCGTATCAAATCCCAAACTAATCCCACTACCCCGCTCTCTCCATAGCCCTGTATCAATCCCCAAACTAATCCCACTGCCCCGCTCTCTCCCCATAGTCCTGTATCAATCCCCAAACTAAACCCACTGCCCCGCTCTCTCCCCATAGTCCTGTATCCATCCCCAACCTAATCCCACTGTCCCGCCCTCTCCCCATAGTTCTGTATCAATCCCCAAACTAACTCCACTGCCCCGCTCTCTCTCCATAGTCCTGTGTCAATCTCCAAACTAATCCCACTGCCCCGCTCTCTCCCCATAGTCCTGTTTCAATCGCCAAACTAATCCCAATGCGCCGCTCTCTCCCCATAGCCCTGTATCAATCCCAAACTCGTCCCACTGCCCCGATCTCTCCCCATAGCCCTGTATCAATCGCCAAACTAATCCCACTGCCCCGCTCTCTCCCCATCGTCCTGTATCAATCCCCAAACTAATCCCACTGCCCCGCTCTCTCCCCATAGTCCTGTTTCAATCCCCAACTAATCCCACTGCCCCGCTCTCTCCCCACAGCCCTCTATCAATCGCCAAATTAATCCCGCTGCCCCGCTCTCTCCCCATAGCCCTGTATCAATCCCAAACTCGTCCCACTGCCCCGCTCGCTCCCTATAGTCCTGTATCAATCCCCAAACTAATCCCACTGCCCCGCTCTCTCCCCATAGTCCTGTATCAATCCCCAAACTAATCCCACTGCCCCGCTCTCTCCCCATAGTCCTGTATCAATTCCCAAACTCATCCCAATACCCCGCTCTCTCCATAGCCCTGTATCAATCCCCAAACTAATCCCACTGCCCCGCTCTCTTCCCCATAGTCCTGTATCAATCCCCAAACTAATCCCACTGCCCCGCTCTCTCCCCATAGTCGTATATCCATCCGCAAACTAATCCCACTGCCCCGCTTTCTCCCCATAGTCCTGCATCAATCTCCAAACTAATCCCACTGCCCCGCTGTTTCCCCATAGCCCTGTAGCAATCCACAAATTAATCCGACTGTCCCGCTCTCTCTCCATACTCCTGTATCAATCCCCAAACTAATCTCACCGCCCCGCTCTCTCCCCATAGCCCTGTATCAATCTCCAAACTAATCCCACTGCCCCGCTCTCTCCCCATAGTCCTGTATCAATCCCCAAACTAATCCCACTGCCCCGCTCTCTCCCCATAGTCCTGTATCAATCCACAAACTAAGCCCACTGCCTCGCTCTCTCCCCATAGTTCTGTATCAATCCCCAAACTAATCCCACTGCCCCGCTCTCTCCCCATAGTCCTGTATCCAACCCCAAACTAATCCCACTGCCCCGCTCCCTCCCCATAGTCCTGTATCAATCCCCAAACTAATCCCACTGCCTCGCTCTCTCCCCATAGTCCTGTATCAATCCTCAAACTAATGCCACTGCCCCGCTCTCTCCCCATAGTCCTGTATCAATCCCCAAACTAATCCCACTGCCATGCTCTCTCCCCATAGTCCTGTATCAATCTCCAAACTAATCCCACTGCCCCGCTCTCACCCCATAGTCCTGTATCAATCCCCAAACTAATCCCACTGCCCCGCTCTCTCCCCACAGTCCTTATCAATCCCCAACTATTCCAACTGCCCCGCTATCTCCCCATAGTCCTATATCCATCCCCAAACTAATCCCACTGCCCCGCTCTCTCCCCATAGTCCAGCATCAATCTCCAAACTAATCCCACTGCCCCGCTGTTTCCCCATAGGCCTGTAGCAATCCACAAATTAATCCGACTGCCCCGCACTCTCCCCATACTCCTGTATCAATCCCCAAACTAATCTCACCGCCCCGCTCTCTCCCCACAGCCTTGTATCAATCTCCAAACTAATCCCACTGCCCCGCTCTCTCCCCATAGTCCTGTATCAATCCCCAAACTAATCCCACTGCCCCGCTCTCTCCCCATAGTCCTGTATCAATCCACAAACTAAGCCCACTGCCTCGCTCTCTCCCCATAGTTCTGTATCAATCCCCAAACTAATCCCACTGCCCCGCTCTCTCCCCATAGTCCTGTATCCAACCCCAAACGAATCCCACTGCCCCGCTCCCTCCCCATAGTCCTGTATCAATCCCCAAACTAATCCCACTGCCTCGCTCTCTCCCCATAGTCCTGTATCAATCCTCAAACTAATGCCACTGCCCCGCTCTCTCCCCATAGTCCTGTATCAATCCCCAAACTAATCCCACTGCCATGCTCTCTCCCCATAGTCCTGTATCAATCTCCAAACTAATCCCACTGCCCCGCTCTCACCCCATAGTCCTGTATCAATCCCCAAACTAATCCCACTGCCCCGCTCTCTCCCCACAGTCCTTATCAATTCCCAACTAATCCAACTGCCCCGCTCTCTCCCCATAGCCCTGTATCAATCCCAAACTCGTCTCATTGCCCCGATCTCTCCCCATAGCCCTGTATCAATCGCCAAACTAATCCCACAGCCCCACTCTCTCCCCATCGTCCTGTATCAATCCCCAAACTAATCCCACTGCCCCGCTCTCTCCCAATAGTCCTGTATCAATCCCCGACTAATCCCACTGCCCCGCTCTCTCCCCATAGCCCTGTATCAATCGCCAAACTAACACCACTGCCCCGCTCTCTCCCCATAGTCCTGTATCAATCACCAAACTAATCCCACTGCCCCGCTCTCTCCCCATAATCCTATATCCATCCGCAAACTAATCCCACTGCCCCGCTCTCTCCCCATAGTCCTGCATCAATCTCCAAACTAATCCCACTGCCCCGCTGTTTCCCCATAGCCCTGTAGCAATCCACAAATTAATCCGACTGCCCCGCTCTCTCCCCATACTCCTGTATCAATCCCCAAATTCGTCTCATTGCCCCGATCTCTCCCCATAGTCCTGTGTCAATCCCCATATAATCCCACTGCCCCGCTCTCTCCCCATAGTCCTTTATCAATCGCCAAACTAATCCGACTGCCCTGCTCTCTCTCCATAGTCCTGTATCTATCCCCAAACTAATCGCAATGCCCCCCTCTCTCCCCATAGTCCTGTATCATTCCCCATACTAATCCCACTGCCCCGCTCTCTCCCAATAGTCCTGTATCCATCCCCAAACTTATCCCACTGCCCCGCTCTCTCCCCATAGTCGTGTATCAACTCCCGAACCTAATCCCACTGCCCCACTCTCTCCCCATAGTCCTGTATCAATTCCCCAAACTAATCCCACTGCCCCGCTCTCTCTCCATAGTCCTGTATCAATCATCAAACTAATCCCACTGCCCGGCTCTCTCCCCATAGTCCTGTATCAATCCCCAAACTAATCCCACTGCCCCGCTCTCTCCCCATAGTCCTGTATCAATCCACAAACTAAGCCCACTGCCTCGCTCTCTCCCCATAGATCTGTATCAATCCCCAAACTAATCCCACTGCCCCGCTCTCTCCCCATAGTCCTGTATCCAACCCCAAACTAATCCCACTGCCATGCTCTCTCCCCATAGTCCTGTATCAATCCCCAAACTAATCCCACTGCCCCGCTCTCACCCCATAGTCCTGTATCAATCCCCAAACTAATCCCACTGCCCCGCTCTCTCCCCACAGTCCTTATCAATCCCCAACTAATCCAACTGCCAAGCTCTTTCCCCATAGCCCTGTATCAATCCCAAACTCGTCTCATTGCCCCGATCTCTCCCCATAGCCCTGTATCAATCGCCAAACTAATCCCACAGCCCCACTCTCTCCCCATCGTCCTGTTTCAATCCCCAAACTAATCCCACTGCCCCGCTCTCTCCCAATAGTCCTGTATCAATCCCCAAACTAATCCCACTGCCCCGCTCTCTCCCCATAGTCGTATATCCATCCGCAAACTAATCCCACTGCCCCGCTTTCTCCCCATAGTCCTGCATCAATCTCCAAACTAATCCCACTGCCCCGCTGTTTCCCCATAGCCCTGTAGCAATCCACAAATTAATCCGACTGTCCCGCTCTCTCTCCATACTCCTGTATCAATCCCCAAACTAATCTCACCGCCCCGCTCTCTCCCCATAGCCCTGTATCAATCTCCAAACTAATCCCACTGCCCCGCTCTCTCCCCATAGTCCTGTATCAATCCCCAAACTAATCCCACTGCCCCGCTCTCTCCCCATAGTCCTGTATCAATCCACAAACTAAGCCCACTGCCTCGCTCTCTCCCCATAGTTCTGTATCAATCCCCAAACTAATCCCACTGCCCCGCTCTCTCCCCATAGTCCTGTATCCAACCCCAAACTAATCCCACTGCCCCGCTCCCTCCCCATAGTCCTGTATCAATCCCCAAACTAATCCCACTGCCTCGCTCTCTCCCCATAGTCCTGTATCAATCCTCAAACTAATGCCACTGCCCCGCTCTCTCCCCATAGTCCTGTATCAATCCCCAAACTAATCCCACTGCCATGCTCTCTCCCCATAGTCCTGTATCAATCTCCAAACTAATCCCACTGCCCCGCTCTCACCCCATAGTCCTGGATCAATCCCCAAACTAATCCCACTGCCCCGCTCTCTCCCCACAGTCCTTATCAATCCCCAACTATTCCAACTGCCCCGCTATCTCCCCATAGTCCTATATCCATCCCCAAACTAATCCCACTGCCCCGCTCTCTCCCCATAGTCCAGCATCAATCTCCAAACTAATCCCACTGCCCCGCTGTTTCCCCATAGGCCTGTAGCAATCCACAAATTAATCCGACTGCCCCGCACTCTCCCCATACTCCTGTATCAATCCCCAAACTAATCTCACCGCCCCGCTCTCTCCCCACAGCCTTGTATCAATCTCCAAACTAATCCCACTGCCCCGCTCTCTCCCCATAGTCCTGTATCAATCCCCAAACTAATCCCACTGCCCCGCTCTCTCCCCATAGTCCTGTATCAATCCACAAACTAAGCCCACTGCCTCGCTCTCTCCCCATAGTTCTGTATCAATCCCCAAACTAATCCCACTGCCCCGCTCTCTCCCCATAGTCCTGTATCCAACCCCAAACGAATCCCACTGCCCCGCTCCCTCCCCATAGTCCTGTATCAATCCCCAAACTAATCCCACTGCCTCGCTCTCTCCCCATAGTCCTGTATCAATCCTCAAACTAATGCCACTGCCCCGCTCTCTCCCCATAGTCCTGTATCAATCCCCAAACTAATCCCACTGCCATGCTCTCTCCCCATAGTCCTGTATCAATCTCCAAACTAATCCCACTGCCCCGCTCTCACCCCATAGTCCTGTATCAATCCCCAAACTAATCCCACTGCCCCGCTCTCTCCCCACAGTCCTTATCAATTCCCAACTAATCCAACTGCCCCGCTCTCTCCCCATAGCCCTGTATCAATCCCAAACTCGTCTCATTGCCCCGATCTCTCCCCATAGCCCTGTATCAATCGCCAAACTAATCCCACAGCCCCACTCTCTCCCCATCGTCCTGTATCAATCCCCAAACTAATCCCACTGCCCCGCTCTCTCCCAATAGTCCTGTATCAATCCCCGACTAATCCCACTGCCCCGCTCTCTCCCCATAGCCCTGTATCAATCGCCAAACTAACACCACTGCCCCGCTCTCTCCCCATAGTCCTGTATCAATCACCAAACTAATCCCACTGCCCCGCTCTCTCCCCATAATCCTATATCCATCCGCAAACTAATCCCACTGCCCCGCTCTCTCCCCATAGTCCTGCATCAATCTCCAAACTAATCCCACTGCCCCGCTGTTTCCCCATAGCCCTGTAGCAATCCACAAATTAATCCGACTGCCCCGCTCTCTCCCCATACTCCTGTATCAATCCCCAAATTCGTCTCATTGCCCCGATCTCTCCCCATAGTCCTGTGTCAATCCCCATATAATCCCACTGCCCCGCTCTCTCCCCATAGTCCTTTATCAATCGCCAAACTAATCCGACTGCCCTGCTCTCTCTCCATAGTCCTGTATCTATCGCCAAACTAATCGCAATGCCCCCCTCTCTCCCCATAGTCCTGTATCATTCCCCAAACTAATCCCACTGCCCCGCTCTCTCCCCATAGTCCTGTATCCATCCCCAAATTTATCCCACTGCCCCGCTCTCTCCCCATAGTCGTGTATCAACTCCCGAACCTAATCCCACTGCCCCACTCTCTCCCCATAGTCCTGTATCAATTCCCCAAACTAATCCCACTGCCCCGCTCTCTCTCCATAGTCCTGTATCAATCACCAAACTAATCCCACTGCCCGGCTCTCTCCCCATAGTCCTGTATCAATCCCCAAACTAATCCCACTGCCCCGCTCTCTCCCCATAGTCCTGTATCAATCCACAAACTAAGCCCACTGCCTCGCTCTCTCCCCATAGATCTGTATCAATCCCCAAACTAATCCCACTGCCCCGCTCTCTCCCCATAGTCCTGTATCCAACCCCAAACTAATCCCACTGCCATGCTCTCTCCCCATAGTCCTGTATCAATCCCCAAACTAATCCCACTGCCCCGCTCTCACCCCATAGTCCTGTATCAATCCCCAAACAAATCCCACTGCCCCGCTCTCTCCCCACAGTCCTTATCAATCCCCAACTAATCCAACTGCCAAGCTCTTTCCCCATAGCCCTGTATCAATCCCAAACTCGTCTCATTGCCCCGATCTCTCCCCATAGCCCTGTATCAATCGCCAAACTAATCCCACAGCCCCACTCTCTCCCCATCGTCCTGTTTCAATCCCCAAACTAATCCCACTGCCCCGCTCTCTCCCAATAGTCCTGTATCAATCCCCGACTAATCCCACTGCCCCGCTCTCTCCCCATAGCCCTGTATCAATCGCCAAACTAACACCACTGCCCCGCTCTCTCCCCATAGTCCTGTATCAATCCCCAAACTAATCCCACTGCCCCGCTCTCTCCCCATAGTCCTATATCCATTCGCAAACTAATCCCACTGCCCCGCTCTCTCCCCATAGTCCTGCATCAATCTCCAAACTAATCCCACTGCCCCGCTGTTTCCCCATAGCCCTGTAGCAATCCACAAATTAATCCGACTGCCCCGCTCTCTCCCCATACTCCTGTATCAATCCCCAAACTCGTCTCATTGCCCCGATCTCTCCCCATTGCCCTGTATCAATCCTCAAACTAATGCCACTGCCCCGCTCTCTCCCCATAGTCCTGTATCAATCCCCAAACTAATCCCACTGCCATGCTCTCTCCCCATAGTCCTGTATCAATCTCCAAACTAATCCCACTGCCCCGCTCTCACCCCATAGTCCTGTATCAATCCCCAAACTAATCCCACTGCCCCGCTCTCTCCCCACAGTCCTTATCAATCCCCAACTAATCCAACTGCCCCGCTATCTCCCCATAGTCCTATATCCATCCCCAAACTAATCCCACTGCCCCGCTCTCTCCCCATAGTCCTGCATCAATCTCCAAACTAATCCCACTGCCCCGCTGTTTCCCCATAGCCCTGTAGCAATCCACAAATTAATCCGACTGCCCCGCTCTCTCCCCATACTCCTGTATCAATCCCCAAACTAATCTCACCACCCCGCTCTCTCCCCACAGCCCTGTATCAATCTCCAAACTAATCCCACTGCCCCGCTCTCTCCCCATTGTCCTGTATCAATCCCCAAACTAATCCCACTGCCCCGCTCTCTCCCCATAGTCCTGTATCAATCCACAAACTAAGCCCACTGCCTCGCTCTCTCCCCATAGTTCTGTATCAATCCCCAAACTAATCCCACTGCCCCGCTCTCTCCCCATAGTCCTGTATCCAACCCCAAACGAACCCCACTGCCCCGCTCCCTCCCCATAGTCCTGTATCAATCCCCAAACTAATCCCACTGCCTCGCTCTCTCCCCATAGTCCTGTATCCAACCCCAAACGAATCCCACTGCCCCGCTCCCTCCCCATAGTCCTGTATCAATCCCCGACTAATCCCACTGCCCCGCTCTCTCCCCATAGCCCTGTATCAATCGCCAAACTAACACCACTGCCCCGCTCTCTCCCCATAGTCCTGTATCAATCCCCAAACTAATCCCACTGCCCCGCTCTCTCCCCATAGTCCTATATCCATTCGCAAACTAATCCCACTGCCCCGCTCTCTCCCCATAGTCCTGCATCAATCTCCAAACTAATCCCACTGCCCCGCTGTTTCCCCATAGCCCTGTAGCAATCCACAAATTAATCCGACTGCCCCGCTCTCTCCCCATACTCCTGTATCAATCCCCAAACTCGTCTCATTGCCCCGATCTCTCCCCATTGCCCTGTATCAATCCTCAAACTAATGCCACTGCCCCGCTCTCTCCCCATAGTCCTGTATCAATCCCCAAACTAATCCCACTGCCATGCTCTCTCCCCATAGTCCTGTATCAATCTCCAAACTAATCCCACTGCCCCGCTCTCACCCCATAGTCCTGTATCAATCTCCAAACTAATCCCACTGCCCCGCTCTCTCCCCATTGTCCTGTATCAATCCCCAAACTAATCCCACTGCCCCGCTCTCTCCCCATAGTCCTGTATCAATCCACAAACTAAGCCCACTGCCTCGCTCTCTCCCCATAGTTCTGTATCAATCCCCAAACTAATCCCACTGCCCCGCTCTCTCCCCATAGTCCTGTATCCAACCCCAAACGAATCCCACTGCCCCGCTCCCTCCCCATAGTCCTGTATCAATCCCCAAACTAATCCCACTGCCTCGCTCCCTCCCCATAGTCCTGTATCCAACCCCAAACGAATCCCACTGCCCCGCTCCCTCCCCATAGTCCTGTATCAATCCCCAAACTAATCCCACTGCCTCGCTCTCTCCCCATAGTCCTGTATCAATCCTCAAACTAATGCCACTGCCCCGCTCTCTCCCCATAGTCCTGTATCAATCCCCAAACTAATCCCACTGCCATGCTCTCTCCCCATAGTCCTGTATCAATCTCCAAACTAATCCCACTGCCCCGCTCTCACCGCATAGTCCTGTATCAATCCCCAAACTAATCCCACTGCCTCGCACTCTCCCCATAGACCTGTATCAATCCGCAAACTATCCCCACTGACCCGCTCTCTCCCCATAGCCCTGTATCAATCCCAAACTCGTCTCATTGCCCCGATCTCTCCCCATAGCCCTGTATCAATCGCCAAACTAATCCCACAGCCCCACTCTCTCCCCATCGTCCTGTATCAATCCCCAAACTAATCCCACTGCCCCGCTCTCTCCCAATAGTCCTGTATCAATCCCCGACTAATCCCACTGCCCCGCTCTCTCCCCATAGCCCTGTATCAATCGCCAAACTAACACCACTGCCCCGCTCTCTCCCCATAGCCCTGTATCAATCGCCAAACTAATCCGACTGCATCGCTCTCTCCCCATAGTCCTGTATCAATCCCCAAACTAATCCCATTGCCCCGATCTCTCCCCATAGTCCTGTATCAATCCCCAACTAATCCCACTGTCCCGCTCTCTCCCCATAGTACTGTATCAATCCCAAACTAGTTCCACTGCGCCGCTCTCTCCCCATATTCCTGTATCAATCTCCAAACTAATCCCACTGCCTCGCTCTCTCCCCATAGTCCTGTGTCAATCCCCATATAATCCCACTGCCCCGCTCTCTCCCCATAGTCCTGTATCAATTCCAAGCTAATCCCACTGCCTCGCTCTCTCCCAATAGCCCTGTATCAATCCCCAAACTAATCCCACTTCCCCGCTCTCTCCCCATAGTCCTGTATCCATCCCCACACTAATCCCACTGCCCCGCTCTCTCCCCATAGTCCTATATCAATCCCCACACTAATCCCAGTGCCCCGCTCTCTCCCCATAGTCCTTTATCAATCGCCAAACTAATCCGACTGCCCTGCTCTCTCTCCATAGTCCTGTATCTATCCCCAAACTAATCGCACTGCCCCCCTCTCTCCCCATAGTCCTGTATCAATCCCCAAACTAATCCCACTGCCCCGCTCTCTCCCCATAGTCCTGTATCCATCCCCAAACTTATCCCACTGCCCCGCTCTCTCCCCATAGTCGTGTATCAACTCCCGAACCTAATCCCACTGCCCCGCTCTCTCCCCATAGTCCTGTATCAATTCCCCAAACTAATCCCACTGCCCCGCTCTCTCTCCATAGTCCTGTATCAATCCCCAAACTAATCCCACTGCCCCACTCTCTCCCCATATTACTGTTTCAATACCCAAACTAATCCCATTGCCCCGCTCTCTCCCCATCGTCCTGTCTCATTCCCCAAACTAATTCCACTGCCCTGCTCTCTCCCCATAGTCCTGTATCAATTCCAAGCTAATCCCACTGCCTCGCTCTCTCCCAATAGCCCTGTATCAATCCCCAAACTAATCCCACTTCCCCGCTCTCTCCCCATAGTCCTGTATCCATCCCCACACTAATCCCACTGCCCCGCTCTCTCCCCATAGTCCTATATCAATCCCCACACTAATCCCAGTGCCCCGCTCTCTCCCCATAGTCCTTTATCAATCGCCAAACTAATCCGACTGCCCTGCTCTCTCTCCATAGTCCTGTATCTATCCCCAAACTAATCGCACTGCCCCCCTCTCTCCCCATAGTCCTGTATCAATCCCCAAACTAATCCCACTGCCCCGCTCTCTCCACATAGTCCTGTATCCATCCCCAAACTTATCCCACTGCCCCGCTCTCTCCCCATAGTCGTGTATCAACTCCCGAACCTAACCCCACTGCCCCGCTCTCTCCCCATAGTCCTGTATCAATTCCCCAAACTAATCCCACTGCCCCGCTCTCTCTCCATAGTCCTGTATCAATCCCCAAACTAATCCCACTGCCCCACTCTCTCCCCATATTACTGTTTCAATACCCAAACTAATCCCACTGCCCCGCTCTCTCCCCATCGTCCTGTCTCATTCCACAAACTAATTCCACTGCCCTGCTCTCTCCCCATAGTCCTGTATCAAATCCCAAACTAATCCCACTACCCCGCTCTCTCCATAGCCCTGTATCAAACCCCATACCAATCCCACTGCCCAGCTCTCTCCCCATGGTCCTGTATCAATCCCCAAACTAATCCCACTGCCCCGCTCTCTCCCCATAGTCCTGTATCCATCCCCAAACTAATCCCACTGTCCCGCCCACTCCCCATAGTTCTGTATCAATCCCCAAACTAACTCCACTGCCCCGCTCTCTCCCCATAGTCCTGTATCAATCTCCAAACTAATCCCACTGCCTCGCACTCTCCCCATAGTCCTGTATCAATCCGCAAACTATCCCCAACAACCCGCTCTCTCCCCATAGTCCTGTATCAATTCCAAACGAATCCCACTGCCTCGCTCTCTCCCGATAGCCCTGTATTAATCCCCAAACTAATCCCACTGCCCCGCTCTCTCCCCATAGTCCTGTATCAATCCCCAAACTAATCCCACTGCCCGCTCTCTCCCCACAGTCCGTTATCAATCCCAATCTAATCCCACTGCCCCGCTCTCTCCCCATCGTCCTGTATCAATCCCCAAACTAATCCCACTGCCCCGCTCTCTCCCCATAGCTCTGTATCAATCGGCAAATGATCTCAATGCCCCGCTCTCTCCCCATAGCCCTGTATCAATTCCAAACTCGTCGCACTGCCCCGATCACTCCCCATTGCCCTGTATCAATCGCCAAACTAATCCCACTGCCCCGCTCTCTCCACATATTCCTGTTTCAATCCCCAAACTAATCCCACTGCCCCGCTCTCTCCCCATAGTCCTGTATCAATCTCCAAACTAATCCCACTGCCCCGCTCTCTCCCCATCGTCCTGTATCAATCCCCAAACTAATCCCACTGCCCCGCTCTCTCCCCATAGTCCTGTATCAATCCACAACTAATCCCACTGCCCCGCTCTCTCCCCATAGTCCTGTATCAATCCCAAACGAGTTCCACTGCCCCGCTGTCTCCCCATATTCCTGTATCAATCTCCAAACTAATCCCACTGCCTCGCTCTCTCCCCATAGTCCTGTATCAATCCCCAAACTAATCCCACTTCCCGCTCTCTCCCCATAGTCCTGTATCAATTCCAAACTAATCCCAATGCCTCGCTCTCTCCCCATAGACCTGTATCAATCCCCAAACTAATCCCACTGCCCCGCTCTCTCACCATAGTCCTGCATCAATCCCCAAACTAATCCCACTGCCCCGCTCTCTCCCCATAGTCCGGTATCAATCCCCAACTAATCCCACTGCCCCGCTCTCTCCCCATAGTCCTGTATCAAATCCCACACTAATCCCACTACCCCGCTCTCTCCATAGCCCTGTATCAATCCCCAAACTAATCCCACTGCCCCGCTCTCTCCCCATAGTCCTGTATCAATCCCCAAACTAAACCCACTGCCCCGCTCTCTCCCCAAAGTCCTGTATCCATCCCCAACCTAATCCCACTGTCCCGCCCTCTCCCCATAGTTCTGTATCAATCCCCAAACTAACTCCACTGCCCCGCTCTCTCTCCATAGTCCTGTGTCAATCTCCAAACTAATCCCACTGCCCCGCTCTCTCCCCATAGTCCTGTTTCAATCGCCAAACTAATCCCAATGCGCCGCTCTCTCCCCATAGCCCTGTATCAATCCCAAACTCGTCCCACTGCCCCGATCTCTCCCCACAGCCCTGTATCAACCGCCAAACTAATCCCACTGCCCCGCTCTCTCCCCATCGTCCTGTATCAATCCCCAAACTAATCCCACTGCCCCGCTCTCTCCCCATAGTCCTGTTTCAATCCCCAACTAATCCCACTGCCCCGCTCTCTCCCCACAGCCCTCTATCAATCGCCAAACTAATCCCACTGCCCCGCTCTCTCCCCATAGACCTGTATCAATCGCCAAACTAATCCCACTGCCCCGCTCTCTCCCCATAGTCCTGAATATATCCCCAACTAATCCCACTGCCACACTCTCTCCCCATAGTCCTGTAGCAGTCCCAAACGAGTTCCACTGCCCCGCTCTCTCCCCATATTCCTGTATCAATCTCCAAACTAATCCCACTGCCTCGCTCTCTCCCCATAGTCCTGTATCAATTCCAAACTCGTCGCACTGCCCCGATCACTCCCCATTGCCCTGTATCAATCGCCAAACTAATCCCACTGCCCCGCTCTCTCCACATATTCCTGTTTCAATCCCCAAACTAATCCCACTGCCCCGCTCTCTCCCCATAGTCCTGTATCAATCTCCAAACTAATCCCACTGCCCCGCTCTCTCCCCATCGTCCTGTATCAATCCCCAAACTAATCCCACTGCCCCGCTCTCTCCCCATAGTCCTGTATCAATCCACAACTAATCCCACTGCCCCGCTCTCTCCCCATAGTCCTGTATCAATCCCAAACGAGTTCCACTGCCCCGCTGTCTCCCCATATTCCTGTATCAATCTCCAAACTAATCCCACTGCCTCGCTCTCTCCCCATAGTCCTGTATCAATCCCCAAACTAATCCCACTTCCCGCTCTCTCCCCATAGTCCTGTATCAATTCCAAACTAATCCCAATGCCTCGCTCTCTCCCCATAGACCTGTATCAATCCCCAAACTAATCCCACTGCCCCGCTCTCTCACCATAGTCCTGCATCAATCCCCAAACTAATCCCACTGCCCCGCTCTCTCCCCATAGTCCGGTATCAATCCCCAACTAATCCCACTGCCCCGCTCTCTCCCCATAGTCCTGTATCAAATCCCACACTAATCCCACTACCCCGCTCTCTCCATAGCCCTGTATCAATCCCCAAACTAATCCCACTGCCCCGCTCTCTCCCCATAGTCCTGTATCAATCCCCAAACTAAACCCACTGCCCCGCTCTCTCCCCAAAGTCCTGTATCCATCCCCAACCTAATCCCACTGTCCCGCCCTCTCCCCATAGTTCTGTATCAATCCCCAAACTAACTCCACTGCCCCGCTCTCTCTCCATAGTCCTGTGTCAATCTCCAAACTAATCCCACTGCCCCGCTCTCTCCCCATAGTCCTGTTTCAATCGCCAAACTAATCCCAATGCGCCGCTCTCTCCCCATAGCCCTGTATCAATCCCAAACTCGTCCCACTGCCCCGATCTCTCCCCACAGCCCTGTATCAACCGCCAAACTAATCCCACTGCCCCGCTCTCTCCCCATCGTCCTGTATCAATCCCCAAACTAATCCCACTGCCCCGCTCTCTCCCCATAGTCCTGTTTCAATCCCCAACTAATCCCACTGCCCCGCTCTCTCCCCACAGCCCTCTATCAATCGCCAAACTAATCCCACTGCCCCGCTCTCTCCCCATAGACCTGTATCAATCGCCAAACTAATCCCACTGCCCCGCTCTCTCCCCATAGTCCTGAATATATCCCCAACTAATCCCACTGCCACACTCTCTCCCCATAGTCCTGTAGCAGTCCCAAACGAGTTCCACTGCCCCGCTCTCTCCCCATATTCCTGTATCAATCTCCAAACTAATCCCACTGCCTCGCTCTCTCCCCATAGTCCTGTATCAATCCCCAAACTAATCCCACTGCCCCACTCTCTCCCCATAGTCCTGCATCAATCCCCAAACTAATCCCACTGCCCCGCTCTCTCCCCATATTCCGGTATCAATCCCAAACTTATCCCACTGCCCCGCTCTCTCCCCATAGTCCTGTATCAATCCCCAAACTAATCCCACTGCCCCGATCTCTCCCCATAGTCCTGTATCAATCCCCAAACTAATCCCACTGCCCCGCTCTCTCCCCATAGTCCTGTATCAATCCTCAAACTAATCCCACTCCCCCGCTCTCTCCCCATAGACCTGTGTCAATCCCCAAACTAATCCCACTGCCCCGCTCGCTCCCTATAGTCCTGTATCAATCCCCAAACTAATCCCACTGCCCCGCTCTCTCCCCATAGTCCTGTATCAATCCCCAAACTAATCCCACTTCCCCACTCTCTCCCCATAGTCCTGTATCAATTCCCAAACTCATCCCAATACCCCGCTCTCTCCATAGCCCTGTATCAATCCCCAAACTATTCCCACTGCCCCGCTCTCTCCCCATAGTCCTATATCCATCCCCAAACTAATCCCACTGCCCCGCTCTCTCCCCATAGTCCTGCATCAATCTCCAAAATAATCCCACTGCCCCGCTGTTTCCCCATAGCCCTGTAGCAATCCACAAATTAATCCGACTGCCCCGCTCTCTCCCCATACTCCTGTATCAATCCCCAAACTAATCTCACCGCCCTGCTCTCTCCCCAAAGCCCTGTATCAATCTCCAAACTAATCCCACTGACCGCTCTCTCCCCATAGACCTGTATCAATCCCCAAACTAATCCCACTGCCCCGCTCTCTCCCCATAGTCCTGTATCAATCCACAAACTAAGCCCACTGCCTCGCTCTCTCCCCATAGTTCTGTATCAATCCCCAAACTAATCCCACTGCCCCGCTCTCTCCCCATAGTCCTGTATCAATCCCCAAACTAATCCCACTGCCCCACTCTCTCCCCATATTACTGTTTCAATACCCAAACTAATCCCACTGGCCCGCTCTCTCCCCATCGTCCTGTCTCATTCCCCAAACTAATTCCACTGCCCTGCTCTCTCCCCATAGTCCTGTATCAAATCCCAAA
Organism: Pristiophorus japonicus; assembly: GCF_044704955.1. Taxonomy (NCBI): domain Eukaryota; kingdom Metazoa; phylum Chordata; class Chondrichthyes; family Pristiophoridae; genus Pristiophorus; species Pristiophorus japonicus. The sequence goes on from NW_027252746.1 coordinate 277,826, forward strand.
CTAATCCCACTACCCCGCTCTCTCCATAGCCCTGTATCAAACCCCATACCAATCCCACTGCCCAGCTCACTCCCCATGGTCCTGTATCAATCCCCAAACTAATCCCACTGCCCCGCTCTCTCCCCATAGTCCTGTATCCATCCCCAAACTAATCCCATTGTCCCGCCCTCTCCCCATAGTTCTGTATCAAGCCCCAAACTAACTCCACTGCCCCGCTCTCTCACCATAGTCCTGTATCAATCTCCAAACTAATCCCACTGCGTCGCACTCTCCCCATCGTCCTGTATCAATCCGCAAACTATCCCCACTGACCCGCTCTCTCCCCATAGTCCTGTATCAATTCCAAACGAATCCCACTGCCTCGCTCTCTCCCGATAGCCCTGTATTAATCCCCAAACTAATCCCACTGCCCCGCTCTCTCCCCATAGTCCTGTATCAATCCCCAAACTAATCCCACTGCCCCGCTCTCTCCCCACAGTCCGTTATCAATCCCAATCTAATCCCACTGCCCCGCTCTCGCCCCATCGTCCTGTATCAATCCCCAAACTAATCCCACTGCCCCGCTCTCTCCCCATAGCTCTGTATCAATCGCCAAATGATCCCAATGCCCCGCTCTCTCCCCATAGCTCTGTATCAATCCCAAACTCGTCCCACTGCCCCGATCACTCCCCATAGCCCTGTATCAATCGCCAAACTAATCCCACTGCCCCGCTCTCTCCACATATTCCTGTTTCAATCCCCAAACTAATCCCACTGCCCCGCTCTCTCCCCATAGTCCTGTATCAATCTCCAAACTAATCCCACTGCCCCGCTCTCTCCCCATAGTCCTGTATCAATCCCCAAACTAATCCCACTGCCCCGCTCTCTCCCCATAGTCCTGTATCAATCCCCAACTAATACCACTGCCCCGCTCTCTCCCCATAGTCCTGTATCAGTCCCAAACGAGTTCCACTGCCCCGCTGTCTCCCCATATTCCTGTATCAATCTCCAAACTAATCCCACTGCCTCGCTCTCTCCCCATAGTCCTGTATCAATCCCCAAACTAATCCCACTTCCCGCTCTCTCCCCATAGTCCTGTATCAATTCCAAACTAATCCCAATGCCTCGCTCTCTCCCCATAGCCCTGTATCAATCCCCAAACTAATCCCACTGCCCCGCTCTCTCACCATAGTCCTGCATCAATCCCCAAACTAATCCCACTGCCCCGCTCTCTCCCCATAGTCCGGTATCAATCCCCAACTAATCCCACTGCACCGCTCTCTCCCCATAGTCCTGTATCAAATCCCAAACTAATCCCACTACCCCGCTCTCTCCATAGCCCTGTATCAATCACCAAACTAATCCCACTGCCCCGCTCTCTCCCCATAGTCCTGTATCAATCCCCAAACTAAACCCACTGCCCCGCTCTCTCCCCAAAGTCCTGTATCCATCCCCAACCTAATCCCACTGTCCCGCCCTCTCCTCATAGTTCTGTATCAATCCCCAAACTAACTCCACTGCCCCGCTCTCTCTCCATAGTCCTGTGTCAATCTCCAAACTAATCCCACTGCCCCGCTCTATCCCCATAGTCCTGTTTCAATCGCCAAACTAATCCCAATGCGCCGCTATCTCCCCATAGCCCTGTATCAATCCCAAACTCGACCCACTGCCCCGATCTCTCCCCATAGCCCTGTATCAATCGCCAAACTAATCCCACTGCCCCGCTCTCTCCCCATCGTCCTGTGTCAATCCCCAAACTAATCCCACTGCCCCGCTCTCTCCCCATAGTCCTGTTTCAATCCCCAACTAATCCCACTGCCCCGCTCTCTCCCCACAGCCCTCTATCAATCGCCAAACTAAACCCACTGCCCCGCTCTCTCCCCATAGACCTGTATCAATCGCCAAACTAATCCCACTGCCCCGCTCTCTCCCCATAGTCCTGAATATATCCCCAACTAATCCCACTGCCACGCTCTCTCCCCATAGTCCTGTATCAGTCCCAAACAAGTTCCACTGCCCCGCTCTCTCCCCATATTCCTGTATCAATCTCCAAACTAATCCCACTGCCTCGCTCTCTCCCCATAGTCCTGTATCAATTCCAAACTAATCTCACTGCCTCGCTCGCTCCCCATAGCCCTGTATCAATCCCCAAACTAATCCCACTGCCCCGCTCTCTCCCCATAGTCCTGCATCAATCCCCAAACTAATCCCACTGCCCGCTCTCTCCCCATATTCCGGTATCAATCCCAAACTTATCCCACTGCCCCGCTCTCTCCCCATAGTCCTGTATCAATCCCCAAACTAATCCCACTGCCCCGATCTCTCCACATAGTCCTGTATCAATCCCCAAACTAATCCCACTACCCCGCTCTCTCCCCATAGTCCTGTATCAATCCTCAAACTAATCCCACTCCCCCGCTCTCTCCCCATAGACCTGTGTCAATCCCCAAACTAATCCCACTGCCCCGCTCGCTCCCTATAGTCCTGTATCAATCCACAAACTAATCCCACTGCCCCGCACTCTCCCCATAGTCCTGTATCAATCACCAAACTAATTCCACTGCCCCGCTCTCTCCCCATAGTCCTGTATCAATTCCCAAACTCATCCCAATACCCCGCTCTCTCCATAGCCCTGTATCAATCCCCAAACTATTCCCACTGCCCCGCTCTCTCCCCACAGTCCTATATCGATCCCCAAACTAATCCCACTGCCCCGCTCTCTCCCCATAGTCCTGCATCAATCTCCAAACTAATCCCACTGCCCCGCTGTTTCCCCATAGCCCTGTAGCAATCCACAAATTAATCCGACTGCCCCGCTCTCTCCCCATACTCCTGTATCAATCCCCAAACTAATCTCACCGCCCCGCTCTCTCCCCAAAGCCCTGTATCAATCTCCAAACTAATCCCACTGCCCGCTCTCTCCCCATAGACCTGTATCAATCCCCAAACTAATCCCACTGCCCCGCTCTCTCCCCATAGTCCTGTATCAATCCACAAACTAAGCCCACTGCCTCGCTCTCTCCCCATAGTTCTGTATCAATCCCCAAACTAATCCCACTGCCCCGCTCTCTCCCCATAGTCCTGTATCCAACCCCAAACTAATCCCACTGCCCCGCTCCCTCCCCATAGTCCTGTATCAATCCCCAAACTAATGCTACTGCCTCGCTCTCTCCCCATAGTACTGTATCAATCCTCAAACTAATGCCACTGCCCCGCTCTCTCCCCATAGTCCTGTATCAATCCCCAAACTAATCCCACTGCCATGCTCTCTCCCCATAGTCCTGTATCAATCTCCCAACTAATCCCACTGCCCCGCTCTCACCCCATAGTTCTGTATCAATCCCCAAACTAATCCCACTGCCCCGCTCTCTCCCCACAGTCCTTATCAATCCCCAACTAATCCAACTGCCCCGCTCTCTCCCCATAGCCCAGTATCAATCCCAAACTCGTCTCATTGCCCCGATCTCTCCCCATAGCCCTGTATCAATCGCCAAACTAATCCCACAGCCCCACTCTCTCCCCATCGTCCTGTTTCAATCCCCAAACTAATCCCACTGCCCCGCTCTCTCCCAATAGTCCTGTATCAATCCCCGACTAATCCCACTGCCCCGCTCTCTCCCCATAGCCCTGTATCAATCGCCAAACTAACACCACTGCCCCGCTCTCTCCCCATAGCCCTGTATCAATCGCCAAACTAATCCGACTGCATCGCTCTCTCCCCATAGTCCTGTATCAATCCCCAAACTAATCCCACTGCCCCGATCTCTCCCCATAGTCCTGTATCAATCCCCAACTAATCCCACTGTCCCGCTCTCTCCCCATAGTACTGTATCAATCCCAAACTAATTCCACTGCCCCGCTCTCTCCCCATATTCCTGTATCAATCCCCAAACTAATCCCACTGCCCCGCTCTCTCCCAATAGTCTGTATCCATCCCCAAACTAATCCCACTACCCCGCTCTCTCCCCATAGTCCTATATCAATCCCCACACTAATCCCAGTGCCCCGCTCTCTCCCCATAGTCCTGTATCAATCCCAAACTAGTTCCACTGCCCCGCTCTCTCCCCATATTCCTGTATCTATCTCCAAACTAATCCCACTGCTTCGCTCTCACCGCATAGTCCTGTATCAATCCCCAAAATAATCTCAGTGACCCGCTCTCTCCCCATAGTCCAGTATCAATTCCAAACTAATCCCACTGCCTCGCTCTCTCCCCATAGCCCTGTATCAATCCACAAATTAATCCGACTGCCCCGCTCTCTCCCCATATTCCTGTATCAATCCCCAAACCAATCCCACTGCCCGGATCTCCCCCCATAGCGCTGTATCCATTTCCAAACTAATCCCACTGCCCCGCTCTCTCCCCATAGTACTGTATCAACTCCCCAAAATAATCGCACTGCCCCGCTCTCTCCCCATAGCCCTGTATCAATTCCCCAAACTAATCCCACTGCCCCGCTCTCTCCCCATAGTCCTGTATCAATCCCCAAACTAATCCCACTGCCCCGCACTCTCCCCATAGTACTGTTTCAATACCCAAACTAATCCCACTGCCCCGCTCTCTCCCCATAGTCATTTATCAATCCCCAAACTAATCCCACTGCCCCGCTCTCTCCCGATAGTCCTGTATCAAATCACAAATTAATCCCACTACCCCGCTCTCTCCATAGCCCTGTATCAATCCCCAAACTAATCCCACTGCCCCGCTCTCTCCCCATAGTCCTGTATCATTCCCCAAACTAATCCCACTGCCCCGCTCTCTCCCCATAGTCCTGTATCCATCCCCAAACTAATCCCACTGTCCCGCTCTCTCCCCATAGTCTTGTATCAATCCCCAAACTAACCCCACTGCCCCGCTCTCTCCCCATAGTCCTGTATCAATCTCCAAACTAATCCCACTGCCCCGCTATCTCCCCGTAGCGCTCTATCAATGCACAAATTAATCCGACTGCCCCGCTCTCTCCCCATAGTCCTGTATCAATCCCCAAACTATACCCACTTACACGCTCTCTCCCCATAGTCCTGTATCAATTCCAAACTAATCCCACTGCCACGCTCTCTCCCCATAGCCCTGTATCAATCCCCAAACTAATCCCACTGCCCCGCTCTCTCCCCATAGTCCTGTATAAATCCCCAAACTACTCCCACTGCCCCACTCTCTCCCCATAGTCCTGTATCAATCCCCAAACTAATCCCACGGCCCCGCTCTCTCCCCATTGCCCTGTATCAATCGCCAAACTAATCCCAATGCCCCGCTCTCTCCCCATAGCCCTGTATCAATCCCAAACTCGTCCCACTGCACCGATCTCTCCCCATAGCCCTGTATCAATCGCCAAACTAATCCCACTGCCCCGCTCTCTCCCCATAGTCCTGTATCAATCCCCAAACTAATCCCACTGCCCTGCTCTATCCCCATAGTCCTGTTTCAATCCCCAACTAATCCCACTGCCCCGCTCTCTCCCCATAGCCCTCTATCAATCGCCAAACTAATCCCACTGCCCCGCTCTCTCCCCATAGTCCTGAATCAATCCCCAACTAATCCCACTGCCACGCTCTCTCCCCATAGTCCTGTATCAGTCCCAAACGAGTTCCACTGCCCCGCTCTCTCCCCATATTCCTGTATCAAACTCCAAACTAATCCCACTGCCTCGCTCTCTCCCCATAGTCCTGTATCAATCCCCAAACTAATCCCACTGCCCCGCTCTCTCCCCATAGTCCTGTATCAATTCCAAACTAATCCCACTGCCTCGCTCGCTCCCCATAGCCCTGTATCAATCCCCAAACTAATCCCACTGCCCCGCTCTCTCCCCATAGTCCTGCATCAATCCCCAAACTAATCCCACTGCCCCGCTCTCTCCCCATAGTCCTGTATCAATCCCCAAACTAATCCCACTGCCCCGCTCTCTCCCCATAGTCCTGTATCAATCCCCAAACTAATCCCACTGCCCCGCTCTCTCCCCACAGTCCTGTATCAATCCTCAAACTATTCACACTCCCCCGCTCTCTCCCCATACTCCTGTATCAATCCCCAAACTAATCCCACTGCCCCGCTCGCTCCCCATAGCCCTGTATCAATCCCCAAACTAATCCCACTGCCCCGCTCTCTCCCCATAGTCCTGTATCAATCCCCAAACTAATCCCACGGCCCCGCTCTCTCCCCATTGCCCTGTATCAATCGCCAAACTAATCCCAATGCCCCGCTCTCTCCCCATAGCCCTGTATCAATCCCAAACTCGTCCCACTGCCCCGATCTCTCCCCATAGCCCTGTATCAATCGCCAAACTAATCCCACTGCCCCGCTCTCTCCCCATAGTCCTGTATCAATCCCCAAACTAATCCCACTGCCCTGCTCTATCCCCATAGTCCTGTTTCAATCCCCAACTAATCCCACTGCCCCGCTCTCTCCCCATAGCCCTCTATCAATCGCCAAACTAATCCCACTGCCCCGCTCTCTCCCCATAGTCCTGAATCAATCCCCAACTAATCCCACTGCCACGCTCTCTCCCCATAGTCCTGTATCAGTCCCAAACGAGTTCCACTGCCCCGCTCTCTCCCCATATTCCTGTATCAAACTCCAAACTAATCCCACTGCCTCGCTCTCTCCCCATAGTCCTGTATCAATCCCCAAACTAATCCCACTGCCCCGCTCTCTCCCCATAGTCCTGTATCAATTCCAAACTAATCCCACTGCCTCGCTCGCTCCCCATAGCCCTGTATCAATCCCCAAACTAATCCCACTGCCCCGCTCTCTCCCCATAGTCCTGCATCAATCCCCAAACTAATCCCACTGCCCCGCTCTCTCCCCATAGTCCTGTATCAATCCCCAAACTAATCCCACTGCCCCGCTCTCTCCCCATATCCTGTATCAATCCCCAAACTAATCCCACTGCCCCGCTCTCTCCCCACAGTCCTGTATCAATCCTCAAACTATTCACACTCCCCCGCTCTCTCCCCATACTCCTGTATCAATCCCCAAACTAATCCCACTGCCCCGCTCGCTCCCTATAGTCCTGTATCAATCCCCAAACTAATCCCACTGCCCCGCTCTCTCCCCATAGTCCTGTATCAATCCCCAAACTAACCCCACTGCCCCGCTCTCTCCCCATAGTCCTGTATCAATTCCCAAACTCATCCCAATACCCCGCTCTCTCCATAGCCCTGTATCAATCCCCAAACTAATCCCACTGCCCCGCTCTCTCCCCATAGTCCTGTATCAATCCCCAAACTAATCCCACTGCCCCGCTCTCTCCCCATAGTCCAATATCCATCCGCAAACTAATCCCACTGCCCCGCTCTCTCCCCATAGTCCTGCATCAATATCCAAACTAATCCCACTGCCCCGCTGTTTCCCCATAGCCCTGTAGCAATCCACAAATTAATCCGACTGCCCCGCTCTCTCCCCATACTCCTGTATCAATCCCCAAACTAATCTCACCGCCCCGCTCTCTCCCCATAGCCCTGTATCAATCTCCAAACTAATCCCACTGCCCCGCTCTCTCCCCATTGTCCTGTATCAATCCCCAAACTAATCCCACTGCCCCGCTCTCTCCCCATAGTCCTGTATCAATCCACAAACTAAACCCACTGCCTCGCTCTCTCCCCATAGTTCTGTATCAATCCCCAAACTAATCCCACTGCCCCGCTCTCTCCCCATAGTCCTTTAATAACTCCAAACTAATCCCACTGCCCCGCTCCCTCCCCATAGTCCTGTATCAATCCCCAAACTAATCCCACTGCCTCGCTCTCTCCCCATAGTCCTGTATCAATCCTCAAACTAATGCCACTGTCCCGCTCTCTCCCCATAGTCCTGTATCAATCCCCAAACTAATCCCACTGCCATGCTCTCTCCCCATAGTCCTGTATCAATCTCCAAACTAATCCCACTGCCCCGCTCTCACCCCATAGTCCTGTATCAATCCCCAAACTAATCCCACTGCCCCGCTCTCTCCCCACAGTCCTTATCAATCCCCAACTAATCCAACTGCCCCGCTCTCTCCCCATAGCCCTGTATCAATCCCAAACTCGTCTCATTGCCCCGATCTCTCCCCATAGCCCTGTATCAATCGCCAAACTAATCCCACAGCCCCACTCTCTCCCCATCGTCCTGCATCAATCCCCAAACTAATCCCACTGCCCCGCTCTCTCCCAATAGTCCTGTATCAATCCCCGACTAATCCCACTGCCCCGCTCTCTCCCCATAGCCCTGTATCAATCGCCAAACTAACACCACTGCCCCGCTCTCTCCCCATAGCCCTGTATCAATCGCCAAACTAATCCGACTGCATCGCTCTCTCCCCATAGTCCTGTATCAATCCCCAAACTAATCCCACTGCCCCGATCTCTCCCCATAGTCCTGTATCAATCCCCAACTAATCCCACTGTCCCGCTCTCTCCCCATAGTACTCTATCAATCCCAAACTAGTTCCACTGCCCCGCTCTCTCCCCATATTCCTGTATCAATCTCCAAACTAATCGCACTGCCTCGCTCTCTCCCAATAGCCCTGTATCAATCCCCAAACTAACCCCACTTCCCCGCTCTCTCCCCATAGTCCTGTTTACATCCCCAAACTAATCCCACTGCCCCGCTCTCTCCCAATAGTCTGTATCCATCCCCAAACTAATCCCACTACCCCGCTCTCTCCCCATAATCCTATATCAATCCCCAGACTAATCGCAGTGCCCCGCTCTCTCCCCATAGTCCTGTATCAATCCCAAACTAGTTCCACTGCCCCGCTCTCTCCCCATATTCCTGTATCTATCTCCAAACTAATCCCACTGCTTCGCTCTCACCCCATAGTCCTGTATCAATCCCCAAAATAATCTCACTGACGCGCTCTCTCCCCATAGTCCTGTATCAATCCCCAAACTAATCCCACTGCCTCGCTCTCTCCCCATAGCCCTGTATCAATCCACAAATTAATCCGACTGCCCCGCTCTCTCCCCATATTCCTGTATCAATCCCCAAACTAATCCCACTGCCCGGCTCTCCCCCCATAGCGCTGTATCCATTTCCAAACTAATCCCACTGCCCCGCTCTCTCCCCATAGTACTCTATCAACTCCCCAAAATAATCGCACTGCCCCGCTCTCTCCCCATTCCCTGTATCAATTCCCCAAACTAATCCCACTGCCCCGCTCTCTCCCCATAGTCCTGTATCAATCCCCAAACTAATCCCACTGCCCCGCTCTCTCCCCATAGTCATGTATCAATCCCCAAACTAATCCCACTGCCCCGCTCTCTCCCCATAGTCCTGTATCAAATCCCAAATTAATCCCACTACCCCGCTCTCTCCATAGCCCTGTATCAATCCCCAAACTAATCCCACTGCCCCGCTCTCTCCACATAGTCCTGTATCAATCCCCAAACTAATCCCACTGCCCCGCTCTCTCCCCATAGTCCTGTATCCATCCCCAAACTAATCCCACTGTCCCGCTCTCTCCCCATAGTCTTGTATCAATCCCCAAACTAACCCCACTGCCCCGCTCTCTCCCCATAGTCCTGTATCAATCTCCAAACTAATCCCACTGCCCCGCTATCTCCCCATAGCGCTCTATCAATGCACAAATTAATCCGACTGCCCCGCTCTCTCCCCATAGTCCTGTATCAATCCCCAAACTATACCCACTTACACGCTCTCTCCCCATAGTCCTGTATCAATTCCAAACTAATCCCACTGCCACGCTCTCTCCCCATAGCCCTGTATCAATCCCCAAACTAATCCCACTGCCCCGCTCTCTCCCCATAGTCCTGTATAAATCCCCAAACTAATCCCGCTGCCCCGCTCTCTCCCCATAGTCCGTTATAAATCCCAAACTAATCCCACTGCCCCGCTCTCTCCCCATAGTCCTGTATCAATCCCCAAACTAATCCCACCGCCCCGCTCTCTCCCCATAGTCCTGTATCAATCCCAAACTCGTCCCACTGCCCCGATCTCTCCCCATAGCCCTGTATCAATCGCCAAACTAATCCCACTGCCCCGCTCTCTCCCCATAGTCCTGTATCAATCCCCAAACTAATCCCACTGCCCTGCTCTATCCCCATAGTCCTGTTTCAATCCCCAACTAATCCCACTGCCCCGCTCTCTCCCCATAGCCCTCTATCAATCGCCAAACTAATCCCACTGCCCCGCTCTCTCCCCATAGTCCTGAATCAATCCCCAACTAATCCCACTGCCACGCTCTCCCCCCCCCAGTCCTGTATCAGTCCCAAACGAGTTCCACTGCCCCGCTCTCTCCCCATATTCCTGTATCAATCTCCAAACTAATCCCACTGCCTCGCTCTCTCCCCATAGTCCTGTATCAATCCCCAAACTAATCCCACTGCCCCGCTCTCTCCCCATAGTCCTGTATCAATTCCAAACTAATCCCACAGCCTCGCTCGCTTCCCATAGCCCTGTATCAATCCCCAAACTAATCCCACTGCCCCGCTCACTCCCCATAGTCCTGCATCAATCCCCAAACTAATCCCACTGCCCCGCTCTCTCCCCATAGTCCTGTATCAATCCCCAAACTAATCCCACTGCCCCGCTCTCTCCCCATAGTCCTGTATCAATCCCCAAACTAATCCCACTGCCCCGCTCTCTCCCCACAGTCCTGTATCAATCCTCAAACTAATCCCACTCCCCCGCTCTCTCCCCATAGTCCTGTATCAATCCCCAAACTAATCCCACTGCCCCGCTCGCTCCCTATAGTCCTGTATCAATCCCCAAACTAATCCCACTGCCCCGCTCTCTCCCCATAGTCCTGTATCAATCCCCAAACTAATCCCACTGCCCCGCTCTCTCCCCATAGTCCTGTATCAATTCCCAAACTCATCCCAATACCCCGCTCTCTCCATAGCCCTGTATCAATCCCCAAACTAATCCCACTGCCCCGCTCTCTCCCCATAGTCCTGTATCAATCCCCAAACTAATCCCACTGCCCCGCTCTCTCCCCATAGTCCAATATCCATCCGCAAACTAATCCCACTTCCCCGCTCTCTCCCCATAGTCCTGCATCAATCTCCAAACTAATCCCACTGCCCCGCTGTTTCCCCATAGCCCTGTAGCAATCCACAAATTAATCCGACTGCCCCGCTCTCTCCCCATACTCCTGTATCAATCCCCAAACTAATCTCACCGCCCCGCTCTCTCCCCATAGCCCTGTATCAATCTCCAAACTAATCCCACTGCCTCGCTCTCTCCCCATAGTCCTGTATCAATTCCAAACTAATCCCACTGCCTCGCTCGCTCCCCATAGCCCTGTATCAATCCCCAAACTAATCCCACTGCCCCGCTCTCTCCCCATAGTCCTGCATCAATCCCCAAACTAATCCCACTGCCCCGCTCTCTCCCCATAGTCCTGTATCAATCCCCAAACTAATCCCACTGCCGCGCTCTCTCCCCATAGTCCTGTATCAATCCCCAAACTAATCCCACTGCCCCGCTCTCTCCCCACAGTCCTGTATCAATCCTCAAACTAATCCCACTCCCCCGCTCTCTCCCCATAGTCCTGTATCAATCCCCAAACTAATCCCACTGCCCCGCTCTCTCCCCATAGTCCTGTATCAATCCCCAAACTAATCCCACTGCCCCGCTCTCTCCCCACAGTCCTGTATCAATCCTCAAACTAATCCCACTGCCCCGCTCGCTCCCTATAGTCCTGTATCAATCCCCAAACTAATCCCACTGCCCCGCTCTCTCCCCATAGTCCTGTATCAATCCCCAAACTAATCCCACTGCCCCGCTCTCTCCCCATAGTCCTGTATCAATTCCCAAACTCATCCCAGTACCCCGCTCTCTCCATAGCCCTGTATCAATCCCCAAACTAATCCCACTGCCCCGCTCTCTCCCCATAGTCCTGTATCAATCCCCAAACTAATCCCACTGCCCCGCTCTCTCCCCATAGTCCAATATCCATCCGCAAACTAATCCCACTGCCCCGCTCTCTCCCCATAGTCCTGCATCAATCTCCAAACTAATCCCACTGCCCCGCTGTTTCCCCATAGCCCTGTAGCAATCCACAAATTAATCCGACTGCCCCGCTCTCTCCCCATACTCCTGTATCAATCCCCAAACTAATCTCACCGCCCCGCTCTCTCCCCATAGCCCTGTATCAATCTGCAAACTATTCCCACTGCCCCGCTCTCTCCCCATAGTCCTGTATCAATCCCCAAACTAATCCCACTGCCCCGCTCTCTCCCCATAGTCCTGTATCAATCCACAAACTAAACCCACTGCCTCGCTCTCTCCCCATAGTTCTGTATCAATCCCCAAACTAATCCCACTGCCCCGCTCTCTCCCCATAGTCCTTTATCCAACCCCAAACTAATCCCACTGCCCCGCTCCCTCCCCATAGTCCTGTATCAATCCCCAAACTAATCCCACTGCCTCGCTCTCTCCCCATAGTCCTGTATCAATCCTCAAACTAATGCCACTGTCCCGCTCTCTCCCCATAGTCCTGTATCAATCCCCAAACTAATCCCACTGCCATGCTCTCTCCCCATAGTCCTGTATCAATCTCCAAACTAATCCCACTGCCCCGCTCTCACCCCATAGTCCTGTATCAATCCCCAAACTAATCCCACTGCCCCGCTCTCTCCCCACAGTCCTTATCAATCCCCAACTAATCCAACTGCCCCGCTATCTCCCCATAGTCCTATATCCATCCCCAAACTAATCCCACTGCCCCGCTCTCTCCCCATAGTCCTGCATCAATCTCCAAACTAATCCCACTGCCCCGCTGTTTCCCCACAGCCCTGTAGCAATCCACAAATTAATCCGACTGCCCCGCTCTCTCCCCATACTCCTCTATCAATCCCCAAACTAATCTCACCGCCCCGCTCTCTCCCCACAGCCCTGTATCAATCACCAAACTAATCCCACTGCCCCGCTCTCTCCCCATAGTCCTGTATCCATCCACAAACTAAGCCCACTGCCTCGCTCTCTCCCCATAGTTCTGTATCAATCCCCAAACTAATCCCACTGCCCCGCTCTCTCCCCATAATCCTGTCTCCAACCCCAAACTAATCCCACTGCCCCGCTCCCTCCCCATAGTCCTTTATCAATCCCCAAACTAATCCCACTGCCTCGCTCTCTCCCCATAGTCCTGGATCAATCCTCAAACTAATGCCACTGCCCAGCTCTCTCCCCATAGTCCTGTATCAATCCCCAAACTAATCCCACTGCCATGCTCTCTCCCCATAGTCCTGTATCAATCTCCAAACTAATCCCACTGCCCCGCTCTCACCCCATAGTCCTGTATCAATCCCCAAACTAATCCCACTGCCCCGCTCTCTCCCCATAGTACTGTATCAATCCCAAACTCGTTCCACTGCCCCGCTCTCTCCCCATATTCCTGTATCAATCTCCAAACTAATCCCACTGCCTCGCTCTCTCCCCATAGTCCTGTGTCAATCCCCATATAATCCCACTGCCCCGCTCTCTCCCCATAGTCCTGTATCAATTCCAAGCTAATCCCACTGCCTCGCTCTCTCCCAATAGCCCTGTATCAATCCCCAAACTAATCCCACTTCCCCGCTCTCTCCCCATAGTCCTGTATCCATCCCCAAACTAATCCCACTGCCCCACTCTCTCCCCATAGTCCTATATCAATCCCCACACTAATCCCAGTGCCCCGCTCTCTCCCCATAGTCCTTTATTAATCGCCAAACTAATCCGACTGCCCTGCTCTCTCTCCATAATCCTGTATCTATACCCAAACTAATCGCACTGCCCCCCTCTCTCCCCATAGTCCTGTATCAATCCCCAAACTAATCCCACTGCCCCGCTCTCTCCCCATAGTCCTGTATCCATCCCCAAACTTATCCCACTGCCCCGATCTCTCCCCATAGTCGTGTATCAACTCCCGAACCTAATCCCACTGCCCTGCTCTATCCCCATAGTACTGTATCAATTCCCCAAACTAATCCCACTGCCCCGCTCTCTCTCCATAGCCCTGTATCAATCCCCAAACTAATCCCACTGCCCCACTCTCTCCCCATATTACTGTTTCAATACCCAAACTAATCCCACTGCCCCGCTCTCTCCCCATCGTCCTGTCTCATTCCCCAAACTAATTCCACTGCCCTGCTCTCTCCCCATAGTCCTGTATCAAATCCCAAACTAATCCCACTACCCCGCTCTCTCCATAGCCCTGTATCAAACCCCATACCAATCCCACTGCCTAGCTCTCTCCCCATGGTCCTGTATCAATCCCCAAACTAATCCCACTGCCCCGCTCTCTCCCCATAGTCCTGTATCCATCCCCAAACTAATCCCACTGTCCCGCCCTCTCCCCATAGTTCTGTATCAATCCCCAAACTAACTCCACTGCCCCACTCTCTCCCCATAGCTCTGTATCAATCGCCAAACTGATCCCAATGCCCCGCTCTCTCCCCATAGCCCTGTATCAATCCCAAACTCGTCCCACTGCCCCGATCACTCCCCATAGCCCTGTATCAATCGCCAAACTAATCCCACTGCCCCGCTCTCTCCACATATTCCTGTTTCAATCCCCAAACTAATCCCACTGCCCCGCTCTCTCCCCATAGTCCTGTATCAATCACCAAACTAATCCCACTGCCCCGCTCTCTCCCCATAGTCCTGTATCAATCCCCAAACTAACTCCACTGCCCCGCTCTCTCCCCATAGTTCTGTATCAATCTTCAAACTAATCCCACTGCCTCGCACTCTCCCCATAGTCCTGTATCAATCCGCAAACTATACCCACTGACCCGCTCTATCCCCATAGTCCTGTATCAATTCGAAACGAATCCCACTGCCTCGCTCTCTCCCGATAGCCCTGTATTAATCCCCAAACTAATCCCACTGCCCCGCTCTCTCCCCATAGACCTGTATCAATCCCCAAACTAATCCCACTGCCCCGCTCTCTCCCCACAGTCCGTTATCAATCCCAATCCAATCCCACTGCCCCGCTCTCTCCCCATCGTCCTGTATCAATCCCCAAACTAAACCCACTGCCCCGCTCTCTCCCCATAGCTCTGTATCAATCGCCAAACTGATCCCAATGCCCCGCTCTCTCCCCATAGCCCTGTATCAATCCCAAACTCGTCCCACTGCCCCGATCACTCCCCATAGCCCTGTATCAATCGCCAAACTAATCCCACTGCTCCGCTCTCTCCACATATTCCTGTTTCAATCCCCAAACTAATCCCACTTCCCCGCTCTCTCCCCATAGTCCTGTATCAATCACCAAACTAATCCCACTGCCCCGCTCTCTCCCCATAGTCCTGTATCAATCCCCAACTAATCCCACTGCCCCGCTCTCTCCCCATCGTCCTGTATCAGTCCCAAACGAGTTCCACTGCCCCGCTGTCTCCCCATATTCCTGTATCAATCTCCAAACTAATCCCACTGCCTCGCTCTCTCCCCATAGTCCTGTATCAATCCCCAAACTAATCCCACTTCCCGCTCTCTCCCCATAGTCCTGCATCAATTCCAAACTAATCCCAATGACTCGCTCTCTCCCCATAGCCCTGTATCAATCCCCAAACTAATCCCACTGCCCCGCTCTCTCCCCATAGTCCTGCATCAATCCCCAAACTAATCCCACTGCCCCGCTCTCTCCCCATAGTCCGGTATCAATCGCCAACTAATCCCACTGCCCAGCTCTCTCTCCATAGTCCTGTATCAAATCCCAATCTAATCCCACTACCCCGCTCTCTCCATAGCCCTGTATCAATCCCCAAACTAATCCCACTGCCCCGCTCTCCTCCCATAGTCCTGTATCAATCCCCAAACTAAACCCACTGCCCCGCTCTCTCCCCATAGTCCTGTATCCATCCCCAACCTAATCCCACTGCCCCGATCTCTCCCCATAGCCCTGTATCAATCGCCAAACTAATCCCACTGCCCCGCTCTCTCCCCATCGTCCTGTATCAATCCCCAAACTAATCCCACTGCCCCGCTCTCTCCCCATAGTCCTGTTTCAATCCCCAACTAATCCCACTGCCCCGCTCTCTCCCCACAGCCCTCTATCAATCGCCAAACTAATCCCACTGCCCCGCTCTCTCCCCATAGACCTGTATCAATCGCCAAACTAATCCCACTGCCCCGCTCTCTCCCCATAGTCCTGAATATATCCCCAACTAATCCCACTGACACGCTCTCTCCCCATAGTCCTGTATCAGTCCCAAACGAGTTCCACTGCCCCGCTCTCTCCCCATATTCCTGTATCAATCTCCAAACTAATCCCACTGCCTCGCTCTCTCCCCATAATCCTGTATCAATCCCCAAACTAATCCCACTGCCCCACTCTCTCCCCATAGTCCTGTATCAATTCCAAACTAATCTCACTGCCTCGCTCGCTCCCCATAGCCCTGTATCAATCCCCAAACTAATCCCACTGCCCCGCTCTCTCCCCATAGTCCTGCATCAATCCCCAAACTAATCCCACTGCCCCGCTCTCTCCCCATATTCAGGTATCAATCCCAAACTCATCCCACTGCCCCGCTCTCACCCCATAGTCCTGTATCAATCCCCAAACTAATCCCACTGCCCCGATCTCTCCCCATAGTCCTGTATCAATCCCCAAACTAATCCCACTGCCCCGCTCTCTCCCCATAGTCCTGTATCAATCCTCAAACTAATCCCACTCCCCCGCTCTCTCCCCATAGTCCTGTGTCAATCCCCAAACTAATCCCACTGCCCCGCTCGCTCCCTATAGTCCTGTATCAATCCCCAAACTAATCCCACTGCCCCGCTCTCTCCCCATAGTCCTGTATCAATTCCCAAACTCATCCCAATACCCCGCTCTCTCCATAGCCCTGTATCAATCCCCAAACTATTCCCACTGCCCCGCTCTCTCGCCATAGTCCTATATCCATCCCCAAACTTATCCCACTGCCCCGCTCTCTCCCCATAGTCCTGCATCAATCTCCAAACTAATCCCACTGCCCCGCTGTTTCCCCATAGCCCTGTAGCAATCCACAAATTAATCCGACTGCCCCGCTCTCTCCCCATACTCCTGTATCAATCCCCAAACTAATCTCACCGCCCCGCTCTCTCCCCATAGCCCTGTTTAAATCTCCAAACTAATCCCACTGCCCGCTCTCTCCCCATAGACCTGTATCAATCCCCAAACTAATCCCACTGCCCCGCTCTCTCCCCATAGTCCTGTATCAATCCACAAACTAAGCCCACTGCCTCGCTCTCTCCCCATAGTTCTGTATCAATCCCCAAACTAATGCCACTGCCCCGCTCTCTCCCCATAGTCCTGTATCCAACCCCAAACTAATCCCACTGCCCCGCTCCCTCCCCATAGTCCTGTATCAATCCCCAAACTAATCCCACTGCCTCGCTCTCTCCCCATAGTCCTGTATCAATCCTCAAACTAATGCCACTGCCCCGCTCTCTCCCCATAGTCCTGTATCAATCCCCAAACTAATCCCACTGCCATGCTCTCTCCCCATAGTCCTGTATCAATCTCCAAACTAATCCCACTGCCCCGCTCTCACCCCATAGTCCTGTATCAATCCCCAAACTAATCCCACTGTCCCGCTCTCTCCCCACAGTCCTTATCAATCCCCAACTAATCCAACTGCCCCGCTCTCTCCCCATAGCCCTGTATCAATCCCAAACTCGTCTCATTGCCCCGATCTCTCCCCATAGCCCTGTATCAATCGCCAAACTAATCCCACAGCCCCACTCTCTCCCCATCGTCCTGTATCAATCCCCAAACTAATCCCACTGCCCCGCTCTCTCCCAATAGTCCTGTATCAATCCCCGACTAATCCCACTGCCCCGCTCGCTCCCCATAGCCCTGTATCAATCGCCAAACTAACACCACTGCCCCGCTCTCTCCCCATAGCCCTGTATCAATCGCCAAACTAATCCGACTGCATCGCTCTCTCCCCATATTCCTGTATCAATCTCCAAACTAATCCCACTGCCTCGCTCTCTCCCCATAGTCCTGTGTCAATCCCCATATAATCCCACTGCCCCGCTCTCTCCCCATAGTCATGTATCAATCCCCAAACTAATCCCACTGCCCCGCTCTCTCCCCATAGTCCTGTATCAAATCCCAAATTAATCCCACTACCCCGCTCTCTCCATAGCCCTGTATCAATCCCCAAACTAATCCCACTGCCCCGCTCTCTCCCCATAGTCCTGTATCAATCCCCAAACTAATCCCACTGCCCCGCTCTCTCCCCATAGTCCTGTATCCATCCCCAAACTAATCCCACTGTCCCGCTCTCTCCCCATAGTCTTGTATCAATCCCCAAACTAACCCCACTGCCCCGCTCTCTCCCCATAGTCCTGTATCAATCTCCAAACTAATCCCACGGCCCCGCTCTCTCCCCATTGCCCTGTATCAATCGCCAAACTAATCCCACTGCCCCGCTCTCTCCCCATAGCCCTGTATCAATCCCAAACTCGTCCCACTGCCCCGATCTCTCCCCATAGCCCAGTATCAATCGCCAAACTAATCCCACACCCCCGCTCTCTCCCCATAGACCTTTATCAATCGCCAAACTAATCCCACTGCCCCGCTCTCTCCCCATAGTCCTGAATCAATCCCCAACTAATCCCACTGCCACGCTCTCTCCCCATAGTCCTGTATCAGTCCCAAACGAGTTCCACTGCCCTGCTCTCTCCCCAATTTCCTGTATCAATCTCCAAACTAATCCCACTGCCTCGCTCTCTCCCCATAGTCCTGTATCAATCCCCAAACTAATCCCACTGCCCCGCTCTCTCCCCATAGTCCTGTATCAATTCAAAACTAATCCCACTGCCTCGCTCGCTCCCCATAGCCCTGTATCAATCCCCAAACTAATCCCACTGCCCCGCTCCCTCCCCATAGTCCTGCATCAATCCCCAAACTAATCCCACTGCCCCGCTCTCTCCCCATAGTCCTGTATCAATCCCCAACTAATCCCACTGCCCCGCTCTCTCCCCATAGTCCTGTTTCAATCCCCAACTAATCCCACTGCCCCGCTCTCTCCCCATAGCCCTCTATCAATCGCCAAACTAATCCCACTGCCCCGCTCTCTCCCCATAGACCTTTATCAATCGCCAAACTAATCCCACTGCCCCGCTCTCTCCCCATAGTCCTGAATCAATCCCCAACTAATCCCACTGCCACGCTCTCTCCCCATAGTCCTGTATCAGTCGCAAACGAGTTCCACTGCCCTGCTCTCTCCCCATATTCCTGTATCAATCTCCAAACTAATCCCACTGCCTCGCTATCTCCCCATAGTCCTGTATCAATCCCCAAACTAATCCCACTGCCCCGCTCTCTCCCCATAGTCCTGTATCAATTCAAAACTAATCCCACTGCCTCGCTCGCTCCCCATAGCCCTGTATCAATCCCCAAACTAATCCCACTGCCCCGCTCCCTCCCCATAGTCCTGCATCAATCCCCAAACTAATCCCACTGCCCCGCTCTCTCCCCATAGTCCGGTATCAATCCCAAACTTATCCCACTGCCCCGCTCTCTCCCCATAGTCCTGTATCAATCCCCAAACAAATCCCACTGCCCCGCTCTCTCCCCATAGTCCTGTATCAATCCCCAAACTAATCCCACTGCCCCGCTCTCTCCCCACAGTCCTGTATCAATCCTCAAACTAATCCCACTCCCCCGCTCTCTCCCCATAGTCCTGTATCAATCCCCAAACTAATCCCACTGCCCCGCTCGCTCCCTATAGTCCTGTATCAATCCCCAAACTAATCCCACTGCCCCGCTCTCTCCCCATAGTCCTGTATCAATCCCCAAACTAATCCCACTGCCCCGCTCTCTCCCCATAGTCCTGTATCAATTCCCAAACTCATCCCAATACCCCGCTCTCTCCATAGCCCTGTATCAATCCCCAAACTAATCCCACTGCCCCGCTCTCTCCCCATAGTCCTGCATCAATCTCCAAACTAATCCCACTGCCCCGCTGTTTCCCCATAGCCCTGTAGCAATCCACAAATTAATCCGACTGCCCCGCTCTCTCCCCATACTCCTGTATCAATCCCCAAACTAATCTCACCGCCGCGCTCTCTCCCCATAGCCCTGTATCAATCTCCAAACTAATCCCACTGCCCCGCTCTCTCCCCATAGTCCTGTATCAATAACCAAACTAATCCCACTGCCTCGCTCTCTCCCCATAGTCCTGTATCAATCCACAATCTAAGCCCACTGCCTCGCTCTCTCCCCATAGTTCTGTATCAATCCCCAAACTAATCCCACTGACCCGCTCTCTCCCCATAGTCCTGTATCCAACCCCAAACTAATCCCACTGCCCCGCTCCCTCCCCATAGTCCTGTATCAATCCCCAAACTAATCCCACTGCCTCGCTCTCTCCCCATAGTCCTGTATCAATCCTCAAACTAATGCCACTGCCCCGCTCTCTCCCCATAGTCCTGTATCAATCCCCAAACTAATCCCACTGCCATGCTCTCTCCCCATAGTCCTGTATCAATCTCCAAACTAATCCCACTACCCCGCTCTCATCCCATAGTCCTGTATCAATCCCCAAACTAATCCCACTGCCCCGCTCTCTCCCCACAGTCCTTATCAATCCCCAACTAATCCAACTGCCCCGCTCTCTCCCCATAGTCCTATATCCATCCCCAAACTAATCCCACTGCCCCGCTCTCTCCCCATAGTCCTGCATCAATCTCCAAACTAATCCCACTGCCCCGCTGTTTCCCCATAGCCCTGCAGCAATCCACAAATTAATCCGACTGCCCCGCTCTCTCCCCATACTCCTGTATCAATCCCCAAACTAATCTCACCGCCCCGCTGTCTCCCCACAGCCCTGTATCAATCTCCAAACTAATCCCACTGCCCCGCTCTCTCCCCACAGTCCTGTATCAATCCCCAAACTAATCCCACTGCCCCGCTCTCTCCCCATAGTCCTGTATCAATCCACAAACTAAGCCCACTGCCTCCCTCTCTCCCTATCGTTCTGTATCAATCCCCAAACTAATCCCACTGCCCCGCTCTCTCCCCATAGTCCTGTATCCAACCCCAAACTAATCCCACTGCCCCGCTCCCTCCCCATAGTCCTGTATCAATCCCCAAACTAATCCCACTGCCTCGCTCTCTCCCCATAGTCCTGTATCAATCCTCAAACTAATGCCACTGCCCCGCTCTCTCCCCATAGTCCTGTATCAATCCCCAAACTAATCCCACTGCCATGCTCTCTCCCCATAGTCCTGTATCAATCTCCAAACTAATCCCACTGCCCCGCTCTCACTCCATAGTCCTGTATCAATCCCCAAACTAATCCCAATGCCCCGCTCTCTCCCCACAGTCCTTATCAATCCCCAACTAATCCAACTGCCCCGCTCTCTCCCCATAGCCTGTATCAATCCGAAACTCGTCTCATTGCCCCGATCTCTCCCCATAGCCCTGTATCAATCGCCAAACTAATCCCACAGCCCCACTCTCTCCCCATCGTCCTGTATCAATCCCCAAACTAATCCCACTGCCCCGCTCTCTCCCAATAGTCCTGTATCAATCCCCGACTAATCCCACTGCCCCGCTCTCTCCCCATAGCCCTGTATCAATCGCCAAACTAACACCACTGCCCCGCTCTCTCCCCATAGCCCTGTATCAATCGCCAAACTAATCCGACTGCATCGCTCTCTCCCCATAGTCCTGTATCAATCCCCAAACTAATCCCACTGCCCCGATCTCTCCACATAGTCCTGTATCAATCCCCAACTAATCCCACTGCCCCGCTCTCTCCCCATAGTCCTGTTTCAATCCCCAACTAATCCCACTGCCCCGCTCTCTCCCCATAGCCCTCTATCAATCGCCAAACTAATCCCACTGCCCCGCTCTCTCCCCATAGACCTTTATCAATCGCCAAACTAATCCCACTGCCCCGCTCTCTCCCCATAGTCCTGAATCAATTCCCAACTAATCCCACTGCCACGCTCTCTCCCCATAGTCCTGTATCAGTCCCAAACGAGTTCCACTGCCCTGCTCTCTCCCCATATTCCTGTATCAATCTCCAAACTAATCCCACTGCCTCGCTCTCTCCCCATAGTCCTGTATCAATCCCCAAACTAATCCCACTGCCCCGCTCTCTCCCCATAGTCCTGTATCAATTCCAAACTAATCCCACTGCCTCGCTCGCTCCCCATAGCCCTGTATCAATCCCCAAACTAATCCCACTGCCCCGCTCTCTCCCCATAGTCCTGCATCAATCCCCAAACTAATCCCACTGCCCCGCTTTCTCCCCATAGTCCGGTATCAATCCCAAACTTATCCCACTGCCCCGCTCCCTCCCCATAGTCCTGTATCAATCCCCAAACAAATCCCACTGCCCCGCACTCTCCCCATAGTCCTGTATCAATCCCCAAACTAATCCCACTGCCCCGCTCTCTCCCCACAGTCCTGTATCAATCCTCAAACTAATCTCACTCCCCCGCTCTCTCCCCATAGTCCTGTATCAATCCCCAAACTAATCCCACTGCCCCGCTCGCTCCCTATAGTCCTGTATCAATCCCCAAACTAATCCCACTGCCCCGCTCTCTCCCCATAGTCCTGTATCAATCCCCAAACTAATCCCACTGCCCCGCTCTCTCCCCATAGTCCTGTATCAATTCCCAAACTCATCCCAATACCCCGCTCTCTCCATAGCCCTGTATCAATCCCCAAACTAATCCCACTGCCCCGCTCTCTCCCAATAGTCTGTATCCATCCCCAAACTAATCCCACTACCCCGCTCTCTCCCCATAGTCCTATATCAATCCCCACACTAATCCCAGTGCCACGCTCTCTCCCCATAGTCCTGTATCAATCGCCAAACTAATCCGACTGCCCTGCTCTCTCTCCATAGTCCTGTATCTATCCCCAAACAAATCGCACTGCCCCCCTCTCTCCCCATAGTCCTGTATCAATCCCAAACTAATCCCAGTGCCCCGCTCTCTCCCCATAGTTCTGTATCCATCCCCAAACTTATCCCACTGCCCCGCTCTCTCCCCATAGTCCTGTATCAACTCCCGAACCTAATCCCACTGCCCCGCTCTCTCCCCATAGTCCTGCATCAATTCCCCAAACTAATCCCACTGCCCTGCTCTCTCCCCATAGCCCTGTATCAATCCACAAATTAATCCGACTGCCCCGCTCTCTCCCCATATTCCTGTATCAATCCCCAAACTAATCCCACTGCCCGGCTCTCCCCTCATAGCGCTGTATCCATTTCCAAACTAATCCCACTGCCCCGCTCTCTCCCCATAGTACTGTATCAACTCCCCAAAATAATCGCACTGCCCCGCTCTCTCCCCATAGCCCTGTATCAATTCCCCAAACTAATCCCACTGCCCCGCTCTCTCCCCATAGTCCTGTATCAATCCCCAAACTAATCCCACTGCCCCGCTCTCTCCCCATAGTACTGTTTCAATACCCAAACTAATCCCACTGCCCCGCTCTCTCCCCATAGTCATGTATCAATCCCCAAACTAATCCCACTGCCCCGCTCTCTCCCCATAGTCCTGTATCAAATCCCAAATTAATCCCACTACCCCGCTCTCTCCATTAGCCTGTATCAATCCCCAAACTAATCCCACTGCCCCGCTCTCTCCCCATAGTCCTGTATCAATCCCCAAACTAATCCCACTGCCCCGCTCTCTCCCCATAGTCCTGTATCCATCCCCAAACTAATCCCACTGTCCCGCTCTCTCCCCATAGTCTTGTATCAATCCCCAAACTAACCTCACTGCTCCGCTCTCTCCCCATAGTCCTGTATCAATCTCCAAACTAATCCCACGGCCCCGCTCTCTCCCCATTGCCCTGTATCAATCGCCAAACTAATCCCAATGCCCCGCTCTCTCCCCATAGCCCTGTATCAATCCCAAACTCGTCCCACTGCCCCGATCTCTCCCCATAGCCCAGTATCAATCGCCAAACTAATCCCACTGCCCCGCTCTCTCCCCATAGTCCTGTATCAATCCCCAAACTAATCCCACTGCCCCGCTCTCTCCCCATAGTCCTGTTCCAATCCCCAAC
Source organism: Pristiophorus japonicus (assembly GCF_044704955.1). NCBI lineage: Eukaryota > Metazoa > Chordata > Chondrichthyes > Pristiophoridae > Pristiophorus > Pristiophorus japonicus. Next base: position 301,750 of record NW_027252746.1, read on the forward strand.
TAATCCCACTGCCCCGCTCTCTCCCCATAGCCCTCTATCAATCGCCAAACTAATCCCACTGCCCCGCTCTTTCCCCATAGACCTTTATCAATCGCCAAACTAATCCCACTGCCCCGCTCTCTCCCCATAGTCCTGAATCAATCCCCAACTAATCCCACTGCCACGCTCTCTCCCCATAGTCCTGTATCAGTCCCAAACGAGTTCCACTGACCCGCTCTCTCCCCATATTCCTGTATCAATCTCCAAACTAATCCCACTGCCCCGCTCTCTCCCAATAGTCTGTATCCATCCCCAAACTAATCCCACTACCCCGCTCTCTCCCCATAGTCCAATATCAATCCCCACACTAATCCCAGTGCCCCGCTCTCTCCCCATAGTCCTGTATCAATCGCCAAACTAATCCGACTGCCCTGCTCTCTCTCCATAGTGCTGTATCTATCCCCAAACAAATCGCACTGCCCCCCTCTCTCCCCATAGTCCTGTATCAATCCCCAAACTAATCCCAGTGCCCCGCTCTCTCCCCATAGTTCTGTATCCATCCCCAAACTTATCCCACTGCCCCACTCTCTCCCCATAGTCCTGTATCAACTCCCGAACCTAATCCCACTGCCCCGCTCTCTCCCCATAGTCCTGCATCAATTCCCCAAACTAATCCCACTGCCCCGCTCTCTCCCCATAGCCCTGTATCAATCCACAAATTAATCCGACTGCCCCGCTCTCTCCCCATATTCCTGTATCAATCCCCAAACTAATCCCACTGCCCGGCTCTCCCCTCATAGCGCTGTATCCATTTCCAAACTAATACCACTGCCCCGCTCTCTCCCCATAGTACTGTATCAACTCCCCAAAATAATCGCACTGCCCCGCTCTCTCCCCATAGCCCTGTATCAATTCCCCAAACTAATCCCACTGCCCCGCTCTCTCCCCATAGGCTTGTATCAATCCCCAAACTAATCCCACTGCCCCGCTCTCTCCCCATAGTACTGTTTCAATACCCAAACTAATCCCACTGCCCCGCTCTCTCCCCATAGTCATGTATCAATCCCCAAACTAATCCCACTGCCCCGCTCTCTCCCCATAGTCCTGTATCAAATCCCAAATCAATCCCACTACCCCGCTCTCTCCATAGCACTGTATCAATCCCCAAACTAATCCCACTGCCCCGCTCTCTCCCCATAGTCCTGTATCAATCCCCAAACTAATCCCACTGCCCCGCTCTCTCCCCATAGTCGTGTATCCATCCCCAAACTAATCCCACTGTCCCGCTCTCTCCCCATAGTCTTGTATCAATCCCCAAACTAACCCCACTGCCCCGCTCTCTCCCCATAGTCCTGTATCAATCTCCAAACTAATCCCACGGCCCCGCTCTCTCCCCATAGCCCTGTATCAATCCCAAACTCGTCACACTGCCCCGATCTCTCCCCATAGCCCAGTATCAATCGCCAAACTAATCCCACTGCCCCGCTCTCTCCCCATAGACCTTTATCAATCGCCAAACTAATCCCACTGCCCCGCTCTCTCCCCATAGTCATGAATCAATCCCCAACTAATCCCACTGCCACGCTCTCTCCCCATAGTCCTGTATCAGTCCCAAACGAGTTCCACTGCCCCGCTCTCTCCCCATATTCCTGTATCAATCTCCAAACTAATCCCACTGCCTCGCTCTCTCCCCATAGTCCTGTATCAATCCCCAAACTAATCCCACTGCCCCGCTCTCTCCCCATAGTCCTGTATCAATTCCAAACTAATCCCACTGCCTCGTTCGCTCCCCATCGCCCTGTATCAATCCCCAAACTAATCCCACTGCCCCGCTCTCTCCCCATAGTCCTGCATCAATCCCCAAACTAATCCCACTGCCCCGCTCTCTCCCCATAGTCCGGTATCAATCCCCAACTAATCCCACTGCCCCGCTCTCTCCCCATAGTCCTGTTTCAATCCCCAACTAATCCCACTGCCCCGCTCTCTCCCCATAGCCCTCTATCAATCGCCAAACTAATCCCACTGCCCCGCTCTCTCCCCATAGACCTTTATCAATCGCCAAACTAATCCCACTGCCCCGCTCTCTCCCCATAGTCCTGAATCAATCCCCAACTAATCCCACTGCCACGCTCTCTCCCCATAGTCCTGTATCAGTCCCAAACGAGTTCCACTGCCCTGCTCTCTCCCCATATTCCTGTATCAATCTCCAAACTAATCCCACTGCCTCGCTCTCTCCTTATAGTCCTGTATCAATCCCCAAACTAATCCCACTGCCCCGCTCTCTCCCCATAGTCCTGTATCAATTCAAAACTAATCCCACTGCCTCGCTCGCTCCCCATAGCCCTGTATCAATCCCCAAACTAATCCCACTGCCCCGCTCCCTCCCCATAGTCCTGCATCAATCCCCAAACTAATCCCACTGCCCCGCTCTCTCCCCATAGTCCGGTATCAATCCCAAACTTATCCCACTGCCCCGCTCTCTCCCCATAGTCCTGTATCAATCCCCAAACAAATCCCACTGCCCCGCTCTCTCCCCATAGTCCTGTATCAATCCCCAAACTAATCCCACTGCCCCGCTCTCTCCCCACAGTCCTGTATCAATCCTCAAACTAATCCCACTCTCCCGCTCTCTCCCCATAGTCCTGTATCAATCCCCAAACTAATCCTACTGCCCCGCTCGCTCCCTATACTCCTGTATCAATCCCCAAACTAATCCCACTGCCCCGCTCTCTCCCCATAGTCCTGTATCAATCCCCAAACTAATCCCACTGCCCCGCTCTCTCCCCATAGTCCTGTATCAATTCCCAAACTCATCCCAATACCCCGCTCTCTCCATAGCCCTGTATCAATCCCCAAACTAATCCCACTGCCCCGCTCTCTCCCCATAGTCCTGTATCAATCCCCAAACTAATCCCACTGCCCCGCTCTCTCCCCATAGTCCTATATCCATCCCCAAACTAATCCCACTGCCCCGCTCTCTCCCCATCGTCCTGCATCAATCTCCAAACTAATCCCACTGCCCCGCTGTTTCCCCATAGCCCTGTAGCAATCCACAAATTAATCCGACTGCCCCGCTCTCTCCCCATACTCCTGTATCAATCCCCAAACTAATATCACCGCCGCGCTCTCTCCCCATAGCCCTGTATCAATCTCCAAACTAATCCCACTGCCCCGCTCTCTCCCCATAGTCCTGTATCAATAACCAAACTAATCCCACTGCCCCGCTCTCTCCCCATTGTCCTGTATCAATCCACAAACTAAGCCCACTGCCTCGCTCTCTCCCCATAGTTCTGTATCAATCCCCAAACTAATCCCACTGACCCGCTCTCTCCCCATAGTCCTGTATCCAACCCCAAACTAATCCCACTGCCCCGCTCCCTCCCCATAGTCCTGTATCAATCCCCAAACTAATCCCACTGCCTCGCTCTCTCCCCATAGTCCTGTATCAATCCTCAAACTAATGCCACTGCCCCGCTCTCTCCCCATAGTCCTGTATCAATCCCCAAACTAATCCCACTGCCATGCTCTCTCCCCATAGTCCTGTATCAATCTCCAAACTAATCCCACTGCCCCGCTCTCATCCCATAGTCCTGTATCAATCCCCAAACTAATCCCACTGCCCCGCTCTCTCCCCACAGTCCTTATCAATCCCCAACTAATCCAACTGCCCCGCTCTCTCCCCATAGTCCTATATCCATCCCCAACCTAATCCCACTGCCCCGCTCTCTCCCCATAGTCCTGCATCAATCTCCAAACTAATCCCACTACCCCGCTGTTTCCCCATAGCCCTGCAGCAATCCACAAATTAATCCGACTGCCCCGCTCTCTCCCCATACTCCTGTATCAATCCCCAAACTAATCTCACCGCCCCGCTGTCTCCCCACAGCCCTGTATCAATCTCCAAACTAATCCCACTGCCCCGCTCTCTCCCCACAGTCCTGTATCAATCCCCAAACTAATCCCACTGCCCCGCACTCTCCCCATAGTCCTGTATCCAACCCCAAACTAATCCCACTGCCCCGCTCCCTCCCCATAGTCCTGTATCAATCCCCAAACTAATCCCACTGCCTCGCTCTCTCCCCATAGTCCTGTATCAATCCTCAAACTAATGCCACTGCCCCGCTCTCTCCCCATAGTCCTGTATCAATCCCCAAACTAATCCCACTGCCATGCTCTCTCCCCATAGTCCTGTATCAATCTCCAAACTAATCCCACTGCCCCGCTCTCACCCCATAGTCCTGTATCAATCCCCAAACTAATCCCACTGCCCCGCATTCTCCCCACAGTCCTTATCAATCCCCAACTAATCCAACTGCCCCGCTCTCTCCCCATAGCCTGTATCAATCCCAAACTCGTCTCATTGCCCCGATCTCTCTCCATAGCCCTGTATCAATCGCCAAACTAATCCCACAGCCCCACTCTCTCCCCATCGTCCTGTATCAATCCCCAAACTAATCCCACTGCCCCGCTCTCTCCCAATAGTCCTGTATCAATCCCCGACTAATCCCACTGCCCCGCTCTCTCCCCATAGCCCTGTATCAATCCCCAAACTAATCCCACTGCCCCGATCTCTCCACATAGTCCTGTATCAATCCCCAACTAATCCCACTGCCCCGCTCTCTCCCCATAGTCCTGTTTCAATCCCCAACTAATCCCACTGCCCCGCTCTCTCCCCATAGCCCTCTATCAATCGCCAAACTAATCCCACTGCCCCGCTCTCTCCCCATAGACCTTTATCAATCCCCAACTAATCCCACTGCCCGCTCTCTCCCCATAGTCCTGTATCAGTCCCAAACGAGTTCCACTGCCCTGCTCTCTCCCCATATTCCTGTATCAATCTCCAAACTAATCCCACTGCCTCGCTCTCTCCCCATAGTCCTGTATCAATCCCCAAACTAATCCCACTGCCCCGCTCTCTCCCCATAGTCCTGTATCAATTCCAAACTAATCCCACTGCCTCGCTCGCTCCCCATAGCCCTGTATCAATCCCCAAACTAATCCCACTGCCCCGCTCTCTCCCCATAGTCCTGCATCAATCCCCAAACTAATCCCACTGCCCCGCTCTCTCCCCATAGTCCGGTATCAATCCCAAACTTATCCCACTGCCCCGCTCTCTCCCCATATTCCTGTATCAATCACCAAACAAATCCCACTGCCCCGCTCTCTCCCCATAGTCCTGTATCAATCCCCAAACTAATCCCACTGCCCCGCTCTCTCCCCACAGTCCTGTATCAATCCTCAAACTAATCTCACTCCCCCGCTCTCTCCCCATAGTCCTGTATCAATCCCCAAACTAATCCCACTGCCCCGCTCGCTCCCTATAGTCCTGTATCAATCCCCAAACTAATCCCACTGCCCCGCTCTCTCCCCATAGTCCTGTATCAATCCCCAAACTAATCCCACTGCCCCGCTCTCTCCCCATAGTCCTGTATCAATTCCCAAACTCATCCCAATACCCCGCTCTCTCCATAGCCCTGTATCAATCCCCAAACTAATCCCACTGCCCCGCTCTCTCCCAATAGTCTGTATCCATCCCCAAACTAATCCCACTACCCCGCTCTCTCCCCATAGTCCTATATCAATCCCCACACTAATCCCAGTGCCCCGCTCTCTCCCCATAGTCCTGTATCAATCGCCAAACTAATCCGACTGCCCTGCTCTCTCTCCATAGTCCTGTATCTATCCCCAAACAAATCGCACTGCCCCCCTCTCTCCCCATAGTCCTGTATCAATCCCCAAACTAATCCCAGTGCCCCGCTCTCTCCCCATAGTTCTGTATCCATCCCCAAACTTATCCCACTGCCCCGCTCTCTCCCCATAGTCCTGTATCAACTCCCGAACCTAATCCCACTGCCCCGCTCTCTCCCCATAGTCCTGCATCAATTCCCCAAACTAATCCCACTGCCCCGCTCTCTCCCCATAGTCCTGCATCAATTCCCCAAACTAATCCCACTGCCCCGCTCTCTCCCCATATTCCTGTATCAATCCCCAAACTAATCCCACTGCCCGGCTCTCCCCTCATAGCGCTGTATCCATTTCCAAACTAATCCCACTGCCCCGCTCTCTCCCCATAGTACTGTATCAACTCCCCAAAATAATCGCACTGCCCCGCTCTCTCCCCATAGCCCTGTATCAATTCCCCAAACTAATCCCACTGCCCCGCTCTCTCCCCATAGTCCTGTATCAATCCCCAAACTAATCCCACTGCCCCACTCTCTCCCCATAGTACTGTTTCAATACCCAAACTAATCCCACTGCCCCGCTCTCTCCCCATAGTCATGTATCAATCCCCAAACTAATCCCACTGCCCCGCTCTCTCCCCATAGTCCTGTATCAAATCCCAAATTAATCCCACTACCCCGCTCTCTCCATTAGCCTGTATCAATCCCCAAACTAATCCCACTGCCCCGCTCTCTCCCCATAGTCCTGTATCAATCCCCAAACTAATCCCACTGCCCCGCTCTCTCCCCATAGTCCTGTATCCATCCCCAAACTAATCCCACTGTCCTGCTCTCTCCCCATAGTCTTGTATCAATCCCCAAACTAAGCCCACTGCCCCGCTCTCTCCCCATAGTCCTGTATCAATCTCCAAACTAATCCCACGGCCCCGCTCTCTCCCCATTGCCCTGTATCAATCGCCAAACTAATCCCAATGCCCCGCTCTCTCCCCATAGCCCTGTATCAATCCCAAACTCGTCCCACTGCCCCGATCTCTCCCCATAGCCCAGTATCAATCGCCAAACTAATCCCACTGCCCCGCTCTCTCCCCATAGTCCTGTATCAATCCCCAAACTAATCCCACTGCCCCGCTCTCTCCCCATAGTCCTGTTCCAATCCCCAACTAATCCCACTGCCCCGCTCTCTCCCCATAGCCCTCTATCAATCGCCAAACTAATCCCACTGCCCCGCTCTCTCCCCATAGTCCTGAATCAATCCCCAACTAATCCCACTGCCACGCTCTCTCCCCATAGTCCTGTATCAGTCCCAAACGAGTTCCACTGCCCCGCTCTCTCCCCATATTCCTGTATCAATCTCCAAACTAATCCCACTGCCTCGCTCTCTCCCCATAGTCCTGTATCAATCCCCAAACTAATCCCACTGCCCCGCTCTCTCCCCATAGTCCTGTATCAATTCCAAACTAATCCCACTGCCTCGCTCGCTCCCCATCGCCCTGTATCAATCCCCAAACTAATCCCACTGCCCCGCTCTCTCCCCATAGTCCTGCATCAATCCCCAAACTAATCCCACTGCCCCGCTCTCTCCCCATAGTCCGGTATCAATCCCAAACTTATCCCACTGCCCCGCTCTCTCCCCATAGTCCTGTATCAATCCCCAAACTAATCCCACTGCCCCGCTCTCTCCCCATAGTCCTGTATTAATCCCCAAACTAATCCCACTGCCCCGCTCTCTCCCCACAGTCCTGTATCAATCCTCAAACTAATCCCACTCCCCCGCTCTCTCCCCATAGTCCTGTATCAATCCCCAAACTAATCCCACTGCCCCGCTCGCTACCTATAGTCCTGTATCAATCTCCAAACTAATCCCACTGCCCCGCTCTCTCCCCATAGCCCTGTATCAATCCCCAAACTAATCCCACTGCCCCGCTCTCTCCCCATAGTCCTGTATCAATCCCCAACTAATCCCACTGCCCCGCTCTCTCCCCATAGTCCTGTATCAATCCCCAAACTAATCCCACTGCCCCGCTCTCTCCCCATAGTCCTGTATCAATTCCAAACTAATCCCACTGCCTCGCACGCTCCCCATCGCCCTGTATCAATCCCCAAACTAATCCCACTGCCCCGCTCTCTCCCCATAGTCCTGCATCAATCCCCAAACTAATCCCAACGCCCCGCTCTCTCCCCATAGTCCGGTATCAATCCCAAACTTATCCCACTGCCCCGCTCTCTCCCCATAGTTCTGTATCAATCCCCAAACTAATCCCACTGCCCCGCTCTCTCCCCATAGTCCTGTATCAATCCCCAAACTAATCCCACTGCCCCGCTCTCTCCCCACAGTCCTGTATCAATCCTCAAACTAATCCCACTCCCCCGCTCTCTCCCCATAGTCCTGTATCAATCCCCAAACTAATCCCACTGCCCCGCTCTCTCCTCATAGCCCTCTATCAATCGCCAAACTAATCCCACTGCCACGCTCTCTCCCCATAGACCTTTATCAATCGCCAAACTAATCCCACTGCCCCGCTCTCTCCCCATAGTCCTGAATCAATCCCCAACTAATCCCACTGCCACGCTCTCTCCCCATAGTCCTGTATCAGTCCCAAACGAGTTCCACTGCCCTGCTCTCTCCCCATATTCCTGTATCAATCTCCAAACTAATCCCACTGCCTCGCTCTCTCCCCATAGTCCTGTATCAATCCCCAAACTAATCCCACTGCCCCGCTCTCTCCCCATAGTCCTGTATCAATTCCAAACTAATCCCACTGCCTCGCTCGCTCCCCATAGTCCTGTATCAATCCCCAAACTAATCCCACTGCCCCGCTCTCTCCCCATAGTCCTGTATCAATCGCCAACTAATCCCACTGCCCCGCTCTCTCCCCATAGTCCTGTTTCAATCCCCAACTAATCCCACTGCCCCGCTCTCTCCTCATAGCCCTCTATCAATCGCCAAACTAATCCCACTGCCACGCTCTCTCCCCATAGACCTTTATCAATCGCCAAACTAATCCCACTGCCCCGCTCTCTCCCCATAGTCCTGAATCAATCCCCAACTAATCCCACTGCCACGCTCTCTCCCCATAGTCCTGTATCAGTCCCAAACGAGTTCCACTGCCCTGCTCTCTCCCCATATTCCTGTATCAATCTCCAAACTAATCCCACTGCCTCGCTCTCTCCCCATAGTCCTGTATCAATCCCCAAACTAATCCCACTGCCCCGCTCTCTCCCCATAGTCCTGTATCAATTCCAAACTAATCCCACTGCCTCGCTCGCTCCCCATAGCCCTGTATCAATCCCCAAACTAATCCCACTGCCCCGCTCTCTCCCCATAGTCCGGTATCAATCCCAAACTTATCCCACTGCCACGCTCTCTCCCCATAGTCCAGTATCAATCCCCAAACAAATCCCACTGCCCCGCTCTCTCCCCATAGTCCTGTATCAATCCCCAAACTAATCCCACTGCCCCGCTCTCTCCCCACAGTCCTGTATCAATCCTCAAACTAATCCCACTCCCCCGCTCTCTCCCCATAGTCCTGTATCAATCCCCAAACTAATCCCACTGCCCCGCTCGCTCCCTATAGTCCTGTATCAATCCCCAAACTAATCCCACTGCCCCGCTCTCTCCCCATAGTCCTGTATCAATCCCCAAACTAATCCCACTGCCCCGCTCTCTCCCCATAGTCCTGTATCAATTCCCAAACTCATCCCAATACCCCGCTCTCTCCATAGCCCTGTATCAATCCCCAAACTAATCCCACTGCCCCGCTCTCTCCCCATAGTCCTGTATCAATCCCCAAACTAATCCCACTGCCCCGCTCTCTCCCGATAGTCCTATATCCATCCCCAAACTAATCCCAATGCCCGGCTCTCTCCCCATAGTCCTGCATCAATCTCCAAACTAATCCCACTGCCCCGCTGTTTCCCCATAGCCCTGTAGCAATCCACAAATTAATCCGACTGCCCCGCTCTCTCCCCATACTCCTGTTTCAATCCCCAAACTAATCTCACCGCCGCGCTCTCTCCCCATAGCCCTGTATCAATCTCCAAACTAATCCCACTGCACCGCTCTCTCCCCATAGTCCTGTATCAATAACCAAACTAATCCCACTGCCCCGCTCTCTCCCCATATTCCTGTATCATTCCACAAACTAAGCCCACTGCCTCGCTCTCTCCCCATAGTTCTGTATCAATCCCCAAACTAATCCCACTGACCCGCTCTCTCCCCATAGTCCTGTATCCAACCCCAAACTAATCCCACTGCCCCGCTCCCTCCCCATAGTCCTGTATCAATCCCCAAACTAATCCCACTGCCTCGCTCTCTCCCCATAGTCCTGTATCAATCCTCAAACTAATGCCACTGCCCCGCTCTCTCCCCATAGTCCTGTATCAATCCCCAAACTAATCCCACTGCCATGCTCTCTCCCCATAGTCCTGTATCAATCTCCAAACTAATCCCACTGCCCCGCTCTCATCCCATAGTCCTGTATCAATCCCCAAACTAATCCCACTGCCCCGCTCTCTCCCCACAGTCCTTATCAATCCCCAACTAATCCAACTGCCCCGCTCTCTCCCCATAGTCCTATATCCATCCCCAAACTAATCCCACTGCCCCGCTCTCTCCCCATAGTCCTGCATCAATCTCCAAACTAATCCCACTACCCCGCTGTTTCCCCATAGCCCTGCAGCAATCCACAAATTAATCCGACTGCCCCGCTCTCTCCCCATACTCCTGTATCATTCCCCAAACTAATCTCACCGCCCCGCTGTCTCCCCACAGCCCTGTATCAATCTCCAAACTAATCCCACTGCCCCGCTCTCTCCCCACAGTCCTGTATCAATCCCCAAACTAATCCCACTGCCCCGCTCTCTCCCCATAGTCCTGTATCAATCCACAAACTAAGCCCACTGCCTCGCTCTCTCCCCATAGCTCTGTATCAATCCCCAAACTAATCCCACTGCCCCGCTCTCTCCCCATAGTCCTGTATCCAACCCCAAACTAATCCCACTGCCCCGCTCCCTCCCCATAGTCCTGTATCAATCCCCAAACTAATCCCACTGCCTCGCTCTCTCCCCATAGTCCTGTATCAATCCTCAAACTAATGCCACTGCCCCGCTCTCTCCCCATAGTCCTGTGTCAATCCCCAAACTAATCCCACTGCCATGCTCTCTCCCCATAGTCCTGTATCAATCTCCAAACTAATCCCACTGCCCCGCTCTCACCCCATAGTCCTGTATCAATCCCCAAACTAATCCCACTGCCCCGCTCTCTCCAACACAGTCCTTATCAATCCCCAACTAATCCAACTGCCCCGCTCTCTCCCCATAGCCCTGTATCAATCCCAAACTCGTCTCATTGCCCCGATCTCTCCCCATAGCCCTGTATCAATCGCCAAACTAATCCCACAGCCCCACTCTCTCCCCATCGTCCTGTATCAATCCCCAAACTAATCCCACTGCCCCGCTCTCTCCCAATAGTCCTGTATCAATCCCCGACTAATCCCACTGCCCCGCTCTCTCCCCATAGCCCTGTATCAATCGCCAAACTAACACCACTGCCCCGCTCTCTCCCCATAGCCCTGTATCAATCGCCAAACTAATCCGACTGCATCGCTCTCTCCCCATAGTCCTGTTTCAATCCCCAAACTAATCCCACTGCCCCGATCTCTCCCCATAGTCCTGTATCAATCCCCAACTAATCCCACTGCCCCGCTCTCTCCCCATAGTCCTGTTTCAATCCCCAACTAATCCCACTGCCCCGCTCTCTCCCCATAGCCCTCTATCAATCGCCAAACTAATCCCACTGCCCCGCTCTCTCCCCATAGACCTTTATCAATCGCCAAACTAATCCCACTGCCCCGCTCTCTCCCCATAGTCCTGAATCAATCCCAACTAATCCCACTGCCACGCTCTCTCCCCATAGTCCTGTATCAGTCCCAAACGAGTTCCACTGCCCTGCTCTCTCCCCATATTCCTGTATCAATCTCCAAACTAATCCCACTGCCTCGCTCTCTCCCCATAGTCCTGTATCAATCCCCAAACTAATCCCACTGCCCCGCTCTCTCCCCATAGTCCTGTATCAATTCCAAACTAATCCCACTGCCTCGCTCGCTCCCCATAGCACTGTATCAATCCCCAAACTAATCCCACTGCCCCGCTCTCTCCCCATAGTCCTGCATCAATCCCCAAACTAATCCCACTGCCCCGCTCTCTCCCCATAGTCCGGTATCAATCCCAAACTTATCCCACTGCCACGCTCTCTCCCCATAGTCCAGTATCAATCCCCAAACAAATCCCACTGCCCCGCTCTCTCCCCATAGTCCTGTATCAATCCCCAAACTAATCCCACTGCCCCGCTCTCTCCCCACAGTCCTGTATCAATCCTCAAACTAATCCCACTCCCCCGCTCTCTCCCAATAGTCCTGTATCAATCCCCAAACTAATCCCACTGCCCCGCTCGCTCCCTATAGTCCTGTATCAATCCCCAAACTAAACCCACTGCCCCGCTCTCTCCCCATAGTCCTGTATCAATCCCCAAACTAATCCCACTGCCCCGCTCTCTCCCATTAGTCCTGTATCAATTCCCAAACTCATCCCAATACCACGCTCTCTCCATAGCCCTGTATCAATCCCCAAACTAATCCCACTGCCCCGCTCTCTCCCCATAGTCCTGTATCAATCCCCAAACTAATCCCACTGCCCCGCTCTCTCCCGATAGTCCTATATCCATCCCCAAACTAATCCCACTGCCCCGCTCTCTCCCCATAGTCCTGCATCAATCTCCAAACTAATCCCACTGCCCCGCTGTTTCCCCATAGCCCTGTAGCAATCCACAAATTAATCCGACTGCCCCGCTCTCTCCCCATACTCCTGTTTCAATCCCCAAACTAATCCCACTGCCATGCTCTCTCCCCATAGTCCTGTATCAATCTCCAAACTAATCCCACTGCCCCGCTCTCATCCCATAGTCCTGTATCAATCCCCAAACTAATCCCACTGCCCCGCTCTCTCCCCATAGTCCTGCATCAATCTCCAAACTAATCCCACTGCCTCGCTCTCTCCCCATAGTCCTGTATCAATCCTCAAACTAATGCCACTGCCCCGCTCTCTCCCCATAGTCCTGTATCAATCCCCAAACTAATCCCACTGCCATGCTCTCTCCCCATAGTCCTGTATCAATCTCCAAACTAATCCCACTGCCCCGCTCTCATCCCATAGTCCTATATCAATCCCCAAACTAATCCCACTGCCCCGCTCTCTCCCCACAGTCCTTATCAATCCCCAACTAATCCAACTGCCCCGCTCTCTCCCCATAGACCTATATCCATCCCCAAACTAATCCCACTGCCCCGCTCTCTCCCCATAGTCCTGCCTCAATCTCCAAACTAATCCCACTACCCCGCTGTTTCCCCATAGCCCTGCAGCAATCCACAAATTAATCCGACTGCCCCGCTCTCTCCCCATACTCCTGTATCAATCCCCAAACTAATCTCACCGCCCCGCTGTCTCCCCAAAGCCCTGTATCAATCTCCAAACTAATCCCACTGCCCCGCTCTCTCCCCACAGTCCTGTATCAATCCCCAAACTAATCCCACTGCCC